>NC_071327.1:77782330-78112746 GCF_943734725.1 Anopheles marshallii | reverse complement strand
AAAAGGCACACACAGTAAGTCGAAATATTGGAAGGAAAAAAAAGCATTAAAGCTCACCCAACGGATACCACGCTCCAAACTTTAGTGCGCGTGATTTATCGACAGTCGGTACAATTTATGATGTCTTGCAAGAAAAGTACCCAGGGTACGGGAACATGGCGTTACAGGGGCGCCACTTTGCGATACTTTCCACCCGTGAGGTTTTGTGTCACGCTTTTTGTGTGTGTGAGTGCTTGAAACCAGTGAGTTACGGGAAGAACTAACCATTTTCCATGGGTTTCACCCGAGCACAGGGTTTTTTTTTGTTGTATTCACGTTGGTTGTGTGAGGTCCACCCCAAATGCGGAAATGAATCGAAACGGGTACCCTTCGACCCGGGGTGTTATTAATATTCGCCCACAATCGCTATAAAATCTCAACCAGTATAAATCAAATCATCCAATGCATTGGCAGATCGGTCGACCACCGAAATTCCCTCGTTAAAAATGGTCACCAAAATGGACTACCTTTTTTGCGAGCGTGTGCTTCTCTAAACTGTCCACTTGGGCGGTTTGTTTGTTCCCTGCCTTTGCTACCTTGCTGAAACTGGCACGGGAAAGAAGAAAAACGGATCGTTGTCTTTTTGCCAGCTTAGAGATCACACGGAAAGCTCTTTTTCAAAAAGGGATGAATTTTCTTCATATTGTTCACCCGGGGGGATCTTCGGGAGCCACCGGGAACGAGCACGTCAATGATGCTAGCGTGCCGTACTGGGCGCCTCCATCGGAATCCGAAGCATAACCGATTTTATTCATTTGACCCGTGTTTGCCCCCACATGCCGGCACGTGCGCTGTTTGTGCACTGTTTTCCGCTGTTCTCATGCGTCACCTAACGTTTTGAATATTTGATCAGGAATTACATAATGTTCCGAGCGGTACGCGATATGAATGATAAAAACGTTCGTCTCGTTTTGCCGAAACGGTTTCGTTGCCAGGAATGAGAACATGGGCTGAAGTGGTTTCTTGTTCTCTCGTTTTGCGTGTGTATTTTCCTTCCACCAACAGGGAGCGTTATCATTCCATCGTGCAATGGAATTGTGAACGAATACTTTGTGATTCTGTTTTTCCCACTGTTGTTCGATTTCGATTCCTGATAGCTCGCCTATGACGACAAAACTTGTAAGCATTTGATCGCGTTAGCCTTTCACGATGGGTGTCGGAGCAGAAAAAAAATGTAGGCCTTCCAACAGGGACGTTTGATCGAATGCTTGACTGCTGCTCAATCGTGTCTGTAGCTACGACAGCTACGAAATGGCGGAATAAAAAACAGGGACCAAAATAATGCAAGGGACGAAAGTAAATGTTAAAGCGCCATTTACCGGTTTGATCCGTTCCGGGTGCCATTTTACGGAAACAAGTCAACGGGAATGCAATCACGAGCGTTGAAAGTTCAAAGCATTTGTGCTTGAAACATATGAACGGTGGACATGCGGTACGTACATGTGTGCGTATGAACAGCGAAACGAGGAACCATCCGTCCGTGTGCTTTTCTTCCATCTGGTTCGTTATTGTGTTCGTGGAAGGATTCGCAGCATAACATCGATTAATACTGGCAGGCATATGAAGCAGAAAGTTCAGTAGGAAAAAAGTAACGAATGGGATTATCTGAAACCGTAAACGGAAAAGAGTGAGCCTTTGACGAATGTGACGATGCTACAGTCACAAAATAGAGCATTCTACTAAAACATTTATGCAATATTATATAAACGGTTGTTGGTTTGTTTAAGATTTGTCAATAATAATAGTGGCATAAGATTAAGTTACCCAACAATGAACACTCCACATTGGAAGAGATTAGCGGTTACGATAAATGATAACTATTTTATTAATTTATTGATTGTCATTCGTCTAATGGCTTCTGTTCGTAAATATTTATTTAATGTATTTTATTTAATAAGCAATGTGGACCAACCGGTTTACATGAAAAAAAAGAAAAACAATTAGGGCAGTAAATGTTTGCTTCTCAAACTCTCGATCCGAAGTGAAACTATTTCTCATACATTTTAAAAGCAATAAAGAAGCTTCAGTACTGTAAAAATTATTCAATTGAGAATTAAGTTAAATTAACTCATCATACCTTAATGTGTCAATTCTTTATGTCTTTAAGCCGTTGAACGATTTTTTCATCAAAACCACACTCACCTACACTGCGAATCTGAAGAAATTACAAATGTGCAAACTTCGACAAAGATGCGTTCGCATTAAAGATCGTATTTGCTTCGTACACCATATCAGACCGTCATGTTGCTGCCGTTGTCTCGTCAAACTGCTAACCCGTGGTTCGGTATATGGGTTTTCATTTTCCACGGAATTTGTTATCGACGGGAGGCGAAAAATGGAAGGAAAACACGTGACGCACCCGGGGTAAATACCGCTCGAACTGAGGGAAAATAAATCCTGAGTGTGTATTCCATTTTTGATAGGCAATTTGCTTTGCCGTACTCGGAGTAATTCCGAGCCGTACATTCCCTCGCATGTACGCATGAAGGTGCCGTTTGGCACCGAAAACAAGGATTCGCTTGAGTCGATAAAACGAAACTCTTCGCGCGCGCACCCGGTGAAACATTGGATTATATGAGTGGCACCAAACTGTGGGGCAGTGAAAAAGTTCCTTCGTCTTCCTTAGAATGTCGGAGGTTGAACGAGAGCAGAAAGCTTTGTGTGCTTTGCTTTGCCTCCCGGTGGCGGCATGGACATACGGGAAAGACTTTGAAATACGCCTCTTCGATTCAAGGTGAAATTCAATTAATATTAAATGATATTTCTTCGAAAACGGAAGCTTACTAACGGGAGTGCTCTTTTCTGGTGCCGTTCGTTTTGTGGGTTCACATGTGGAGCATGAATTTCGCCGATGTACTTACATTCCATCCGCACTGCTGGGAGAACATAGAGACAAAACTCCCACCATATCAATGGCAGTGTGGAATGTATCTGTTTACTTGCCCTTGTGTTTCGATCAGTTTATTTTACTTGGTCTTAAGAGCTTTGCTATATTTTATCGATTTTAGCTTTACGTACACGTTTCAAATCAAGCCTACTAGATTGTGATGCAAACTGTGGCAAGCAAATACGGGTGAAAAATTATTTATTCATTATTTTCAAACAAATACACCAAGGATATTGCTCGTAATGCTATCATCGGCTTTAATATCCACCACCAGCAATCCTTAGAGACACCAATTTCACCGTTCTTCCTTGAGGTGCCATGCTCGGAAAATTAATCTTGGCTCACCTCCAAAACAGACTGGAATGAAATAATAAAATTCTCGCCCAATCATGCCCCATCCTTCTCTCGCTCGGGTGGTATGTGGTAGCATTGCAAGCGAGCAGTACGACATACACCCACTTAACGAGTCTCCGAGACATTCAAGCTTGTCTCCTATGGCTAGGAACGCTCACAAATGACGTTCCTTCCATTGGTTGGAACATATCCTGAATGCATTGCGTAGCTTCAGATTTTTATTCCTTCCCCCTCATGTGACTTGCGGACCATTCCCGTATAGTACCGGAAGTGGTACTAGGTCAAGACACTGTACAAGACTGCTTCAAATGCTGCACAGTGTTAAGGCAGTGCCAGAAGTGATTTTCCAACCCAACCCCGGCTCCTTCTAGAAATAGTCCCCTTTTCTGTTTTACCTTCATGAAAAGAGTCTATTGAACCTAGACACACTTCTTGGCGAAGGTAAAACAAATTCTTCCCTGTAGGACAAGAGCTTGCTTGAGATGAGCACAAAGAAGAGCAACTGGATTGCATCTCCTTCGCTAACGATGTTATGCGCGCACCTGAACAATCTGCACACTTTTCCACCACGAATAAGTTCCATTTTCCCCCATTCCAGTTGGTAATCGTGTATTCCCTTCCCAGCCCAGTTCTGTGCCGTGAAATTGAGCGTTTATATATGTATGAACGCTCGCTCTCCAAACAGCACTAACCCCTGCCCTTGAAGCACTATTATCCTTATGCAACATCAGTACAGGGACATTTGGTCCAAACCGTGCGAAACCTTCCGGGTTCGCATTAGCGAGATCAGTGGCACTCGACCGGGTAAGGCGAAAGGACTCGGCACACGTTTGGCGCAGCCCTTCAACGGCAAACGGCAATTGTTTCGAGATCAAGTGAAGCCGACTGATTAGAGCCGTAGCTGGCGTGCGAGTTAATTAAAATATTTTAATTAACTCGAGCTACTTCTCGTTGCGTCGTACGCAGGTTGGTGGAGACGAAGCTGGATTGGCATCATATTCACGTTATGCGTTTGTCTACCGTCCTGCCTGCTTCATTCGAAGGGTGGTATGTCAAGAGGATGCTAAGGCTTCATTACCTCATCATTCGGTGCTTGTCGTAGAGTGGAGTTATTATTAGCCGATTATGGTTATGCTGGATTATGTTCGCCTGCGCTGTTTGCAATGAAGGATCAATCAAGAAGGAGGAAGAGTTGATTAAATGATGCAGATCATCTCAAACAGAAGAGCAAGCTGTCGAAAGAATTCATAAATAAAAATGACCTGTAATTGTATTGCCACCACTAGGCCAGCACTATTAGATGAAATTCGTTTCGTTGTAGTACCTGCTAGAGATATGAGAAAAGATCTTACTTGAGAGTTCCGAGGGGCTTTGAATTTGAAGGAAGAACGAAGGAAGATATATATTTTAATAAATTGATTTAAGGAATTCAAGTAATAATCTGAAAGTACTTGGAATAAGATAGACCAAGACTGAATACAACATTCTAAGCAAGCAGAATAGAATAGACATAACAGACTTAAGGTAAGATTATGATTAATGAAACCTTCTACCCGAACTATCGACGTAACTTGCTTAAAAGCATCAGTAAGAGGGTGAGCGATTCTTGTTCATTTATCCGAATTTAGCATAAAATCATACAAAAGCAATGTAGCATTCACCTTTGTTACATCTTCTGTTGCATACCTGTGTTTTTGACAAGAAAAATCCATTTGAGCACTTCATCCAAACACACCCACAGAAACGTTTTCATTAAATCTGGCAATCAAACTGTTTAATTTATCGAACAAGTAGCCTTACAGACCTGCAACCGGACCTCCGTAAGTGCATTTCCATTAGATCGCAGTAAAAACTTGCAGTCAGTCAGTTTCGTTTTCCCGTTTTTTTCCCTCCTCCGATCTCTTCTCTTTAACTCGTTCCTGCGTGGAGTTTGAGATCGATCGAAAGTTGATGGGAAATAAAAGCTTCAATAGCACAGAAATAGCGCCATTCTGCCGGGAAGGTTGAAAAGCACGGTTTGTTGTTTTGCTTCCTCTGCTTCACTCGTTTGGCGGTGCCAAAGTTATGCCAAACCTCGCTGAAAACCATAAGGAAATTGGTTTAAGCACTCACACTTCTCTCGTCAATCGGGAAGGGCGCGTTGGAAGTTGGGATGGAAACGGTCGGAGCACCGCAAGCAACTGAACCTTTCAATACTTTTATGTCCATTTCCTCTTGCTCCTCTCCAAAGAAGTGTTTTTGGAATCAGACGAGGATGTGATAGCCCTTCTTCTAATGAATACAGTGTGGAGTATGTGCGGTCAGTGGTTCGTGAAAGTTTCCCAATTTGTACAACCTTTTTTCTCTCTATTTCTTCGCACCGGGCGTGGGAGAGAACTGCTTCATTTCATTAGACCTTCGAGCGAAGGGAATCGAAAGCTTTCTCTGTGGAAGGAGCTGTTCTCGGGGAAAATGGGAAGAAATCATGGTAAATGAAATAATTTCTTTTGCATTCGATTTTGATCACCGTGGTGGAAGGCAAGGGAAGAGTTGGGCAAAAGGTGTGCAAAGAACCGGATGTTTGAGGTTGCACGGTAGGGGCAGCAAACAGCTTTCGAATGTGTGGTCTGAAGAAGATGCGGTGTTTACATTGCGTTCGAAATCTGGCAGCTTCGGTTGCGGTTGAACGGAAAGCAATCATTCCGTTCGGTTCTAATTAAATAGCCAATTAAGTGCAAAACTCCTCCACCGCTCTGGGTTTCGTGAAGGTGGTGAAAAATGTACGTAATGGGGTTTTAGATAATGTTATCGTCTCTATAGAACCAAATTTGGTACCATTTTAAAATAGCTTACGTTTAAACTATTTTGTGTTTTTGAAAATAATTTTAAATCGAACACATTTTCCAAAAGGTATT
The DNA here is from genome assembly GCF_943734725.1 of Anopheles marshallii. Lineage (NCBI taxonomy): Eukaryota > Metazoa > Arthropoda > Insecta > Diptera > Culicidae > Anopheles > Anopheles marshallii. Next base: position 78,106,572 of record NC_071327.1, on the reverse strand, counting down.
GAAAATTTACTTGCATTTTCGTTCAATAGTAGCTCATACTCAATTCAAACACTCTAGCATCAAGATAGGATTCTTTCATGGAGAAAAACATTTCTTTATTGCTTCTGTATTGCTCAAGCAAATTCTGTGCTGTAGAAACATTTGTGCTTTGAAGAAGATCACCATCACCCTATTGACCTGTACGGCACGGTTTGCGAAGCTAATTGTGTTGTTCCACCTCATTCCATCGCTTAAAAAGTATTGCAAGAGCGAGAATTAAATTCTTATTCCATTTCCATTTATCGTAATGCTCCACTCAAGCAGGAGTTTTGGAAGGCGCAATTTTGTGCTAATTACAGCGCAACCTCTTCGTCGTGTTGTTGTGGACATCACGTTTCCGACAGCACTTCGGAAAAGGTAAGATGCCGCTGTTGCAGAGTGGAATGGGCGAAAGAGCGCGAATAAAAATGGCCTGGACACTGTAAAACATCTTAAAAGGGGCCAAAAATCGAATGAACGTTCGATACTGCAGTGGTATGCTCGGTTGTTGAATAAAACATTACCATTTCTTAGGCTTGCGAAGCCAAACCGAGCCAAGTGGCTTCCATGACCATCTCGTGAGGGAAGTGGCTGGTTGAGAAATAAAATATTTGAAGGAGGGATTCTTAAGGAGCGAAAAAAAAGGCAAAACGGAATGGGAAAACACAGCAATGAAACATTCATTCACGTAGAATTCTTTCTTGGATAGCTTTTTTCATTGAATTTTATTCGTACTTGGTAACGCTTGTGAGTGGATAAGTGAAACGGAAATAGAGAAGAAAATTCTGCTCCTAAATGTATGCTATTTTACGGCAAAATTCGCTTTATAGGCTTTGGTACTGAAACGATCGCCTAACGATAGAAGCAAACAATCATTTAAAGTGTTTCTCCAATTAGACGCGCACTGATGTGTGATAAACCGATATTTCCTCGGTGTCAGGGTGGGACTGGGAAAATAATTTGTTAATGAAACAATCAAACAAACAAGAAACAAAAAACATCCTGTTGTGAAATGTTGCCCCAAGGCAAAAGGAATGACCTTATCGGGTAAACATTAACGTCAACAAACAGGTACGCTTCCAGGCATCCATTGCATTCCATTAAACTGTGACGGCCCATTAACGAGCAATGTTTGCAAGCGCGAGCTAGAAAGAATGTGTTTGAAATTGTTTCTCGCCAACGCAAAGCCAGACCCGACTGGCGTCATTTTGAAAATGGCCACCTAATCAAAATTCAAGCCAAGCTCAGTTTTCTGCTCTTAACTGCTTTCCCACCTAACCTGCCTGCTATTGAATGGCGCTGGAAGCTGTCGATGAAACAATTTCCAATCAATTTTCATCGAAACCGAAACCCGAGATTTCATACCTTTTCCGTTTCGCTCGATGTGGAGCTTTTCAACAGGAGAGGCAAAAAAGGGCGAAATAAAAATATAAAGCTTCTCACGCGGTCATGCTGATATTTGAAAATTTTCCCGTCCCGTGATCGCGGCCCAGGCCGTGGAACATCACGAAAAGCTAATTCTGGAATGTCACGGCAAAAGGATATTTATTGAAGCTTAAGCGATTGAATCTTTCGTTCGGACCCGTTCGGAGCGTGGTCTTTTTTATTCAAGGCCTTTCTTCTTGTTCCGGATCGTTTCGATTACAATCCATTGAGGAAGAGATAGAGAGAGAGAGAACGGGGGTAGCAAAAAAAGGTAAAAAGAAGGGTCATACCTCACCGGAGGATAATTTGACCATCCTACTCGATCTCAACGGTAGCGTACGAAGCCGTCGCAGTCCATCCGTTCTTTCCGGTTCGATAATTTTAAAATTCACATTCAAGCCTCATTGTCAATATCTCACTTTGTCCTTTTTTAGACATTTTTTTCTCTTCTGTTGCTACGCTATCCACTGTCCGTTGGTGTGCCTTGCCTTCGATTACTGATATAGCGATCCAGTTCCATGCTTTGTTCGATCGTTACCGGTACTGGAGTGTTTTACCTCGCTGTCGCATATCTCGAAAGGATCGAATTTTTCCTGCCCCAAGTCATGGTAGAAAATCTATTGAAGCTCATTTCCATATTTTGTTCACCAACAGCAACCGTTGTCGTCGTCGTCGTTATCGTCGTTGTCACTGTACTACCATTGTCCCGTAGCACTGTAGATCCGGTTGTTATCCGGTTGATATTCACTCCCCGTGCTTGGGCGCTTGGTTTAGACGGGTTAGACCTGGGAGATGGAAAAAAAGTTCATCCAATGCCGATGGCTATTATGCCGTCAGGGACAGGTAGTTGAAAAACTGGACCGTCACAATGGTAAAAGTCTTGTCTGACTGTAGTTCCTCTTCCATGTCGCTTGTTGGTCCACTGTGCGGTGTAGTCTGTCTCTGTAGATTGGTTTTAAATTTATGCTCTCACACACGCCTTTCGATCGAATGATTTGCTGGTGGAGGGCCAATTCTTTCGAGCGACATTTCTATATTTCTTTTGGAAGAAAATAATTTCAAAATCGCTTTCAAGTACATCCTTAACGACGCCACAGCACTGTATCGAGTAAATCTAAAGAGTCATTCCAATGGCGATGTTTCTTCGTACTTGCCGCCGCCACGTGGTGTGCCTGCAAAAATGGGCTGGTTTCTGTATTTTGGTGCAGAAACATAATACTGCCCGTGCCGTTTTGCCCTGCAGTCGGAACCGTTTGAATGATTTGAATAAATTTCATGCCTCACCACCCTCAATAAGATCAGGCCCAAAGATTACGGTACATCCTTGCCGCTGTATGTGGGTAAGACGGAGCAGGGCAAGGAACGGGGAAAGGAATGACTACAACAAGAAAAAAGCCAGCGGACACATTCCACCGTTCGTGATCGTGCACTCATTTCCATTGCAAATGGCGCTGTCACTGGCGGGCGTTGTCATGAAGAAGGCTGGGAAAGGGTGGTGGGTGGTAGGAAGAGAGTCACCACAGGCTGGCGGTTTTGATGTGGAAATCTATCTTATCCCTGTTTCCGTTCTCCCTTGCCATCTCCTCCGACAGCAAGCATACCCATCCCCCTTACTTGGTTGGCGTTGAGGCAGAAAACTGTCATCTCATTGTCGTGTTGCTCGTGTTTTTCGCGGGTGTGCATTTCCTTTATCCCGCACCACACATTTTCAATTCACGCGCAAGAAAACATACCAGCGCTATTCGAAAATGTACAAAAACTCTGGAAGAAAAATATGTTTTCTCTCTCTCACACTCACACATCCAGAAACGCACCACCCGGAAAATGGGGCTTTGTTTTAGCGGCTTTTGTTGGTGAAGTGCCCTTGGTGTAAGATTGGAAAGGCACAGAAAAACAGAGTACAAGTGTCGTTTTTCTTACCACTCTGGCTCTCTTTCTCTCTTGCCACTGTTCTTGAAACGTTTCGCGCGACGCAGCATTTTTAACGCGACGGAACATTAGTCGCCTCCGAAACACCAAACGAAGCGTGATGACGAGCAACATAATCACTGTCCGGTGGGAAAGGGAAAGTTATGTTGATGCTTCGCTTGCTCTGTTATAGTAACAGAAAAAAAAGCGTGGACCGCATACAATTACAAACGGAATTCGAATTAAATTCACAACACTCTGGAAGAGAAACAAATTGACCTTACTTGGCTGTTAATCCATACTAGCGCTGAATGTTCTAGGATTCCTTAATGACGGACGTGATATACGTTAACAAATTGATTTGGTTATGTTATTGGGCAATCCACTTAGAAGGGGTTTCAATTTTCCAAGTGATCGAATTTTCTCACAAAATTATATAAATCATCTTTATTTAGTTAAACACTAATTCAGAATAATGGTGATATTAACGAAACTACCGAAACCCCCATTTTGACTGGTATGGCAGTAATTAATGCATAACCACCACTTCCCTGTTCCATAGAACTTCTGTTTTATAGGAAAAAAACACTCAAAATGATTTCAAGTTCTAGAGTTAACGATTTTCTCACACGTACGAATAGCCACTTATAAAAACCTTGTTCACACATCATGAAACTATTGGTTTTACACAATAGAATTAACAAAACTGGTGATTGATTGTGATGATGTAGTATAACAATCTGATAATCATTAAACAATTGATATGAAAAACCTAATAGATAAACTTTTTATTTTTCGTCTGATCTACTCTAGCGACGGTCTTTCCCATTCTGCCAAGCGAATGCACGAAACCAAGCGGTTGGACGTGCTGCGTAACATTACGGAGCTGATGAGCCGAACGTTTCCGTCACAGTTTGTGTTTCCGGTGCTCGGCCATGAGGATGGTAGTGCCAACTTCGAGCAGCTCGGCGATCTCTGGCGCCACTGGTTACCGCTGGAGGCGTTGCAAACGTTTGAAAAAGGTAAGCGAACAATTGCTGCAAAACACACACTGTTCATTAGCAGCATCACAAAATCATACTAAATCGGTCTTTATTTGGGCTTGTGCTCTCGTTCCAGGTGGTTACTACACCATCGAACAGACAAAGAGCCGGCTAAGAATAATAGCTTTAAACACGAACTACATGCGACACGATGCCAAGTACTCGCAATCGCATTCGTCGGCGGTGAAACAGCGGCCAGACGGCTCCTACCATTACCCGGCAGGTGGTCACTACGGTGACCATCACATGGGCAAACACTATCACGCCCGAGAAGGTAGCTCTTCCGGGTATCTGTACAGTGACCGACGGAACGGATATAGTAGCAGTAGCAGCAACCTAGCGGACAGTGGTGTCGGTGGCCACGCCAGTGCATTATCGGGATCAAGCAGCCACGAGTCGGAGAAGCAGTGGGAGTGGCTGGAGGAGGTTCTAGCAAAGTCGAGTAGAAATAAGGAAACTGTAAGTACAAGATGCTACCTACGAATGGGGAAAGTCTGGTGCTATCGCTCGTGGCAAAGTGTTGAGCAATTCATGCATCCGATGTAATTAGTTAAATGTTTACTAGGTGTTTGGGAAGAGGTCTTGAAAGTCTCTAATTAATTTATTGAAACTATGTTGCTAGGAAGAAAATGCTATATAAATCACTTTGATAAAGCAAGAAACGTACAACACTATTAATACAAAACTTTAAACAGTCTTGCAGCTAACACAATATACACAGCTTATAATTTAATCAAATATCAACCTCTCTGGAACTGTCAAAACAACCATGTTGAATGCTGCTCGTCCGTGTATGGTATACACTTGACAAGATTACAGTTCGAATCCAAGCAATCATCGAAAAGGCGTGAAGCCGCTGTCAGTAACATTCAGTAGTTGATTGACAAGTGAGAGTGTGAGACTTTGTACAGGAGGTCTTTGAACTGTTTGAATGGATTGAAAGGGGCGCATTGTGATATATTTATCGGTTGCTGTTTCTCTATTTGAAGTGTAAACAGATTCAGCTGATAGCAGAATGGGCATATAGACTCAAACATTACACCTTTTCTAGCAGCAATGATGCGCTAATATTCGAAGAATTAGTTTACCTTTTGTTGTATTTATGGTGGTGTGTCTGAAAAGGTCAAATATGCTTCAATAAATAACCGATCCTCAAACAAATCATACTTAAAACCTTATAATAGGATGGCTTGATAAAAATACAAATATACTTCAACTTTAATGAGCTTTCTTAATTTTTTACTAATCATGCAACAATCTTTACATTCAAAATTCACACAAACCTTATTACGCCTTTTGACCTGTCGTTCAATCGACTTACCAAATACAACCTCAACCAACCACACGACACATCCGTGAACAGTTGGAGCGAAGAAGTTTTTCTTCAACAGCAGCAGCAGCAAAAAACGAAACAATCGCTACAGAACTTCAAAGCAAAGTCGTTGAAAATATTGGAAAGCATCCGCACCGCAGAGACCAGTTGCAACAAGCAAGATCTCGGCATTGGCAGGGTACGCATTGTCACACGGCCAGCACGGCGAAAGGATGTGTGCACAGCAACAAAACGAAATGCTTGTAATGAGTATCGAATGAGGGTAAGGGATCGTTCTCAGTGTCACGGTGCAAAGCTTCATTGGAACCAGCTGTGCCAACTGGGTCTGTTGCAACATTTGCCATTGCAGCGAGCAAAAAGTTTCTCATTTTTTCTTATCTTTCACTTCAGTTTTATGTTGTTCGTGTTGCTTTATACTTTAACGTTTGTATCAGCGAACGAATCCCGCGAACGAACCCAAGCCATTGTCTATCCAAGACGTGATATTATTTTTCTCGACTTACGAAACGCTCTGCTTCTACTTTCTGTTACACTTTGTAGTTCTTTTTTTCTCTGGGGTTTGTTTTTGCTTTTTCATAGCAAAAAAGGATCACCATTAGTGTTAGTGGTGGGGTTATAGGAGTGATTCCTATTTTTTGTACCAAGTAAAAGTACAGCACAAAAACGGATGTTGATTTTTTCGCCTTTACCGGTGCATCCCACGCAAACGCAAAAAAGAAACGATCAGAACTATGTGTGTGCAGTATGGTGGGCGAATGGAAGGAAAAATTAAAATTAATTAAAAAAGTCCCGCAGCAAAGTTGCCCGCTTAGCGCGCAGGGAGGGGAGAGCGTGTGAAGGTGGCACGATTCGGAGTGTAATCTTTTTCGCGCTGTTTACAGTGTAACAAACACAGCAGCGCAGCATTTGCTTTCTTTTTTTTCCATCCCCCTAGCGCAATCCATCCATCCCGACCGGGCAAACGTCCGAACCGTAACATTGCTCCTTTCGGCACAGAGATCCGGTTCTAACGGTCTTGATTGGTGGTTGGTGGTTGGTGGTGATGGTGTTGTACCTTTTTGCCAAGACACAAGCGTACATTGGTGTTGCCAAGGATCACGAGAAATCCCTTCTTAACTGCTGTTCGTGTTATAAGGTCGGATCTTTTTTTGCTCCATCCCTCTGTCTTTCCCACTCACCATTCCTTCCATCGCGTTCTGCTGTCGATTCAGCAGCGTTTGTGATCTTCGCTCGGTATCGCGGGAGCTAGATTTTGCTCATTAAAGAGAATCGTTTAATACCCGACCCGCGGTGTATGCTCACGTTTTGTGCGTTTAGGTCACTGCCGATGGCGTTTTAAAAATATGGTCCCCAGTACACATTCTAAATTCATTACAAAACACAGCCCACACTGGGTTGCTAGGAAGCCGAAACAGTGGCTAAAAGGTAACAGGAATCGAAGAAAAAACAACAACAGATTCCCATGCTGCCGATGATATTCTCTTCCCAAAATCCCGCCCATTATCCACACGGTTGTTAATCTCTCGGTTAATGAAGTTTTCCAAATTTTGTTGTGTATTTTTTTTTCATTTCGCCGTGTCTACTGATTGCCCTCTTTCGACCCCGGTCTGCCGTTATGCTCTGTATGATCGTGTACGCGGCCCTTTTGTTTCTGCTCGGGTCTCGGATCTGCCTTTTTTTTGTTCTTGTTGGCTAAATTTTTAAATCAGTTCCAGCCGCTTGCTCATCGCGGAAAAAAAAGATTCACAAAAGGTAAGCCCTGGCCGCAGGCTAATGGTTAAGAAATGTTTCTTAATCTGTTGCCCAAAGTCTGTTCCCCTCGCTGCAATGGAAAGGTTCGTGGCGAGAAGTGATTGTTCCCTCCCATCTCGCTTTGTCCCACCTTCAAGTTTCGCTTTTAATGAGGTTGGGTTGGGCACGATATTAAAGATAGAACGGAGGAGGATTTATCCACTAAAGCTCCCCTAGTGACTGTTTCATTTTTCGCAGACCAGATGCAGACGACGGGCACAGTTTGAGAAAATGTGCGTAATGATGATCTCGGCAGCAGGTAATGATGACGCAAAGTTAAGCCAGAGGTGCTAACGGTGTGAACTGAGAACTGGCCTTCGAAGTGTAGGGGCGACTGCTAAAAGGAACCATTAGGGAAAGTCGTTAATTATGGCACATAGACACGAGCTGCTAGGATTTAGTGATGCAAGTTAGTCCGAAGATTCCACCAGAAATCTAGTTTTTTGTAAGCTTGTTCTCTTCGGAAACGACTCCACAACACGGAACTGTCGAACGACTCATTTTCGCACCGAGTTAACTGTAAAATTTCTCTTCTCCAAACGTTCCGTGTAGCCGGTTCGCAATCATCGCAACGCGTTAATCACACCCGCAAATGGTAGCGCGAAAAGGATGGACACACGGGCAAAGATTAATTTCCCCTTCACCACCCCCTTCAAAACCTTTTAATGGCTCTCGTTGCCATTTGCTGTCAAGCAGGTATTAAGCGGCGCAAAAGCGATGCTGATTAAACCAAAACTTTCCCATTATCCCATGCATATGCTGGCTGTCACCCTTTTAACGACACCAACACGCGCGTCCGTGTGAATCGTTCATTTTGTGCAAATATTTATTCCCCTCTGTGTGTGCGTGTGTGCGTGTGTGTGTGTTTTAAGCGCTAAGAGGGTCTCTGAAGCGTTGTCACTAATTGGGCTTTGATCTTTGGTGCGTTTTGCGAGAAAGCGGGTTCACACCCATGCTCCTATGCTTATCATTTGGTTACTTTGTGCTGTTCGGATGAGTGCGTGAGCAGTTGGGGTCAAAAGCAGCGGGGCAATTTTGATAGTACCCATTCCCCATGTCCACGTGTACGCTCGGTGGACATATGCTGTAATTTAGATCCAACCCACTAGCTACCCAATTTTGGGCAAACATTATTCTAGCTAGTGTCGCGAACGCGGGCTGTGGTCGTGAAAACGGTCGTGAGCATGTGAAGCCGGTCGTGGAAAACCAAACATACATAATTAGCGGACCAAACGGCCGTGCACACACGTTTCGAAGCGTGCCAAGGCTTATCGGAATGAGTTTCTACCTATAGTGCTGTGTCAGGTGAAACATTTGACACTTTCAATTCCTCGGAAAAGTGTGAAAGTTTAGCATTGGCCGAATGCGGCCTATCTAACCGACCAAATTGGGTTTTGCAAGGGGGGAGTGGAGGTTCATCATTTATTCCTCTCATTGCTAGTTGTTAACTTTAATGAGGATTTGCCGCGTGTTTATCTGGCAGGAAACGATCAACAGGAAGTAGAGAACATTTGCCCTACCTGCAAAATGTATTAACTTTAGCTTTATTTAACCGCACGCATTAAAGCTGCGAGTTGAAGGTACATTTTTGGTGCATAATTGTTGGTTTAAAATAGTTCCTAGTCATTAAAAATATTCCTAACCAGTGAACGTGTTCTGAGACATTTCTACAATTACAATTTAATATTTTTGTACGATTTTAAGTAGGCTGTTTTCAAAGCTGCGAATGCAATTACGTGACTGTTGCCAAGCAACGAAATGACTCCAACAAAAATACCTCCTTATCATCGCTTTTCTGTTCACTGTCTCATAGACATTCGCTATCGTAACTTATTACATTATGTTTACAGTAATGTTGCAAAATTTCCACCGATTACTAACGCTTCGGAAAATATTTCATCGATAATGTCTAGTCGTTATACTTAGCAGCAGTTGTCCCTGTTAGCTAACATTAAGAGGAAATGTGTTCATTGTACCGTTCCAATTAATAACGCAATCAATAAGACCTTAAAAACGTCACACTCAGCGTTCGGAAACGGTTGACTGTTTGTGGGAAGTGACATCGCACTTCCCAAAGAAGAGTCATCATGCATAATGGTTCCTTCGGGGGGCAACGAGCATGTTTTGTTATTTGCAGAAGGATCCTTTGGCCAAACTTTTGCCACGCCGAACGAACCAGCAAGACAAGTTATGCTAAGGTTTGGCCACCCCGGAAGGCAAGTTTACGGATCCGCGGACTAAACTTTATCCACCTTCTTCAGCCGGCAACCGAACGGTGGTGGGCGCTACAGCCGATAAATGAGCGAAATGCGCGACCGCTTCCGACGTCGCTTCGAGCTCGCATCGAAGATGAAACTTTTCAAGTGACACTGCAGACGTCGCTAGTGGCAAAGAGGACACGTTTACGTTGTGAGCAGCAAAAGTCGAAACGACGGTGTGTCTGTGTGTGGGCGCTCCCTATCCGTGTCACACTGTCACAAATGGAGTGAACTTTCTTCTTCCGGCCAATCGAAACCATCGCCAGCCGGGTGACTAAATGATGCTGGAAAATGTTCGTCCCACTTTCCATCACTTTCGCAGTCGCTATCGCTCGTGCTTGTTTCTTTTTTGTGTTGCTGTTGGCACTCTTTTTTCTTTTTGTTTGCACTGGTGAGTGTTTGTGTTTAGTATTCACGCAGCAGCATCGATCGCATCACAAATCTGTTTGTTTCGAAACCCCCTGCCCTTCTGGCAAAGTTTCTTCGTCGAACGGGGTTGGAAATATAATTTAGCCTCCAGTTCCCAATCTACAATCTGCTTCCAACCAATGACCATGCGACGGGTTTGACTGGAAACTGGAAATAATCAGCATCCTGCCCGTAAGCTGTCCGGTGCAGCTGATAAAATTAAAACTAAATTAAAAATCGATTAACGCCGCTATTAATGCGCAGCAACTCACAGAACGGTGCGGTACTGCTTTATGTTGCTTCTTTGCAGTGCTGTTAGTGCCGGTAAAGACGAGCCAGATCGGGCAAAGTTTCCTGTTGAACGCGTCCAACTTTACGTCGGTTTAGAAAAGAAAGCTTTGAAGGACGTTTTTATACCCCGTTCGGTCGCATTCTTTGAGATAATTGCCAACGGAAGCAGCTGAGTTTTACTTACCATTCTGTAGCGATAAGATAATGGGAATCATTTGCGACACGTTAGGAAGGAAATTTATGTTTAACTGATGAGCCATGCAAAAAATAGTGCAAATGATCGAATTTTCTGACTTAAAACGCGAAATTAGATCGTTCGATTGGAGTTGTTGCATTTTGAAATGAATTAAAATATCTTGCAGAAGTTGCTGGCTCATATCAGAGGAAATATGAGCCATGTGCAGTAAAAAATTTGATTCTGGTTAAAACAATTTTCCTATAAGCCGATACACAACAATGAAACAGTGTAACAGCCACAAAATCCTCCTAATTGAATCCATCGCATTTGAAGCAAATCGTTAAAGTATCTTATTAAACACGAAAATCATCACCGGCTGGACATGATCGGCAGTGTTCTCAAGCAGCAGGGAAGAACCACCCTGTACCGTCCATGCTTCTTCGAATCAAACGATTCCGAACAATCTTCATAATCATCAATCAGTTCGAACGGATGCAATTCAGCAACGAAACGAGTCATGGTCAGGCGATCGAAACGAAAATATACTCAACCTAACCGAAACTAAGCGCCAAGAATCAGCGCTTCGATACACTATTTATTCGATTCGGTTGTTGCACGTAGCAATCACGACCGGGTCATTGGTCATAAGAAGCCACCAATCGTAGCCATCGTCATGGTCCTGGTCCTAAAGCGAAACGATGGCAGCTAGGAAAGCAGAAGAAAACAAAAGCAACACTGATGCTGGAATTGATTTACGAGGCAATCTGTGGGATCACAATTCGGCAATCCGTTTATCCGGTACGATTGATTGAATCCATTCGATCAGAGTTGCTTAAGTCTGAAATATGTTTTGTCCATCGGCTTATCGAAATCCATGCTCATTGATGATTTATTAAGCATTATGGCGAAGAAGTATTTTAAATTACTACAGACGAAACAAAAACTGGAATCTATTGTTGGAAGGTACTCATTCAAAATGTAAATGAGCTTGAACAACATTGAGCTGTAAGATTTTTTTCTCTTGATTTTGTCAAATATGAAGTAAATTGTGCTTTTTCTAATAAGCAATGAAAGCTTTTAGTCATGGAAATACCTAACAGCCTGAAAGTATGCTAACGTCATACAGTTGACATAATGGCGATGTAATAACAATTTATTTTTACACACACTGTCCCATTCCTCATCGCTCCTAGGTACAAGGCCTTGGGACACTTTCAATTTATGTTCCATTATTTGCGATCTCCAAACGGATGAATAATTGAATCTGCGCTTCGGTTTTGCGGTGGTAAGCCGGATCACAAATGCTAACTTTGTCATTTGCCGTACCAATCACCTGCTCGTTGGTTGGGTAGCCAGGGTGAAGAGTGGTTGGTTTGTTGGCTCGTGGGGAATTTCCCAGAGATTTACATCTTACATGCATTAACAATTCAACCGCTTGTCACAAGTGTGGCGAGACTGTGTAAGCTCACACAGCCACACCATTCACGGCGGGCGAAGGAGGCCAGGCGAACAGTTTGATATGTAAAGCTTGCGAGGGCTTATAGGGTGAGGAGTTGGTTGGGTGTCCGTTTGTGTGCGAGAGCGTGTGTGTGTTTGGGGTATTTTTGTTTGAGTAGGACATCTGGTTCTTCAAATCAATATCAAAATCTCTAGCCGGCAAATCCCATTAGCTGGATACGCTCCGCTACCGGTGCAAGCAGATAGGCGGTATGACGTTCAGAAAGCAGCGATGTCACCAATGCCACCGCCGTCGTACGAACCATTCTATAATTCATCATACCCCTGTCGAACGAAACGACCAATCTTTCGAATCCATTAGTCATACCGTCGCTTTCTCGAAGGGCACTTTAGAGAGCATCGTTCGGATGACTTCCCATTTCGGGCGCTTTTTTATTCGATTTCCCAGCAGCTTAGGACTGAGTAGGAACCAATTTCGGAAAGCTTTCTATCTGGAAGAAAGAAGAAAAACCAGACTCAAGACGTACATAGCTACGCACCTGGCTTTCAACCTGCCGGTCACCGGCTGTGGTTTTATGACGATTTTATGAGAATCAATATCCACCCCGAGATTGTGGTTCGGTTTATATGGCGATCCGACTCCAAACTTAACAGGCTGGTGATTTGATAGCTTGGTCCTTGCCGCCCTGATCCAATCAACCGGTCTCATCTAGCAATCTAGCGAGCACAAGTGGTTCACCATCTTTTATGCTCCGGGGACAAACTTTTACCACTGTCATACGGTCAGGAGGATGGGCCGTAGGCGCACAATTGGGCGTCTTAAGTTTTATGAACCATAATTGAATTTTTGATACTGCAACGTTTTGTTTTCAGCTTTTCTTTTTCACTGGAATTATGCCTAATCGAATCTTGCTTCACCTTTTCTTCGACACAGGTATATATCGTAGGACACATACCACCGGGCTCGGACGAGCGCCACATTGGCCACACGACCCCGTTCGGGCATTCCAGCTTCACCGAGAAGAACAACGTACGCTACCTTCGGCTGGTGAAGCGATACTCATCGATCATTCAGGGACAGTTCTTCGGACACCTTCATTCGGACTCGTTCCGAGTGGTTTATAATGAAGTTGGTAAGTTGGTGCACGAATTTCCCTGGCATTATGCTGCTTGTTTTGTTGTTGTTGTTGCGTATCTCCCCAATCTATTGTGCAGCACTATTTATTTGAGCTTATAATTTTATTTTCCTCCGGGGTACGCAGGCAAACCCGTCTCCTGGATGATGATCGCTCCATCGATAAGCCCACGGAGAAGCAGCGAGTCCAACAATCCCGCCATGCGGCTGTACAAATTCGACACCGATACAGGGCAGGTAAGCATCAGGGGCTTAACTTCCACAAGACTATATCTACCATAAACAATAAACATAAATTCTTATTCTCTCACCCTGGCTCTCCTATCATCCCAGGTCTTAGACTACACGCAGTACTATCTAGATTTAGAGCAGGCAAACAAGCTGGAGGAAGCCGTGTGGCAGCCTGAGTACAACCTTACCACCTACTACTACGGTCTGAGCGAGGTGTCATCGTTGGCCCTCCACAATTTGGCCGATCGCTTCAACAACGCGGACGATGCGCAGTTCATGAAGTAAGTCGTATTTTAGCTCCATTTTATTGGAGACTTTTCGGGGAATTTCGGAGCATGTTTGTGCACGTTTTTTTTCTTTCTTTCCTTTCGCTTCCCGGCCGTTAAAATACCGCTCATCCTGGCTTATATTTGCTAAAGATTTCCGATTGTATAAACAACGGAACGCGTTGCGGGATGAGACAAAGTTTCGTGTAATCTTTCCGTTCCCGCACCACAATGGAAACTCGGGCCAGCTACCGTTGAGGGGGTTGAGTATGTCATAAAACAATGTCAGAAAACGACAAATTCCCCCGAAGGATCAAACGGTGGCGCAGTCAGCCGTGAGAGCTTTGCACTATTTTTAGTTAATCCCATTTACGATTCCAATATTTTATCCCGCATCCCGCCGCCTGGTTGCTGGGCTTTGTAAACCGTGTGTGGATGTGAGCGCGGCTTTCGTAAACAGAACACGGTCACTGACACGACCTTGTTTCCTGCTGCTTGTGTGGGTTTGCTATGCCCGTGGTTCGGTACGGAAAATCCTTTCCCTTTGCAGAAGATGGGCTTATCGTCGCGAACGATCGAACTTTAGGACGGTTGGCTTCCGGGACGTATACGCCGCTCTACCGAATGTGTATTTCGTTTGTTTGCTGGTGACCTTAGCTTTTGTCATGTAACATTGTGAGGTAAAGTTTGGCTGTGGGTTTTAGCGTGAAGCTTACCTTGTAACGTGCCTTGCTTACGATTTTTTCCTTCCTGGTTTGGGCCTGCCTGGTTGGCGATTGAGCTGTGTGTGGGGCTTGAAGTGGCATGGGAAAATCCCTCACACAACACAACAAAGTCGTAGTACCGGGGGAAAAGAACCACAGAATTAGAATGAGTTAAGAAGCAGAAGGGAAAGAAATCACGTGGAATCGAAACCCCGGAAGATTTTCTTCCCGGAGACTAGAAAAGGGAAAGGACACAAAAATTACTTCTTGTGCGCCGCAAAACCCAATGACTGGAAGGCTTCTTGAAAAGAAATCCTCTACTACATTCCATTATCTATCCTACGCGAGTGTATGTGTGCGTATCCAAGGGTGGCCACTATCGGTATTTCTATTTACTTTGTGGAATCTTCCGACAACCACAAGGCACGGTGGCGAAGGATAAAAAAATAAAAATACCATTCCCCAAAACCACCGTCATTGAACCATTCTTGCAGAAGAAGCCTGAGACATGAATACCTCTTCTTGGCTCCACTGCTTCCATCACGACAAGTTTCACGTGCAAGTGTGTGGTCGCATAAAGGAGCAATTTTGGGATTTGCTATGGCTTATTCAGATTCAAATCTCCTGTACGTTATTTTTTTTTTTGCCCAACCCTGTCCAATCCAATCCCGTTTTCTTGCGATCATCTCTTGGCGGGCGTGGAATAATAGGAAGGCTGGATGAAATAATCTAGCATTTTATTTGTATCATTCATCCACGCCTCGATGTCCACATGCATTGCTTTCGTGGGTCCCCTTACCGGAAACCTGCCTTCCGAACCCTTTTAGACATCCGGTACAACATCTGGAAGGTCGGCGGCCGGTGGGAAGTTTTTGGATCGGCTTACATATCTTGGAATCGATGGGCGTTGCCTGCCCGGTTACACTAGCGCCAACACTCGTCCGGAATCGTCCCATCCTTGCTTATCTGTGTGAGCAGTGATTGAAGTTTGAATCCCTCCGTTTTCCACTGACTCTTCACGATCGCATATTTCATCCTCACGCAACTCACAAACAAGGATGGCGTTTTCCATCCAAGCGAGCACGAACATGTCATTGCCGGTGTTAGTTTTCAGTCCCTGCGAACCTTTGGCGCAAACCGGGGTGTACATCAGGGCAGGCGAGTAAAGTTCCGACCGCTCCGCTGAGGAAAGTCGTCGCCGGCCTTCTTCGAAAAGAAACGAGCGGAAAAGTGTCGACCGGAAAACCGCCATACCGCCGCTTATCCGTTTACCCTCCACGCGATGGGGATGCGTGTGGATGACAAGCCGTGCAGATAGAATCGCACTGAAGATGGATAGAAGAATGTGTGTTTGTGCGCGAGAGGAAAAACGAAGGAGTTGACAATAATCTTTCTTGTGTGAAATCAGAAAACTTTTTCAAAAGCACACTGCCCATGAGTTGGGTTGTCATTTGCAGCAAATCGTTAGACGTTTGGGTAAGCTTTTGTGGCAGAGTTGCTCTCCTTGAGATGGAATTTAATATGTTTCATCAGTTTCTTGTCCAGCTGTATGTGGTTATTTACATAAAGTTGAGTTGGAAATGTGTTTTCTGCAAGCATTTTTAGAAATTCTTAAAACAATTAAAAACCTTCTACAACTCTCTACAGAGGTTGAAGCAAGTACCCTCATTAACATTTAAGTAACCTTTGTATAAAGTAAAAGTAAAGTAAGTAGTAAAGTATGAGTAACTTTTGTATCATCAGGAACTTTGGCTACGCTTTCCTCGGCCTATCTATAAGTCACATTGGTCTGTGACTGTGCAAGCCAGTTCAGTGTAGGATTTTGTTTCAGTTTCAGGTTTATATAAAGGAACTATTAAATATTTTGTACTTTTACTCAGGTGTACATTGTACTAGTCATCTCACGAAAATCTGTATTCCTTAAAGAAGAATTAAATTTCATTAATTTACTTACACTTACTGCTCTCACATCTTGTTCCAATAGGTACTATAGGGCGAATTCTGTGCGCCACGCTACCAGCACCTGTGAAGGTGTCTGCCTGCTCAACCACTACTGTGCCATTACCAGGCTGGACTATCGCGAGTTTCGCAGCTGCCTGGAAACGGCGGCCAAAGCGATGGCATCGAAAAATGGCAGCTCAGCTGGACCGTTTGTATCGGCCTTCGTCTTCAATCGATTGCTCATGGCCGTCCTGCCGGCCCTGCTGATGATTCTGATCGTGTGGAGCAGCTCCATGTCGGTGGAAGTGGTCCAGAATGCTTTCGGGTGTGTGTGCGAAATTGTGCTACGCTCAACCGTTTGCATCACTTCGTGCTGGCACACTGCAGTTGGATGGTTGATGGCGATTGGTCACGGCATGAAAATGGTACCATCCCTGTGGGCCAGCTGCAAAGCTTCATCTTTACTGTTAGTAAGTGCATTTTCCTGTTTTTTCGCGTGTGTGTCTCAACGTCATGAAGATGAGACAGTTTCAAGTAGAATGAATCGTAAATTAAGAGCTTCTTCAAAACCGACATGGGTTGATTGCGCGAGTAAAGGCACCGAACACGCCGGAGGCTTAATTTAAGTTGTTTATTATATTGGGTTTTCTTAAATTGAGTATTTTAATTTCATGTTGAATCAATTCGTCTTTGTCACTTCAGTGAATATGATCCTGTTAGGAAGAATACAGATGCGTGTTACATTATAGCAGAAGCGAAAGTCTAGTAAAAAGAAAACAAATGAATGTGATACATAATAAAACAGAGAAGAAAAAAAAACATAACAAAGGTCACGTATTGCAGTAATCGCAAGAGCCAAAATCGATTGTTGGCTTTGAAATATGTTGAACGGGAAAATCTACAACAAGCTTAGCTAAAATGTTTTATTGCGAATTCAGCCGTCGCTCACAGTTCGCACCCACGATGAATTATTTGCATTGCGAGGAAACGCGAGAAACACGATTTGTTTTGTTTCCAGCTAAAGAAGGGAATTAGCATTTTGAACAAAACAACCAGCACGACCGCTTAAACAACCGTTTACATTCCTTCCCGTTGTGTACATACACCAGAGACTATGCCATCCCAGGCAATGTTTTTTTACGAACTGATTACACACTGATTATGAATGTTACGCTCTACTCTCTACACATACAAATAGCAAAGAATACAGGTCGAAGACGGAAGAAGTGTGTGAGTTTGTGTTTAGAAGCCAAGCGTTTAAGTTACTGATACATTTCGATGTTTCATTGTTTTCTTTGGCGGGCCCGACTTATGCTTCTACTTTTAATGTGTAAAAAGAATGGAAAAACGCTCGCAAAATACGAAGCGAAGGGACGCGCAACAGCAGCTAAGAGCTAAGAAAAAATCGTGTGGACGATATTTGAAAGTAAAATATGGCCATTATTAGCAAAACTATGTCTCAGAGTAACTAAAATGGAAGAACAATACGGCAGACGTTATACGCTCGTCAAGCGACACGCATACACATAGGTAAAGCCAAATTTTTCTAGTGCTTTGTGAACAGCGCGAAGCGAACAGGGCAAAGCAAAAACACCGCGGTTTACATCGCATACGTTTCCCATTTTCATCCAACTTAAATGTAAAAAATAAAACAAATCGCAAAATAAACAAACCACAACCACACAAACACACACACACACGAAACATTCGAACGCTCCTCTGCTCACTGTCTGCTGTGGTGGCACAGCAGCAAAACAGGAAAACTCTAATAAATATTTTAAAACATCCCTTTAGTAAACTAGTTAAAACCCCAGCGAAATAATCATACTGTGAGAAAGGAATGGAAATTAATGACTAGGCAAAAACCAGCATGCAAGCAAGAAAAGGACGTGAGCAGGGAATGTAGCAAAATATAAAAGTGTGTAACATGTGAAAAGATGCAACAACTCAAAACGCAGCTGAAACAAATTCGATTGGTAGTATGGGAAAACACCTCGGTGAACAACATATTCGGAAAAAAACTATATAAATACATACCGGAAAATGATACAATGAAGATGATTAAAGCGAACAACGGATACATTGCAAGCTAAGCAAGATAAAAGGGAAAATGACACAAAAACACAAAAACTGAATAAAGTGTACATGTTTTTAAATAAAAATGACAAATAAACACAATGTTTTGTGTAACCGTGCGCTTGATTGATGTGAGCAAAGAAATGATGTTTGGTAAGTTTTTCGACAATTTGAACGAATTTGTATATTTTTTCAACTTTTTTATCTTGTTATTATTGCAATTTACTTTTTTTTCATGTGTTTTATGAAATATAAATGCTTTTATTATCAACTATACTTCATTCATGCGAATTCTTATGCATTTTATCAATGAGTGTCTTTTCGTTTTTTCGTTTCATTTTGTTTCGTTTTATTTTTCGTTTTATTTGCTTATCGTATACTATTGTCTAACAAAATATAAGTCATGAAAATACACAAATTACACGAATTATGAAAATAGTTGAGCGAAAAAAATAAAAATTAAACTCAACTAACACTTTAGATCCATTTCCGCAAGAACTGTTATGATTTTAATTCGTTCATTATTTCGTGCTATAATGCTTTCCACTCGAAACAAGCTACTAGCACTGTAGAGTAAATTTCCAAGATATGTCAACAATCCTCGTTGCAAAGAGTACGTATCTTCTTCAAGTTAATTTGAGTGTATAATGAAGTCGTTAGTGCTGTTAAGTTCCCATTTGACATGCTTTGATACTTACCAGCTCGAAAGGATTAAGCATTTAATCACACTTGCACTTGCTTTGTTAATTTCCCGATGCAGATGCTACCCATGAGATTCTCTTGCAACATTTTTCCTACTCCTACGTTATCTCCTTTTCCATCACCGGAAGCGTTTGCTGGAGTAATTAATTTTAATATCAGCTCTTACGCCTTTTCTTGAAAACCAGCTCCAGCTTTTCATCATTTCTTTGTGTTTGACTTTGTGCTACTTGTTCGCGAGCATAATTTTTAAAATAAACTTTCCTTACACATAGTCTTTTTGCATCGAAACAGATTATGCCAGCTTTGTACGAGCAATTGGTTGAACATTGCTCCGGCTGTAACTTTCGTGTCGTAGTAATTTCCTTATTAAAATATTAATGTTTCTTTCTATGATCTTTTGCCCTTTCATTTCACACCAGCATGCATTCCACCGAGTTCCACCAGAGTTCAAATCGATCCACAATGTGCACTAAAACGATAGTGAACGGCGTTGAAGGTGTGAAAGATCGTTTCACCGCGACCATATTGCACCGTTTAATTATCTACTCGCGTGAACATCTTCAACTTTAGCGCGACAGCGCTCAGAGCGAATGGTAAAACGTTTGCGGAAGGTAGAAACTTTCCAAGTATTTTTACTCATCCGGTGCTTCTGTATATTGACTTTTCCAAATGCCAAACCGCAACATCGCGACTGGGAAGTTGCGTACGGTTAGATGCAAATGAAGCATTTCCAGATGGCATACGCTAAGGCTTCACCGACGGTTCGGGTACTGTGTGCGACAAGAAACTTTTCCCATCATCACGTTTGATCACCCCTTCCGCGAGTTCGGCCGATGCATGTCTCCTGGTGAAACTCTCGGCAAACGGATTGCCCGTACCCGTATACCCAGCTCGAATACCTCGAATCCCAAATTATAGGAATCATACCTAGCCGAAGCATGGAAAGCACCATTTCCCTTTTGTGGCATCGCGCGGATGCGGCAGCAGTTAATAATAATTGTTGAAATTTAAAGTGACATCGAAGAAATTTGCGTGGCTTGAACGGGGTTGAGGAGCACGCGGTACACGGTACGGAAGCTCATTTAAATTTTCCACTGACAGCCGATGGTTTAGACTTCTGGGCTAAAATGTTAGAATGGTTAGTTTTCAGAT
The DNA here is from genome assembly GCF_943734725.1 of Anopheles marshallii. Classification (NCBI taxonomy): domain Eukaryota; kingdom Metazoa; phylum Arthropoda; class Insecta; order Diptera; family Culicidae; genus Anopheles; species Anopheles marshallii. The sequence continues at coordinate 78,086,254 of NC_071327.1, read as the reverse complement.
CGTTGCGTTCGCACTCATATCGCAACCGTGTGTGAGTAAGCGGAAAATTTGGGGATTTTCCAAAAGTAGATAAGAAGAGCGGACATTCTACGTAAGGCAGTGGTGCAATGATAGGAAAATGTTCCTACTCGTTTAGCGGAAATTTGCCGGGTATCTCTAATGCAGTTATCATAAACTTTCCTCTTCGCGCCATCGATGTGCTAACGTCCGTTGCGAGGTTGTACGAGCAGATTATTAGTTATAGAGTGTGTGGAAAAGTTTCGGCAAATTAACTCGGTGACAATGGTGTGAAAAGGAGCTCTTCATGGGTAAGTTTGTGCTGGAACGAGCATTGCGAATAAAGAAAATATCTTTATTTAAACAGTAGAAAGCGTACAATTTTTCCACTTATAGTGGTTGTACAAAAGTTTGGGCAAAATGACTAGAAGTACTAGAAAGGATCTTCTCCTTACCACTCGATAACAATGGCACTTCTGGTTCAAACTCAACAACGCTACTTTCGCCGAACAATAAGTTACAATGAAGCGGATCTTGAATTAAAAATCATTCCAGCACATTCCCGGTCAAAGTCTCGAGCTTATGGCAACAGTTTCGGTATGCCGCTTAAAAATAGCTTCCTATCCCATTTTGCCCATACCTCTACTCATCGCGACTCATCCGGCGCAAGCACTCATTATCGTAGAATTTTACAACGTCGAAATTGAGTCATCAAAAAGTGTTCAAACAGCGCGCTTCGGCATCGTACCACGTCGGTACAGGTTGGCTGGGCAGGGCGCCGGCATCATGCTCCATGGGTCAAGTCATAATGGGCAGACGGAAAGACGATGGCTACTGTTCTTTTTAAGCTGCGTTCTTGATGCGGTTCGCTTTAAAGCTGGAACGGAGAATGCGAACCACGAGTACATTTAGTGTCTGCCTTGGGTGCGAATTATGATGGAAAGCATATGGCTTTAAGGTTCACCTTTACCAAAATACTTAGCTTCTTCGAGAGCTTTACGTTTGTTTTTTCAAACGCAAAAGGTTAGTAAACCGTCAAGCAAAAGACATTCTTGAACCTGTTTGCGATTCGTAGCGAACGTTTGGTGAAACGTTCAAGCTGACTGTCTTTTAGCGTGGTGCAATCCAGTGTAAGTTTTCGCTACTACTGAAACCAAACGTTGTGGCGTTGTGGAACCTCGCCCAAGACGAATACTCTCACTTTTTGATTACTGCAGATAACTTGTAAGATGGCCATACTACCGGTTCATTGAAAGTGTACCTGCAAAGAAGCAGTAAACGGAGCGTAAAATGCAGCAAATGATTGCTCGTTCTGAGTGGTTCTTAACATTTCGAATGATAATGGATTGTAAAGGGAAGTTTTCATTTGCAGTGAGCATGATGCATGATGTTTATTTTTGAGGAAACAAAAATTCAGAATAGGAAGGAAACATCAATTTTTTTGTCATTTAACGTTTGATATGTCTTCGTTTGTATGTAATAGTTTAGCAAATTGAGCTACTAAAGGTATACAACTATCTTACAAACTAAGTCCCAACTCAACTAACCTACAGTTTTCACGAAGAAAACACTGAGTGCAGACCAATATACTACAAGTTACCGTAGAAGGCATTATTTATTGTTCTTGCCATGTCGCATCATATTTCTAGCGAGTTTTGCGTTACAAGTTTTCAACAAATCTTTAAACTCGAATAACTCGCTTTTAATTCAAAACACTGCATTCTGTAGTGAACATTGCACAACACAACAAAGACCCACCCACATTACAGAAATAATGCCCGATTCCGCTTACACTGCGGAACGTTTTCATAAACAGCGTAATAAAATTATTGCACGCTTCATTTGATCCCTCGCCACAGATAATTTCCAATCAAATTATGCTCGTTATCCTTACAGTTTTACCCGGCAGGAATTAAGCGAAAGATAATTTGTTCAACATTGGCGCCCCAGCACTTTGACAAACGTTGGTTGGCAGAGTTTTATTTTTCTACCGATTTTCCGAACCCCAAACAAACCAAAACAGGCACGGAAGGAGAAAAAAAAAGGATAAGCCGCTAATGGGAGGGACAAAATTAAATTATTGGCCCATTTTCTTCGCGCCCGTCATTCCCGGTTTTGCTTGGTCTTTGCATGGCGTTTGCTTAAACTTTGATCATGGTTTATTATTTGATGCTTTCCTTCGGCTGCTGATGGTGTCGATGCAACGGGTGTCTTTAACCGGAAGAAGTACTATTCTTGCACGTTTTCCAACGGGCGGCTGGGAATTGATTCAATGTGTGTTGAGACGATGTGAAAAATGTGACGGGTTGCTGCACGGGTATCAGAAATTATTTCCTTGCGATTTTCTGGCTCGTATTTAATCACCGAATAATGGTTTCACTTCTTCGTGCCTGTGCCAGAAATCGGCGTACTTTTAAAAGCCCCGGACTGCTGGTGCCGGCCCAACGGTATTGGTTTGGCTCGTAAAAATAAACTTTAACAGCTCTCCGGATAATTTCCCGTATTGGCGTACAGCGCCTGCAGAACCATCCATTTCTTCTCGGGAGCAGAGATTTCTAGTCGTTCGGAAACTCTCGCAGGAATGTTGCCGAGGTAAGCGAATGCAGGCTTGCAGGGCTGGACTAAAATTGAAAGCTGACGACAAGCTGCCCCGTGGGAAAATCACACCGAAAAGCTAGCGGCGTTTTCAAGTCAAGCAAGCGCAAGAACGCGGCACAGTTCCCGAAATCTGTAAAGCCACCCTGTCTTACAAGCAGCCCTCGCACAAAGGAAGCGTAAAAATTTGTCTGTTTTCAATTTTCCACCAGTGTCTGCGATTTGGAGAAAAGTTTAAGCAAACCGTTAGAAGAGGAAACCCGGAAAAGAAACACGGCACGAAACGGGGAAAATACACTGCCCTCGGTTCCGTTCGAGTTGGCGCATTCTTTGGTTCATTCTGCAAGGATATTATCCTCCTTCTGCCACGAAGTTGTCCGATCCGTTGTTGGCTGCGTGCAATTTTCAAGATCACCGACAGCGGTTATGGGCGGAAGCACTTCCACCGTGGATTAAATCCATTTACAATGATAATAAAAATTTATTCCTCTCCTTCATCCGGAGCCAGGTCGAAGAATTTTATGCTTTTCCTTTCGATTGTTTTCTTGCCCGGGACCAGCGGGGGCACACATTTAGCCAATTTCTTTGTGCCGTGGATAGAAAATTGACGTTGAAATGCGAGCAACCGGAAGGAAACAGTAATCAGTGTGTAAGCTACGATGGTGAGTGGACATGAAAAATCTACCAACGTTTGGGACCAAAATTCGAAAAGCTTCCGTTGGAAGCCGAAAGGTTGGGCCATGTTTATTCCTGAAGGGTTTTTTTTTGCGCTGGGTGTATCGTACAAGATGGATGGTTAATTTGACTTTTTAATATTGCTGACATTTTTTAAGATACTTTATTGCGCCAAGCATGGAGAAGGGTTGTTTCAGAAAAAATATTGACTATAGCATCAATTACATTGCTCTTCTTTGTGCATCCCAAAAGGGCGAATACTTAATCTCAATTGGTTAAAAGTTCGAAATACAAATTTTGCAAATTGTTGTACGTTTTATATAAGCGCATTGTGTCAAACTATTATAATTGCTTGCATCTACTACCCAACAAAATTAGCTTTCTTTATCTTAAGACTAGAAACAAAAGAAAGCTCTTACAATAAACAAGCAGCCTACTAGATTATAACTTACTATTCGATAGAGCGAGCTTTGTAAACTATAAACAATCCAAACCGAGTATGTGCAAGTATCTGGTCGGATTTATTGTGGTTTTATCCGGAGTTCTTTCCCCTCCATTGCCATTCTTTCCATAGCCATCATTTATTCCCTCACGGGAGCAACCCTTCCGGGTGTAAATCGAGAATTATGTATTTTCTTCACTCGCCGCTCCTCCATTGGTGGACCGGATTTGCGGCTTGTGCTTTCCGCTTTCCACAACCGAACGTTTCATGAGTGGATTTGTGTTGTGTTTGCTTTTGTTTCGACCAACCAAACGGCGAAGCACCTCTCCCATTCACCCATTCTCACAAGTGCATTGTGAAATGGTGGACTAAAAACTTACAGCTCTTGTAAAAGCGTTGGCTGCGTTGTTCAACTGCACATGGTGGGTTATTGTATCCAGTGGAATCGCTTCATTTCTGTCCACTCGTCCAACCATACACACATACGCACATGCACAGCACAGCATAGAGCAAAGGACGGAAAGGGAGAAAAAAAGTCCAGCTCAGTTAGTAAGCGTTAACAGTTTTAGGTTACCTATGGGATACATAAATAATACTTTCAGCAAACTTTCTCATGCCATCCTTCCATTTTCCCGGTAGAAGGTTGCGAGTGGGCTGGCTGGTGACGAACTCTTGTTGTTGTCTGGTGTATGAGGGCTCTCGTGTGCTCAAGAATTCAACGCAACGCTGTAGCGAGCGAGTAGTTACATGATTATGCATGACGATTTCCTAATTCTGTTTCACCAAAGCTACAGCTTAAACTTGCTGAACTTGTTTTTTTATGACTAACGAGTAAGAATTGTTGATATGGTTATGCTAAGTGATTTAAGTCTGTTCTCGCTTTGGGAGCATAAGAAGGACACTCCTGAGAATGGGATTACTGACATCTCTTTCATATGCTGTGTGTTTGCTTGCATTTACCTCAATGAAAATACGAAATACTCGCATAAAATAGTGATACTTCAATTGTGGTAAAACCAACCAACAAAACAAAATAGAGCTGAATCTCTTCTACCAACAATGACTGCACCAATAGAATATTCTTAAAATAATACCACTCCATCAAATCGCACACATCACGAAAATCAGCTCCTGCGTTTCACTCTCAATCACCATATTTATGCATGTAAACCCACATTTACCAATTGAAATGGGAGGTTTTTCTTTCGCTTGAGGGAAAAACGCTTTCGCTACGTCAACCGACATCAGCTGCATACCGTGCTTTTATCACACGTATACGAAAGGCTACCGGTAACGGAGATGAAAATGCTACTGATGACGATGATTATGATGAAGAAACCATCATCTGCTGGGGCATTTGGTGCCTTTACCCAGCGCCGATGATGAGCGCCACGAAACGTAATGATGAGGTGATGAGATTGTGGTAAGTAGTGGCTATATACCGCACAACATAATGCTGGGTTTTTGTTTTATTTCTTTACCCATCGTCTCTACGTACCCCGGCAAGACCAGGGCGGACATCATAAAAAAGAAGAAACTTTCTCTTACTCGCCCGCTGTAGTGCTGCCACTGTGGCCCAACGGATGTATGGTTCTACTCCGGGAGAATATTTTACCGCTGGGAACCATAATCCGCCAAGCAAGCACTCAACCCCGGTGGAGGTAGTTTTGTGGGTGTGTATGTGTGTTTTTTCCTTTCCCTGCGAGAATCACAGGCAAAGCTACAGGGTGTAAGAAAAATGCAGGTTAAGGCGGGATAACATGCAAATAAACTATCTACTCCCGGATACACGGTGAGTCTCCGGTATACGATTCAATGCGCGATAAGGTAGACGATGCTGGGGAATAATATCCACTCCGTGTAGTCTTTTTCTGTTCTTGTGCTTTCGTTTAGCATGCCGAGCAATTGGCACAAAAAATGAAATTATTCTTAAACCACAATCAGCGACCGTGATAAGTGAATTGCTTTGAATTGGCTACTTTCCACCAGGTAGGACAATAGATCGTTTTGGCGTTAAGCGAAGGGATAATGAAAGCAGATAGGAGTAATAATTGAGATGAATTAATAGAACCAAGTGTTCTTTCAATGGTGTAAAAGCTAATATGAAAGATGAACAACCAAACTTCTCCTTAGTTCTGTGGAATGATTGGCAACTTCTTATTGTAAGGAATCTCTGCTTATTAGAAATTTACGATCATCGTTCCTTTGCTACCTTCATTCACTGTTCTCTCAGCATCTCCTTTGCTATTCTTCGGACCCCTATTTTTGACTTCAATAGCGCTAGCGCTATGATAGCATCTGACCATTGCTGGTGTTTAACAATTTGTATGGTTTCGCATTAAATCGCAGTAAGCTGATGCTGTATGTTACACTCATTTGCACACAGAAAAAATTATCAAAAAAACAAAATCGTTAATATTGTTCGTTGCATATTTCTATATGATTTCAATCAGATACATTGTATAGTACCAAAGATATTTTTGTTGAAAGCCATCTGCTCTTTTATGAATAAATTTCATTCTGCTTCCTAGAAATAACAACCTGTTAGTTCGACAGTACAGGAATTTCTTAGCAAAAAGCGACTATTTTCCATTCAGCACTTTCACCAGAAATCAATAACATGAATGGAAATATGCAAGCTATTTTGAATTTATCCAAACGTCCCAATTCAGTCTCAGCCGCAACACAATGCAAATCGGCGCTTACACACCTACTCCCAGTACGTTGGACATGGTCTAGTGATGGGAAATTTTACATATCACTTCAGCAACGAATTACATTTCACTCAATTGATTTCATTAAATGTCGCAAATAATTCACTTTACGTTGAATAAATTTCCATTCATCCATCCATCCGCATGGTGCGCATGCAGCGCTGCTTTCGTTCGGGCAGGGTGCATCGATGCATTCGGAAATGGTGGGCCACATCGTGGTGTGAATCATCATACAAAGGCGAAACGGTGTGTGATAGCGCAGAGAGCAAAAACGACCGAAGAGCGAACCTTTAGCCTGACCGTTGTGCTAATATTGGCGATTATGAATTTCAATGGGACCGTCCGTTTTATGGTCGGGAACGAGCAAACGGTACGGATGGTGATCTTCTACCATAATCAGATCATTCATTCCGGACGATTTTCATCTACACCAATGGCAGAGCCGTTTTTGCGTGACCACAAGGCTTTGGCATTACCCATCGCCATTGTAACGATTGGCTTTTAGCTGTAGATGCGTACAGGAAAGCGAATTAAACTATGTTTGCAGGAATGTGCTGTTAAATGGTGTACAAAATAATGCGTGTATGTAGGTTAACCAACGGTCTGTTCTACAAGAGAGATTCAATCGAAAAACAAAATAAAATACTAAATTTACCGGATGTAAAATATAATTTTATTATGTAAGATCTCTTCCTATCAAAAGTGTTCTCTACCAAGTCGTACAACTGCTACACAACACAACAGCTGCATTACCGACCCAGAGGCTTATCATTCACCCTAAGCCTTTTGTGTAAACGTCTCAACTCGGACGAGTATCCGACAAGTGGACAGCTAAACACACGAATGCAATCGAGCACCACCTGATAACGGAGAGAGAATGGGTCCTGTGGAAACAACTTAAATTACCTTTGTTAGTACAAATATACAAACGTCCAGAAATGCGTTCTGCGTTCGCATGTCAAGTGTTCCCGATTGCAAGACAAACTCCCAGCTACGACTGACCATTGCGTTTCTTGGTTCTGCTGATACCATTTTGCTGACACTTGAGGACATGCGACAAATGTCAATAGATGCTGCCGCAGTATCATCGTGCGTGTCTTGGGCGCGACCGTTAGGAAATTTGTCATAATTCCCCTTCAAACACGAACCGTACCGACCGGTTGCGTTGGCAAGATAACGACGTGGGCACCGCCGGAAAGTCGGAATGTCTCGGTGGGCAAACGGAAACCTTCTCTGATGCTTACCCTTTCAAGCAAAAGGAAACGACCAATTGAATGGGCTGGTAAGTGTTGACCAACGGTGGCAGACACATTCCGGGACACATTCGTCGGCCTGACAGCATCTACTCCTTAATCGTAACAATGGTTGCATTTCTGTGTAAATTGTAGTATCGTACACTCGATAACATTGAGCGAAGACATAAGTGCAATTATGGCGAAAGTATTCAGAGTGGTCAGCAAGTATGGTGCGATGCACGGGACAGAAGTCACTCGTGTCCGTACCGAACCGTGCGATGTACAGCAGAAAGCTAACGGAGGTCGACAGGACATGCAATTACAATAACACAAACCAGGAACAGACGAACAAGGAATGGCGCCCTCTGGTGGTCATGGTGTGAAGCGTTACTCATGTGCGGGGAAAGTGTGACTTCCGACCCCAATGCAAGATCCATCCGGGTTTTGTGTTTACCGGACGAGCTGACAACCGACAATGCCGTCGTCAACCATGCACCGGGATGTCAGGTATCGTGCATCATCACGCCATCTGGGCGAGCGATAAGAGACTGCTACTGACTGCTTCTGCACCTGTAATAGGCTGTTAATCGAGGTGTCTGGTGCATTGTCAACTCCTCAGATTGTACCATCTTTTACCATGCCAAGACAAACCCCCATCCAAGGGATGGTTTTATTTACCTGCATTCACTTAATGTCACCCACAAGACATTGCGTTCGCTGTACGTCGTCAGTTGCGAACCTTTGCATGTTGTGGGATTGTAGCCATGGGTCCGTCTCTGCGGTTGGGAGCTAAGTACACGGCCACAACTTAAAACAACATACCAAACCGAGGACGATGCATCAATGGAACAATCTGCTCCCCTACACTGTGCGGTCTGTGTGCGTATCATTGTTTACGAGCCATTTGGCTATGGCGGGAGAGTGCGAAGAGAGACGAATAAGTACACACTGTCTGTCGCAACCAGACTGTAAAAACAAAGCCCATTAAAAGCACCCAGAAAAAGCACGACCGAGAACGACCGAGCCAAGTCAAAAGCCGTTGGAGTGTGTTGTAAAACTAGAAATAGTCTTAAAACAAACATGACCATTCTTCTCCGTTACACTGTGTGCGTCCCGAGGTGTGAACAGCAATACTTAATTCCTTGGCTATCGAACTGGTGCTCCACAGTGCAATGGTTTATTGTACTACATAAAAACACCATTAACAAGACAGTGTGATGAATATTTGTAGTTGGCTGTGATTTTATGCTGCAACTGGAGCTCTAGTGTTGTTCGTATATATTTGGTTTATCTGTTCGAATGGTGTATACACGTAACAGTGACAGCAAAAATATGAGTAATCCAAGAAATATTTCCAAGGTTTTGAAAAATAGCACATTTTGCAGTCATTATGCGAGTGCATTTGATTCGTGTCACGCGATATGAAATCGTGACGGGCTGAATGGTGGGAGCGAATGTAAGTAGTTGCATACTTTCAGGCGTTTAAAAACCAAGTCAAGCTAAACTAAATTGTAATTTCGAAAATTTACAAATCGTTACCTTTATTCATTTCCGCCAGCTTTTAGACGACAGTTGTTTCTTTGGATGTTTTCTGTAAAAATATATTGCAGAATATGTGTTGCTCCTATTGGTATTGCCACAGGGCTGTGTATAATCGTAAAATATATACAAAAATTGCTCTGGCTGATTTTCTTTTTCTGATACGATTTTATTCTAATTTTATTTCAAAATTTCAGTTTTAATTGTTCCACACTCTGGGGCGTAAAGTTATGGTACTTAGTGTTTTTTCATTATTACTAATACTTCAATAAACAATCGATTAAAATACTACACCATCATCACTCGTTACTGGAGAGCAAACAAAAGAAAATATGGCTCGCAAACACATGCCTTGAAAAATTTTCTATCGCTCCGGTCTACACTACACTACCAACAATTCCGTTTTCTTCGATAATGAGTCTGCCTCAGGGCGATAACTCACTCATCTCCACAAAAAAGGCTATCCCCAAAGGTACCCATTACCATTTCACATTCATCAAAAACGCATAAGCAACCCGGCACGATACAACACACACATACAGCGCAATCGGTGAATGTGACATACAGTCCCGGGATACGCCCGAGTACACCACGGCGTACCATTTTCCCGACTATTGTATTTACTGCATATGTAATCAATCTCCTCATCAAACCCCAACGAGGTCGCAGGATGATGACGGGTTGGCCCTGCCGTTGAACGCTGACTAGTACTTTCTTTAACCAGTTCAACCGACGGGCACTAAAGGACGTAGGGACAGGGCCTTTTCCACGGGAGTTTTCCGTTCGTGCATTCAACACTCCGCTGTTGACCGGCTGTTGGTTATTCGCTGTGCACGGACGGATTGGTCAGATTATGCGGTGCGTTTTGGTTGGCATGTCGTCGTGCCATATAATTGAGTCATTTGAGATAACAAATGCTGTTAATGTACACTTGCAATTATTTTCTAAATAATGCATCGTACGGTTCACCACTCTTGGACGCTATGGGTCAACAGTTCGTTAGGGTACCGGATGACACGGGTGTCGGGTGTAAAGCTGACCGTCGAAAATGAGGAAACGAGCATAAAATTTACAAGAAACAAGTTCAACATGCATGCATCGGACTCGCCTGCCGAAAGTTATGTATATTTCTAACCCCTTCTCGCTCGCTTGTTGCTGGAAAATGCTTTTGTAATTTTAGCAAGAAAGCTGGAAAGTATTTGCTATGCTCGCTATGTTCATCGCTCGTCAAACTTAACCAGCACATAAGTGGAATGAAAAACCACCTTCACCAAGTGGTTAATTGGATAATTCCTTTAGCCCTGGAGCATAACTCGTCGCTACCGAAACACGGAATGATTTACCTTGTCACGACAGTACTGACAGTTATGGAGGCGAGCTGATGGTTATTGAAAGCGAATAAAAAGACGCGATGACTCGTGGTCTCCTTCTAGGTACATGTTTTAAGGTTTGTAACAGTTGACATCTTCAAGAGCAAAAAATGTCGTTGTGTTCGGTTTGTACACGCAAGCCAAAACAAAATCATTTACGAAACTTTGACATTTCGAGAACTACTCGAAATAACTAGGTGCAGTACATTTAAGCTACGGCCATCAAAATTAAACATGGAGAATTCTATGTAATTAAGAAAATATACTTTAAAAACACTCATTTCATGTCAGTTTACCCGTTCCTCGGATCTGGCAAACACTTTCACACACGCTAATCCGTTCATGCACACTCACACATGCTAAGATCACCTACACACCCAATCACACACCTACACCAGATAACTAACCGCCACCCATTACGGATCGCTCGACCAGAAGCTTAGTGGAAAACCTTGGCTAACCAACCCGAAATCCCAAGAAAAGCCTTACATACCGGGCCGGGAAAGTGCAAAGTTTTCGTCTAAGCGGCACTTTCAACACGCTCCACACCCAGGACAAAACAAGAAAGCCGCAAGAAAGTGTGAAGTTTCATCTCACCAAACTTCACTTTATCCTATCGCACCCGAACGCGCAAACTCTCGGTCGCTTAGGCATGCGAAAGTTTTGTCTGTTCGCCCCTTACTTACAGCCTTGCGAATGACAACCGTCGGATGATTAGGTGTTAGTTTTTGCATCGCTGCATCCGTACGCTGGGCATAATCTCGGCTGTGCTGCACTTCCGAGCTCGTATCGGCGCCTTATCCGCAGGAATGTTCCAAAAGCGGGACTTACGTTGAACTTCTATTTTGCGTACACTTATTACCATCGTTGGGAGTGGGTGGCTGCATGGATAATGTGTGCCATTAAAAGCTTTTCGTTTGATGGAAAACACACCAAACAGCTCAGCAGTTGACGTTAAGCTGTTACGCGCGCTGCATAACTTCGGGCGGAATTTAATTGAACGGCGTTTAAGCGTTTTGCGGAAAATGAAGCGTTTCGAAGCACACTGCAAACCCAAGCGAACCAAAACGCAACTTTTGGACCGTGCACGGGACCACATTTGGATAGTAGCTGAGTAATGTTTTATATTCAGCTCGTAATAAACAAAACTTAGTTAAAGCTTTAGGTTGGCTTTCACTGAAGCACGGTGAGCCATCGTTCGATTTCGCTTTACTTTAAGGAACAACTTGTCAATGTTACAACTAAAACTGATTTATGTTACTTTAAAAAAAAACTACAAAGGAATGACATTTTGTGATAGTTTGTTCACATTGTTCTTGAATATTCGCTTAAGCATACAAAGGCCTGCAAACTTCAACTAACAACACAGTAAATGTGAAAGCATGCATACAGTGTCTCTATAACAATGGATCATTATTTCCATTATCGCAAAGCATTTCGATTCACAAAATTAAAAACTTTTCTGTGCAAACACTTTCCCATCGATGCCAAACACCGAACATGTTTCGTGAGCTCACAGTCAAAACGGCAAGCGTTAGCATAACAACAATAATAATCGTTACATTATTATTTTCCCTGCTGCTCCGCACATTAATTATGCAAATTTTAATTTGTTTTCAGATTTATTATTGTAGAAATGAAATGGCAGACTAACAACAATGCCCTCCCCATTGGAGCAAGGCTATGATGACGGTTTCCCAACTCCGACAGATTTGGTGCGTTTGTTGTGATACTACTGACCGGTTATGAAGAGAATTGGGCTGGAAAATTCGATTCGACCCAATGTGGGTTGCGGAAAGCGCCAAGTGGGGTGTGCCGAATTGTTTGTTTGCTATTGATAAACGAATTCAAATATATCGCTGCATATTTTTGCTATAATGATGTTATTGCATTCAAAGTTACTTGCAAAGGGCTGTGTGTATCTTAAATGTTTAATTCATATTACGGTTTGTATCTTGCAAATTTTTGATTGAAAATGCTTTTCTCTTGAATTAAATAATAGTTAAGTTTGGGATTCTGCATGCGGATTTATGTTTATCGGCTTTTTTATCTCACACATTTCCACAAAGAACAACAGTAGAAAGCGAACACGAAATATGCGGCCAACAATATGTCGTTTTTTCCCCCACTGATGAAGCACCCAATACGCACCACATTCTCATTATCGTCACTGTAATCACACTCACGACACGACAAAAAAGGATTTAACGGAACGTTCAGCTACAGAATGCAAAATGGCAGCTTATCAAATGACAACCATGTTCCGAACGGCGGAGAAAGGGCAATCACGGCAATGCTCCTTCTCGCAAACAACAAGCGCTCTGATTTCATCTCCATTTACTCGATTTTAATATTATTCTTCCTGCATCCCTTCCCACTTAACCACCAATCTGGGTCGGTGCATGGAGTTGAATATCCTTTTTGCATAAAGTACTTTTAAAGTGTGGGACAGCTGGGATGAAACGAATGGTATGACATCAGATTTCGGCACAGCATATGGATCACAGGCACCACATAAAGGAAGGAAAAGTGTAACGAATTACATCTTCCTTCCCACACACACGCACACACACCTATACGCTCACCCAAACGTTCTACAAAGGATCAGAACCTAAGTAAATATTTAACTTCTACGCTCGAAACAAAGCCAATGCCGTGCGCTTCGATGCACTCAGCGATGAAACCGCACGGGATCGGAACGTTCCCTAAAACGCTCGTTTTTCTAACCCCGACCGTGCATCCATTCCATCGAGGTCGGGTCCCAGCTCAGCTTCCTTTTTTTCTTCTTTGTTCAACACTTTAACCAAGAAACGCTGTAAGAGCATCCATTTTCCCCGTAGCATTTTGGTTGAAAGGTTGCGGGGCCTGTTCTTGATGGGATAAGTGAGTGTTTGTTTGGAATGTTCCTTTTATTTTTTAGCCCTAAAGTGAGTTAATTGATCTTTGACGGTAGGAGTGAAATATAAATCAATTTTGTTTGATGCATAATTAAGCGAGCATCACAAATTGACACCTTTCGGGTTGTACAAACAAACCACTGAACTGCAGAATACATTACACGATTAAAATGTTTTATTAACTGTTCGAAACAATGTAGATTTCTTTTTCTCTAAAGAGTACGTTAAAATTAATGCAGAACTAGACGCACATCGTGTATCGTTTCAACACGACCGATGACACTGAAATTTCGTTCTATTCTTGATTCAAAACGACCCATTTTCTTCACCGTGCCCACACTGCGCGGCTCTCCATATGTGCTTAATGTTTATTTTAGTTTCGATTTGAATGAGCTATTTTTAACCATTCTGTCCTGTGCTGTCTGATGAACGTACGCTAATTACGGCCGATGACACTTTTCTCGAGGAGGATCGCACGATGAAACGTTCGCTCGGTAAAACGTCATCATCTTCAGAGAATTTGCATGCAAATATCTACCCTTGAGACGGACGAAAATAATGAATTAAAATTGCTGCAAATTGTGCTTGTTATAACAGGCACGCTTCACCTGCGTCACGAACAGCTGAGGTGAGCACTGTGTTGGGATTTAAATTTCATGTACTGTCACATATTTTATGACCGTTTGTTTGGTGTGTTGAAGGTAGTTTGAATATCAATCCTTGCTATACAAGACTTCTTGTCTAAGGGTTGAGTATTATGAAGAGGTATACGCATTTTTAAAAGGATTTCTGAATTCGTTTATCAATTAAAAAACTGAAATCAATTAAAAAAACCTTTTCGAATATAGTATGATACGGTAAGCAATAGTTAATGAATCCTTTCAGCAATAACTATGATTTTCACAGCTAATACTCTGACAACCGGAACAAGCGTTATGTTTCGGACACATTAGAGTTATTTCATACTGCAAAACCCATTCACACAAATAAAATTTTCTTATACCACAGTCTAAATAGTAATGAACTAGAAAACTTTTAATGAAACCCACCAGCCGCTAATAATATTCCAACGAACTTTCCCACTTCAAAACCCACCGCACTAACTTTCCAAGACGCTACGATAACGATGATGCCCGATAAGAGATGATGTAATGTGGGGTACGGCTTAATCAACAGGTTTTTAAACAGGGCGAGATTGCTTTATAAAACTCGTCATCGTACGCTGGCACGCCTAGCCAGCGAGGCAGGAGCAATGGATTTGCATTAGGAAAGTTTCTGCCAAACAAATATTTCCGAAAACCCGAAATAATCATTTCCCTGCTCGCTCGTGTCGTATCGAGCCCGGGCTGGCACACCGTAACCGCAAAGGAACCGTACGATATCCGGCACGCTAGAAGAAAGTTTTGGCTCCATCGACGATGCCGGACGAACGGTTAAGCAGATCATAATAAACTGCCGATGGTCGATGATGTGGTGAAAGTTGCCGAGCTACAAATGCTGCTGCTTTGCCGCTTCTTACGGCCCCGGACCCGAAGAAACAGATAGCATTTTGCGTACCGTTTTCCACAGATCGAACTCATTTCCGAACGTTTCGGTACGGAAGTCAGCTGCAGATGCGATAGTAAACGTTTATTTTCACAAATGCGCTGGACGAAAACAATCGCAACTTTTCTCATTATCCAAAACCCGGTGGCGCTTTGGATCACCCTGTTCTCGGGCGTACGGCTCAGTTGTTTTTATATTTGTACAATTTTCGTCTCATTACGCATCCGTTGTGGAAGGACTGTATTTATATTGACACTCTCACATCTTGAGAAGGAAGAATTGTTCACGAATCAAACTTTTTTATCCCTCCAGTTTTGTGCTGTAAACAAACGATCACGCGCTACAAGTTAGGGAAGTTGGTAGCTTTAAAAGATTTTTCATCAATTCACATGCAAATGTGGCAGGTTTTCATTTACGAAGCAGTTCCTCAAGAAGTCTTTTTATGTAATCAACTGCCTCAGTTTCCAAATTCAATTGCGTAAATACAATAAAACAGAACCGTGGACAATTTTTCTTTAAAGAATCGATTCAAAATTATCCTCCTCCTAATGCCTTCTCTTAGGTTCCCTTGGGAAACCACACTCATTACTCAATGGGCAACACTTGCTGCTACCGCAGGTTGGAAAAAGGGTGGCATCAAAAACACCTGTTGTATTACACGAGTTATTTTACCTTCGTTTCGAAATTCCATTCGGAAAACCGTCCGAAACCACCGGCCAACTCGTTTGGTCGAAACGAAAAATACCTGTTCTCTCCCGTTCACTCGGGACACCGCGTTGTGTTTGTTTAAAACATCTTCCTTTCATGCGCAACGCGCTGGAGGAATGGCAGCAATGGGTGGCAAAAACATTTCCCTGTTGTGTCAAGAAAGTTCACGACCATTTTTCACCTTCCGTTCCCGTGCGCACAACTACGCCCCGAAATGATCCGCATTTGACACGCATACAGTCAAAAATGGATGTTTATTGGCCGAACATTGGCCCAAAGTTTAGCACAGGTTTTGTATTTTCGTTGGTGAAACTGATTGAAAATGAAAGAGAATCGTGGATGGCCATTCTTCCTTGCTGTCATTAACGATGGTGTTTCTCAGGGTTTGATTTGCTAAATATACGCATTTGATCGGTGGCAAAAACGGAAGAAAATTTCATGAGGGAAGAAATCTGTTCTCTGTCTGTCTGAAATCTGAAAGATCGGATTCTTCAATGTTGTTGGAAGTGTATAACCTTATTGGTAAACACATTTGAAATGAGATTTTAACACTAGGAAGAATAAGGTGACTATAAAGTTAGTTTTCAATTATGCAATTATCCATTTATAATTAATAGAACCATGCTCGATTAGTCCACGACGTATAGGCAGACCTTTTTCACGCTTAATGGGAAGGATATGCTGGCACCTCCGGAAGACCCAAAAGGTTCGTAGGGTGATAGAGAATTTTATAAATTAATTGCCTTCCTTCAGGCATATAAAACATGGCCACAGTTTCGCGGGAAAGCAATAAGGGATGGAATTTCATTTCACTTTAGTTTAATTGTTATTCATGTGCCTACAATCATGTGGGTTACATTTCTTTGCCATTTTGTAATCTTTCTACTATTCGACTATTTTCGTTTATTTCATTGTATTTTATATATTTACATACTGTAGGGGTTTAAATTCGCTCAGTATTCAAGTTGTCATCAAATTACTTAGATATTCCTGATGAAACACTATTTTACAAATTTCCTATGATCTGAACATTTCTTCCAACAATCATAATTCACGGCCACGTCCCCGTTATGTGGTTTGATATGGCGCAAGTTCAACACGCCAGCTATTCCACGGCTCTACCAACACACACGATTTCGGAATCCATAGGAAAACTATTTGTGTGTAAATGCATGTTAAATTATGTCGGTAGACAGTAGCAGTACAGTTGGGTGATTCAATAAATGAAGATTACTTGCAAAATACGAAATTTTTTATTAGACAGTTACGAAAAGTTGCTAGTCTTAGGCACTATTTAATATTCATTTCATACAAAAACGTTTTAAATGAGTTACAAAGAATATTATCGCAAGACTTTTTATATCACCGAACATTTGGCACCAATCGCACGGTCCAAAGCAACACAAACTCGAGCGCGGCTGTGAGGAAAGTAGTGTTGATCTTTCGACCTCACCAACTCCCACATCCCCCTATTCAGAGCAAAACATCCACAAACACACACACACACACACTTAGGAAGTTCTGGCATGATCGAAAGATAGGCATATATATTGTAAAGAGCGGAAAACAAACCGCAAAAAAGACACCGATCGTACAAATCCTGCCTCAACGTGGTCTCGTACGCACTCTCCAACCCATTAAGGGACGCAAAGTAACGAACACATGTGAGTTTGTATTGAGTGACTGCGCATGAATATTTGTATCATAATCATTTCGACCGTCCCCTGTTGGGTTGGATTGCCACACTACGATGGGGTGAAGAAAATGTGGTGTGCAAAACCCCGAGCCGTACTAATTTATAGCCAGGCAGGACAGCGCTATACAGCCTTGGTGGACCGAAACGAGAGCAAACAATCATGCACCAACAGTGGAAAATTGTGCCACACTAGTTTGCTAGGGTTATGGTTGATGTCGGCCCGTTGTCCATCGGTAGAGCTGAAGCGTTTGTCTGGGTGGTTTGGTGATTTCCATCCGCCTTTCTTAAAGGTGCGCTGCTCGCTTATCAATCGTGTGTTTGCATGGGTAATTGAAATGGTGGAAATAAGTTCACCCGGATCGTATTTTTTTTTGCTTAGCAAGGCAAAGCGGTAGAAGAGGTTGGGTTGTTTTTGCAAACAAGTGTCGGTGGAAAATGGTACAATGCAAGTGTAGACAGAGCACCAGTTGAGCATGATGCGCGAATCTGCTCCATTTTCCAGCTTGTGCGTGTTTAAGTGCATCTCAGCGAGTGTGATGGAATGTGTGGGTGTATATGTGTGCGTGTGTGTACGGTTTGGTGAAAATTTTCCGGTTGAAAATTTTCTCCACTTGGCGGTGGATACTTGAACCATCGGAGGGTAGAGCTCTTATCTTTAATAGTCGAGAGGATTTCGTCAATGGCTAGAAGAGAGTTCACAGTGAATGTTGGTGAAGTGATGAAATTTGTGTGATTCAATTGTTTTTCCTATTTCCAGCCCAGTTTGAATGCGTAGCGGTGTGAAGTGGTGAAGATACAATATTGTAAATCATATTTGTGTGAATTGCATCGTAATTACCTATTAAAAATAAGAGCAATAGGTAAGTAAACGAACTTCCGCCTTTAGAAATTGTCGCCCTTAGGTGTACTTTTACCCACTTAGTATCTAACAAAAAGTGTGACTTTGCTTTATTTCACATTCTATTCAAAATTGCTCTTAATAACCAATGGAAAGCATATCAATCTATTTATAACGGATTTCGCTCTCGAACCTACGCTCGCTAACACTGATGACCGACATGGATTCTTCTTGTCCGTGACGACCGCACCTGCTACACCTTTTTATCCAAACTTATGTGTGTTACTGACACCAACCGTTGCCAAAACCTCGCTCAACTCAAAGCACAGCAACCAGCGCATATTCGCGTGTGGGCCGCTCGCCGCGCCGTACCGAACATTGGAACTCGATGGATGGTCTTAGATGGCGCGTAGGTGGACAGACGACTGTTTGGTGAACTAAATTTAGTCTAACCCTACGGCCAGCACTGTCCGGGATGTGGTACAATGGAAAATCTTTACAAACTCGCTGCGGGTGAGTGAAGAAAAAGAAACGACATTTCGATGTGTTATGCTAAACATCGATGGTATGACGATGATACGGGGGTGGATTGACAGGATTGAAGGCAAACAATGGGGTTTGAGAGTAAGGGTGCTTTACTATCTTAAAATAGCTTCATTGTTTTAAAAGCTGTTGGCATATCTACGAATACAGATTTATTTCCAGTTCTAGTTTCAAACAATTATTTCAAATTTATGAATATTGTGTTCTGTACGTAGTCCTGATTTGAATTCACGAATCATACACGAGAACACAGAGAATGTTTTTCTTTCTGGGCTTTTGAGAATTTTCCCTTCAGTTAAAACTACGACACGGTACACGACACAGTTTGGAATGTCAGATTATTTAAAGATTATAACGGATTTTTCTTGAGGTTTAAAGCTAAAAAAAACCAACAAGTATTTCTGAAACAACCAACATTGTAGTTTGCTGCTGCTGCAACTAATAATCCTTCACTCTATTAGGTTTTCACTCGCAGTGCTCCACATTCTCAACCAGATCCTCTACAAAGAACTACAAAACTTGATCAGTAGAATGCATCAAATCAGGCACGAGGGACCGTACAAAAAGAAGGGGAAAAACCCATCTACCCAATTCTATCCATTTTTGTTCCATTTCTCGCCCATCTTTGCTGCTGTTGCATCACGGGATGGCAGCGACGGTAGTTTGCTGCACGGGGAAAAAAGAGCCGTACTACGAATTGAATTTAAAATCTACTTTGTCAGCGCATAAATTTCGAAATTGAACATGCTTATCCTGCACCCATGCTTCTTATCCGATCCATCATTCGGTTGGTGTCGTTGCAATTTTGCTCTTCCGGCGTACACCGTCTGGCAGGGCCGTAGAGTATTGTTAAGGGTGGTAGCTCGATCTGTCCCATTCAGCTGCATCAGTTATGAACCGTGCATTGTGTGGCATGTAGCAAGCAAAATCGTTTCAAACCTAATTTCAAAGATGCACATTGTTTGCGGCAACAGAATGATGACGAGATCTTTTATATAATAATATCAAAACGAGGCCAAAAGTATAATGTATTGTAGATTAATACAATAACACAATTATTCCTTGGTTTTGACAATAAATGACAGAGGCTTTGTTCATTTTATTCAATCAGATAGTTCTAAATAGGAATAAAATCTTTTCAATTTGATGTAATACAAATATCAAACAACACATTAAATTTCCAGATACAAATTTGATTGATTTATCTAATTTACTTATCAAATTCAATCTAAAGCGCTATGTACATTTCGTAACATTACATTCATGACCAACTAAAACGTAGATCTAGCATCAGATTATCACAGAACCCGCACAGTAATGATTACGGTTCGATGCGTTTGAAATGAATTGCTTCCAAATGCCAATTCCAATGAGTCATCTAAGCTCGGGGTAATGCATCTAATGCATAGTCCACTGCACCGACACCTGCATCCAAACCCAGCCCCTCGACAGGAAATGCAAATGTCGGCCCTGGTCGCCCGCGTACACCTGGAACATTGACGAGAAAATGCAATCAGCGACCCAATTAATCGAATTTCGAAATTTCCAAATTTGTTCCGCCGGTGTACACCTTTTGTTGCATAAATCATCCCGGGTGCTGCACGTGTCGACTCACACCTTGGACGGTGGGAGCTGGGATGGATACACAGATCGCATGAATGCATTTCCCTTTTCCCACCCGAAGCGATAGTGCGACCGCTTGAAAAAGGAAGCTATCAAGCGGAAGAAAGCTTAACCACTAAAGCAGTGGCACTGTCCGTCGCGGGGCTACCGTATGCGTCATGAGACCGGTCCAGGAGGCAGGTGACAAGTGCCTACGGTAAGGAACGGCAAAGACCCTTGTTCGCCTTTGCTGCCAGCAGTTACAGCCCCGGGTTTTGATAGAATCATCGAACCGGACATAACCGTGGTGCACGATTCATCTCTTCATTGCGATTTTATTTCATTCTAAATTCATCTGCATCGAAGCGTGCTTAAAAGGTGGATTTCGAGCTGAGTGCAAATACTAAGCGTCTATACACGCACCAAACCACATTGAAATATTCACACAGAACGCGCGTACACACGGGGATGAGATTTAAAAAAGGAAACACACACTCATTCGGGGTAAACGGGTAAGCGGTCGATGGAAATCGAGATCCATTCGGTTGATTTCGACCCAGCCCCGGGAACGTGCACCGAAGGTTGGCTAACGGGGATCGTACTGTCGTGGAAATTTTGATGGAGAAAATCAGGATATCCGGTTCCAGCTGAACCGAGAACTGATTCAACGAAACAGTCCTGCCGGGCAGGCTCCCGGTACCCGGCCCGCCGCCATACATATCGGAAAACCCAGCGTTCCAGTCGAGTGTGTGAGTTGTGTTGTCTGGATGTATTTCCGGCCGTGCTCGGAATCTGCTAGCACCCTGGCTGATCGAATGCAAAACCAACCAAACTCCGAAAGCCCACAACAAATTCCGACCCGGTAGCGTACATTCGACTGTAAACTAAAGCCGCCGGACATACACGCTGACCCCGGGCTGCCAGCAGCATACCGGTATGGTCGTCGAAATTTATTATCTCCCATGTTCAATCGATAGCGTTCTCGGCACGTTGTCCCACCGGTTGAACGAAGCGGTGCGATAAATGGTAGATGCTGCAGTCGATCGGAACTCGGTTCGTGCTGCTACCGTACTTCACGCACCGTTCGGCGTATAAAGTGGCCCAGTATGCGTACTGGCAGCGGTACAACGATACAACAGCGATGCAGTTCCCTCAACCGTGTAATTGTAATTGATAATCAATTTTCTAAATAAATAATTTTTCTTCTCATCTGTACCAACCTGTTCCGATTGGATTTGGAGCATGATATTGTGTAAAGCAATGGCCATGCTTAGACGATGAATGCGTTCGTTTCGATAACGAGAGCAATTAAATAGATAAACCATTTAAAAAGGATTACTCAATGAAACTAAAAGGATGAGAAACAATGAAACAAAATTTACTACTATTGTTTCCATTCGCAGTAAATAAAATCACTTTTTATAGGCTTCGTTTGAAAGCGCCTGAAAGTATGCTTTTCATTTGTTCATCACATTACTTTAGCGTGTTCCAATAGCTTTGCATGCCTTTAGGGGTTCGCGTCCAATACGTATCGGTATCATTACACGTCAAAATGTTGATGAGATATTTACACACAAATAGATTGAGTTATTGTATTCAATAAATCTTTTATTAGGAGGTTTACTTTTGGCTTCAACCTGTTTTGGACAAAAAATGGCTTCGCGATTGCAGCAAGAGGAAAAAAACAACGCAAATAGAATAGTGATGAAGCAGTTTAAAACGAAGTTGAGAATTAATCTGAACTAGCATTGAAACTGTAACTTGGTCGAATAGTTCTCAGAACCACAGAACCTCCCTGTTATTCGGTCGCTCACCAGTAATCAGCCATACCACCATGATGGAAAGTAAACAACTTTATACTTACAATAGGAAGTTTTAATTAGAAAATTTCCCCAAAAACCGAGTTTCCTAAATATGCAGTCTAATGCCATTCGTTGCGAGAATGTTAGAAACCGGACCTGCACTATAAACACTTTCCTCATTTTCGTTCACCTGCAGTGGTTCGGTTCTGCATACATGCAGGCGAAAGAAAACGAAGGATCGCGTTGCAGGGCGATGCACGATTAATGGATGGCAAACACACGTGGCTGGAAAATAATATAACACCATAACGCCTATCTCATAGCTTTGCTTGCGAGAGGAGGATGTGTTCCCATATTTCGAATTCCATCCCAGTCAGCCCCGCATTCCGAACTAGTACAACCCACCGGGAAGCGGATTGTGGTTTGTTATTTTCACCACCAACCTCTCCCAATTTTGGCACAATTCCCCCCTTTGTGTGTTATGTCTTGCCGCGAACTTTCCGACCACACACCCCGTCAATCGTATGGAAGTCTTCATCAGTTGGCCTTCGCTTTCAATATTTGTGCTTCCGTTTGAGGATGGTAAACATTAGGAAAATGAGAGAGGGGAAAATTATGAAACGGGAGCGTTGGCGTGAATGTTCCACCCTCAATATTCCCGTTGAAGCGAAATGAAAATCTTTTCCAACCATAATTTCCAACGCTCGTACAAAACTTCACGAAGAATGGAAAGAGTGTGTGAGGTATGACGGGGCAGGATAATCGTATCACCTTACCCGTCTCGTTGTGCTTGCACCGCATGCTTTATCCAGCATCCACATATCGGTCACCGAAAGCCACGCTAAGCAAGCAGCTATACCGCGCCATGATTCATAATGCATTTAATTAATTTTGAAATTTAATTTCATTCATTCCTTACCCTTCCCCAACAAACCCTCGCCCGCGAACACACGTGCACCTCCCGCCATGATCGTACATTTCCCTACTGTTTCTACCGGATGGTCAGTTCACGAAGGGGGCCATAGGCATGTTCCGCTTGACCCATGCATTCCTGTCTGCACATCCACTTTCAGCTCACGGACCGGTTGTGATTTTGTGGAACACGCTATATTCTAAACGAATCTGAACAGTTCCATTCTACTGCTCGATTGGCTTCTTAGTGTTCATCGCTCCACACCGACCACTCCCCATACCTGATTCACATTCAAATCACTTCGATCCATATCGTTGGAAAATGGCGCTCTAGCTACAGTTCTTGCAAACCGTATGGGAGGATGGTACGCGCATTGGTTAGCAAAAAGAGGGATCCTTCCTTCTGATTGATTTGGCTATCACGTACAATCAATCCTTTTGGAAACATTACGATTTTATGTGAACTTTTGATCAGGAGAAATCACAACTCGTGCGGTGAATGCATCATTCCGCACTGCCCAAAATTTACGGCTTGCCGGTAACAAGCAGGATGGATGTACTCGTACGCCGTTGCAGAAAATGTTGAAGCGAATTGAAATTCCAATTAAATCATCCGGCCAATATTCACCACGGTTCGTGAAACAAAAAACACAGCAAATAATTTCTTATTCGATGTCTTCAATTCTCCTTGCATTACTAAATCGAACATAACAAAATTTTCCCGCATCCATAAACAATATTTGAAAACGGAATGTATAAATTTTATTTACTACAGTGTCATTTGAATAACTGATAAAACAGCATGATATCTATTAAATTGTAGTAGTTGTTTAGTACCTTCTCATTCAATGGCACTATTCCTTACTTGTTTTGATATTCTGCTTTTGCTTGGAAAATTCTGTTAATAATTTGACGTTGGTAACTGCGAAGCGCTCAAATGGTTACACCATTACTCTTATAGTTATTTTATCTGTTGTTGTTCTTACTATTTGAACTCTCACGCAACATTTTAGCACCACTACTACACTACAACAACACGGTAACCCACCAAACCCAAGCCAAGTTTCGTAGAAGTGCTGCAGGCCAACCAGTTCCAACCAGGGGCCTCGGGAAGTACGATCGCCATTTGTTTAATTTGAGTACAAACCAAATTGAAACGAAGCAGTGAAAAGTTAGCGTATAACCTGCATCCGATTGATTGATTCTTGCTGCTAAGAAAGTTTCCCATCTTGTGAAGGAAGCATTTCCACCACCATGGCGACAATCCAGCGACGACTTGTGCACAAGCAGTTCAACTCGCCGATCAATCTGTACTCGCAGAAGAACATCCAGGAAACGCTCGATCGCGAACTGAAGCTCCTCTCGAATGGGGCCGTCGGGTAAGTGGCTACCACACTGCGCCTGAATGCTATCGCTGCTTGCCTAACTTTCTCGCAAAACTCCCGTCCAAACCCGTAAAGCTATAGCTGTCGCGCGGAGCAACCGTCACACTGCTGCATTTCTTCTTTCGGCGCTTTATTATTTGATGGTACGCCGGGGTAGAAAAGTGCGCACCGAAACTAAACGCAACACTCACCAGTTGGAAAGTTTTCCCTCGATTTTCGCCTCAACCTGGATTCAATATTAACAAACCAAGGAAGTAAAAAACACACATACAAACAACTCTACCCTGGCCTGACCGACAAATATATAAATCACGTCCGGTAAATATTTTTCTTTCGGGTAAAGGAATTTTAAATTTACCGAACCATTCGGACCAGCATCCACCACATCATGACTCGATCTCTTTCCTCCCCCATTTCCCACAAAACCCTTCCTTTTGTTTGGTCCCACGGTCATCGGCTGCCGCACTACTGCCATAACGTTGATTATGTTATTTTCCGGCCGTTCCCAACACAACGGGAACAGCGAAGCAGTTCGTATTCGGTAACCATCATGAACAACTAAAGGGAAATTCAAAAAAAACCCATACGCTGGTGGAAATAAAAAGGAAAAATGTAGCACCAAAACCACCGAAAACCAATCCAACCACGAAGGAATTTTCGCATTTCACGTTCTCGAATGGTTTATGCATGGGTTGGATGGTGGCTCGAGGTTAGCGTGAGTGTAATTTTTCACCGATTTTCCACGGTACGTGCGCCCGGAATATGCCGATGGACGATTTTGGTGGTGTTGCTCTAAAGCTTCGTATTTACAACAAAAGAAATAAACAGCTAGGGTTAAATGCGCCATTCACGCAGTAAAATATGGCGTGCGTTATGCATACAATAATAGAATAAATGCAAATGATTTTATGGACAATTTTTTTAATTAACAACAAATAGACTATCTGGTAACAGTTTTTATGTATAAAATCAATGCTTTTCACCGGAAATTTATTTTGGGATCGATAAAAAATAGATTTGGGTTAGATAGCGAATCAAACTAATAAATTAAGATACACATAACATACCGACATAAGTAATCTTTCGTCAAACAAAACATCCAGGATCTGAGTTTCACCAGTAGTGCATAAAATTGTTCTTCCTTCTTCTCGACTAGACACAGTAAAAATCCGGAAGACAATAGTCATAACTGTGGCCAATTAAAATACAATCAAATAGAGAACATTCCCCTCATCAGCCATCAGCCAACGAAACGATTACACATTTTTATCGTTACATGGTACAAGCAACATGGCGCTTTGGACATTGAAATTACCCAACCAAAACATAGCCATCCGTCTAACGTCAACCTACCGTGCGAAGGTAGTTCGCAGGAGAGTGCCCAAGAATTAGACCACTCTTGAGTCGTGAAATAAGATTAGCTTTGCTCCATTCCCATCCGACCACTGCTGCCCACTTCGATTGGGAAATGGCACTCCAAGCGCCCTGTCAATGCCTGCGTAGCGTCGAGAACGATTTCACTCACGTACTCACGACTTAATCACAGCACCATCACCAATGTTGTCATTTACTTCTGGCGTCGTGTTTACATACTTAAGCACCACCATCATCATCAACGCCATCATCGTACTGTTGCCATTATCATCCAATGGCCTTGACTGGGGCAATCAGTAGATGCTGCCGACTAGTGACGGATGAAGAGGCATACAGGGTAAACACTTGTACCGGGACTCATCACTGTACCGACGCTAACCCTGTACGGGCTGTGGGAAAACGAAAGGCAACTGGCAGCGTTAGTCGGTCGGGTGCGGGAAAAAAAACTATTCCAACTGTACGGCACATCGATCCGAAACGGTTCATCGTTCGGTCGTCCTGGGAACTATGGTTCGTCTAGCGTGCACTCGTCTTCTGGCTCACTGATTCAATTCCCCCATCGGCCAAGCGATCCAAAACTCGTCCCTTTCTCAGTACTTACAGTCTGTAGCCACGCGCCCAACCGAGTCCACCATGAAACACGGCACGAAGTGAAAAGTGTCAGAGGAAAAAAAAAGCAAAAGGGAAATATTTCATGTATGCTAATTAATTAGTGCTGCAATTAATTCCATTCTTGCTAATTAGATTTGAACGTGAGATGAATGGAGCCGTATTTTTTCTCGCCCCGTTTAGCGGCTGGCAGCTTCTTGTGCTGCCGGTTCTATCGTCTTATCCGAATAGCTGGCCGCCTGACTTTTGGCGTCCATTTACTTCGAAAGCAGAAGGCAAACGGTGTGGTACATCGCCGGAAGTTACTCGCTCGGGCTATCATTAGCACCGTTTCCGGACGCCCGGTTGTATGGGATCTCTCTCGCGCTGGGATGGGGATTTGGGGAAGCAGAAGTGTGGAGGAAGGCGGGGTAGAAAGAATACACGGGGTTTGATTTTTTTTTTCTCGCCACACTCCATCAGTCCACCACCACCACCAGCAGCTATTGGAACATCCGAATCCGAGCCGATCTGCCCAACCTGGGATAGTCGGATAGCTTTCGATGGAGTATTCCTCGCCTGCGGAACAGAATTTATGAAAAGAAAATGAATCACGGAAGGGAAAACGTACACAGACACTGGCAGTCCGTGCACTAGCGGCCGGATCCCGGGAACCAGGCATCCTGATTAGGATTAATGGCTAGCGCCGGAGGAGACGCTCGTCCCATTCGTACACGGGCCCACGGCGTACGGAAGCGGAAGAGTGACGACTCATTAATGCAAAACATTGCCGGTGCTGGGCACACGGCCCGGAAGTGTAAATGTGAACGACGATCGTTAGTCTGTCACCGGGGGCTATTCGGGGAGGTCGGCTTTGGGGCTGTCCCTCGTCCGAGTGATTCTTTCCGATTGCAACGTGAAAATTAGCTTCTGCCTTGCTCTCCCGGCATGAACTTCCCACTGAAGGCTCGATGGCCGTATCTTGATGGAGCTGTGCCCGTACCTCGTGTATGTGTGTATTGGGTCCGAGCGATGGGTGGAAGCTGTGAGCGTGGGAAAGGTTAATTAAGTTGCACACGGAAATTTAATCATTAGTCACCGAGCCAATAATGTCTTGTCCTCGGTAGATTTCCGCACGGTTCTGCCAGACAGACAATTGTGGATGGGCACGTAGTACGAATAGCATTAAGGTACGAAATGGCACACTTCTATCTAGGTCATTACAGATGAACTTTTTGTTTATCGAATTGTATTGTTAGGCAATGAAAGTACACGAAGCCGAATTTTGCAAGAAGAATTCTAAACTATGATTCAACGTCATTCATCTTGGCTTAGTTTTAGCGATAATACTTATTCGCAAAGGTTATCGTAACACACTCTTCCCCATTGGCAAATGATTCATCGAGATTTTCCGTTTCCATCTCTAATTTCCGGACGGCATAAGAATCCCTCGCCAGGGCTCGCAGATGACGGAAGCAGGCAAAATGAATAAAATTAGAACTTGATCGTTTATCGTTCTCCTGAAGGAAATTGCAGATATTCTCGAGAAATAATGGATCCGGTTCGTCAAATGCACTATCAATCATGGAGAGCTTGTTTCCAAGACAGTTTCAATTATTTTTTTCTCCTAGGCTGGTACCAGAGGGAAATTATTTCACGAAGAAGGCGTAACAGGAAAGCGAGCTTATCATAACATGGATACGGTTCGATAGAAGCCTTTTAGGTGTGCAACGAGCGCTGAGAGGAATAATTTATAAAATCATATTGAATGATTGTTTGATAGCACCGTTCTGGCTGAACGGTTTATCTATGTGTCCTAGCCTGAGACACATATTTGTGAACCAGGATTCTATTCAGGAAATTTTCCAAGGAATGAATTTCTCTAATTGAGTCATCATTATTTGCACTAAATCATCCAATTTTATCCACATGAACCACTTTTCCGCGGGCAATGGTGCACTTAAGGGCATCCTATTTTTTTCACATCAACGATGAAATACAGACAAACGAAAACAACAACAACCACTCTTCTGCAGGATCACCGTCACGGCAATGGGATGAAAAACACACAAAACAAACAGATAACACCATGCCTCGCAATATTATATCTTAGTTTTTCGTATCGTACATGATGCACATCACATCTGTCTCACCGCACCGGGGCATCCACCGATCCCAACCCAACAAACTGACC
This sequence comes from Anopheles marshallii, assembly GCF_943734725.1. Classification (NCBI taxonomy): domain Eukaryota; kingdom Metazoa; phylum Arthropoda; class Insecta; order Diptera; family Culicidae; genus Anopheles; species Anopheles marshallii. The sequence continues at coordinate 78,057,603 of NC_071327.1, read as the reverse complement.
TATCTTTACAGACCGGTGGTGGGGTAAAAGGTTTGTTGTTTGCACAGCATCACGGTATGAATCAGCGAAAAAAAAGAAAACCCAATCCACTCATGTTGAGTGAGTTTCAGGAAAAAAAAGAACACCCATCTTGAACAAACGAGATGCAATGTGCAACGGGGATCAAACGTTCGGAAGCGGAGGATCTGCAACGATTAGTCATGGTGCTATTATTAGACGCATACAAACAATCATGGCTGGTCCGCTTTGAGGCTAACGTCCGGGTATCTTGGGGATTGCGGCACGTGGGCAAAGGGCATTCGAAAGCGTATTTAAAAATATCGTGAAACCAACTAGCGGCAAACAAGACGGTGATGATACAAACATGGGATACATTACTCAGTGATCGGCTTTCCGGCAACGTACCATTCGAGAATGGTGAAGAATAACGCTGAGAAGAGATTGAAAATAGAGCTAGGTTTGTACGACAGGTTCCTCGAGGCGTAATAACGAACGTGCCCGTGAATATTCTACTCAAACGGTGACTAAGAGGTGTCAACTGTGGACATTTGTGTGTGCAAACGATGCTCTTGAAAAACAGCTGTCCAGAGGACGTTTGACGTTAAATTTGGAGGAAAACCTTAAACAGAAACGAATACCAAAACTTTTTTTTCGAGTGCAAAGCTTCTCCTAGCTCCTCTCTAGAGAACATACTATTTTTAAAAAGAACAACACTCACACCCCACTGTACACTAATTGTAGCGATTGGTATGACCATTTCCCTATGGTATGTGACGTACTTCGCTTGAGTATTTTTTTTTTTCGTTTTGCATCAAATGCACACACGACCACACTACTCGCTAATGACTAGCAGAACACGAATGTGCTACACCCACTGGCAGTCGGAGCAAAGTGGTGGAGGATGTGAAAATTATGGTGGGTAAAGACCGTTGGCAGACGATGCCTCACTCAACCGAACCACACATCTTCGACTAGTTTCGAGCCCCAAACCGTATCGATGCGATCGCATTTTCCGCGAAACGATCCAACGAACCGGACATAAAGCAGCTGTACCGCGCGCGTGAACTCTGGAATCGGGATTGAATACCAGTGCACTGTAATATTCAAAGTGATAGAAAGAGATTGGCATTCGGGTGATTTCGAGCCGTTTTCATGTGCAGCGTTCGGTTAATGTTTTGTGTTTGGAAAAATTTCAATTTTGCAGTATAAAATCCTTCCTCTAGAAGGATTTGTGTACTTTGAACGAATAATTTGTATTCTAACGAACGTGTGGAAAATACCTGAGCAGGCGTAAGTTGAAGATCGTTTTAAGAAATTAAACGATCGTGGTGTCATTGAAAAGTGTTGCTGGGATTGGACAGTGCTGTATCATCCTAAACTTTCTGTGCAGTGAGTGTTAATCGGTGCTTGTGAAAATGATGGCGTATCATCAACGAGTGTCTCAGTACCGCAGTCCTAGGAGGTAGGTTGTCCTAAGAGGTTGCATTGGCTACCTAATGTTTTTTTTTCTTTCGGGGTTTCGAAAATACAAGAGCAACCTGAAGTAAAATGGAATCATGCTTAGCACAATGAATGATAATTGTATAATGACCTGAAGCTGTTTTGTTCTTGAAAATAATCAATGCAGAAATGCATGAATGATTCTACTGTGATAATATTGCTCTGAATTTTGAGCGCCGCACTCTGCAGACACGAATCAGCAGAGCCTACGATGAATTATTTGATCGAATTCTGGAATGAAGCTACGTACCTTTAGAATTCAGAGTGATTTCCTCGAACGATACGAGTAGAAGACCTCTTCCATTTGCGAATATTATTGGGGAAATTCTCAAAATTTCGGTCAAAATTAGTTTTCGGTTCATCGTGAATGCAGGTTCAACTTTGAGGATGGTTTAGGAACATGCGAGTCAATTGCCATAAGATTGAAAGAAACCTGATAGGAACTCGTGATTGAATTTTAATGTACAGTGTGCTGGAAATGCTTCCACAAGAAACAATATTGGTTTTCGAAAATAATTAAATAGTAGTGAAATCAATGCGGGGCAACTGCACTCTGTCAGGCAGTCAGAACATTGATAGGACTCATAGAAATTAGGTTTCGGCTTTGTGTGCCTAGTGTCTAGTTTGTGTATCTACATTTTGGCACTCAAAGCCAGTTTAAATTGTATTGAAGGTACAGTTCAAGTTATTTTATATCTATTGTCTGAATTCAATGCAGAGTACATTAGCGTTTATGGATCAGTAATTTGTGCTGTTCCCATCAAAGTAATGAAACAAAAATAGTTCAGTGAAGACTAATTAAGACTAACATAAGCAAGGTATTACGAAAATGGTAAAGCTAATATTGTTTCATATCTGGCAGAGAAACAATAATATTTCAAGTCATGGCAATATTTCAAGTCATGGCATGGCAGTAAACAATCCAAAGGTACATGGCTGTATGAAGAGGAAAACACACTGCTCCCGACCAATTAATTTTGATGGCCCATAGTGCAGTATTTGGATCCTTGTATCTAATAAAAAACATTATAGCAAGGTTATTAAACCCCCTGAAAGATAGGTGATCATTGTTTTTATAATTCTTTCAAGTGTTCCTTCGAATAACCACAACACTAGAGCCCAATAAGGCATCAGTTCAATGTTCGGTGGCATTGTTCTGCCGACTCCTAGCAAGCGTTTCAACAAAATTGGATTATGAATCGTAATTTATGAAAGCGATTTGTTGTGGAAGCCCACCCCCGAGGACACATTCGGACGCACGGGCACGGACTGTTATTATGAGTCACATTCGCACAGGTGACTTTTCCTGATTGGAATGGGAGATGACGAATTGCCGAGCTTTGAGGCAGATTTCTGATGAAAACACTGGGTACGCTAGGAAGAATACGGTCGCTTCCTAATGACTGGCACGTGGAAGGCAAATGAAACACAAACCTGGGTATGGCTGCAGAAGAGATTAAAATAGCTTGCATTTACATTCGGTTTAGACGAAACGCTGCCGGGCCAAAGAAGGTCCTTACGCGCGCTGTGATAATGTTGATGAGACTAGTAAAGCGGCGTCGGTCGAACGTAGTGTCAGTCGTGGAAGGTGGACACACTATGGAAATTTGCTTTATTATGTTTATGAAGACGAATCACCACGTCCACTCCGAACACTAGCGTGATATTGTTTTCTGCCCAGTTTAGGTGTGGCCAAGCAGGAACGGTATGAATTGGTGATGCAGTAAGTCGGATATTTCGGACCAGCCAGCCGTTCAGCGGACAGCAAAGGCGATGTTGCCAACTCATTGGGAACACGGAAGAATTCAATCCTAGTATTTGAATCCTTACACGCTTGCTGAAGAATCCTCGCTCGACCATTCATCACACCGTTACGTTCCATTTGCCATCCGCTCCCATGAACGGTGTTGCTATTTGTCCTTGCAGTGCCGTAGTTCCTCCGGGGAAATCGGTTCGAAGTTAATCGCCGAAAAACAAATTACGAACTGCGTTATCATGGTAGACAATGGTATTGTTCTTTTACGAGCTATTAAAACGGAATTTATGGTACCATGCTCCAACCAACAACACTGGAAGCAGCCCAAAACACAAAGAACCGGTGGCTACACATGTTCGGAGCGAGAAAGTGGTGCTTCTCCGGACGGATGATACCACCCGCTTTCATTGCATATGTATGGATCGGGAATTGTATGCGTCGGACCAGAAAACTGTTAACATACTGTGACGGAGTCGAACCGTCTGGCTTCAGGGATGGAACGGCAACGTGCCCGGTGTTGGGAAGGATTTTAAGATTATATTTAGCCTGATTGACTCTCGAGCTGTGAGCATTGTTTCTGGCACTTCTAGACCGGATCCGCTGGTGTGTAGGCATCTTGGGGTCATAAATCGGTTGGGTCGTACATGTTTTCCTATTGACGTACATCTTGCAAAAGGGAAATGCCAGAGAAACTTTTATGGTTCATAACGGAACGCTAAACTAGTTTATTTGATAAAATCATCGCGGAAGAAAGTCGAAATTGTGATGTGTCTATCGTTTTTTCCAACTTTAGTGTTAGTTTATCGTGATGTTCTAAAGCCATTTACAAATTATGTAGTTTTTTGTTTTGGGATGGCTAGAGAACAGCAGCAGAATTTTAATCGGATTTTAGCACATTTTAGTGTTTTCAGTCCAATAGATGTGATCGTGATCGTGTATTTAACAATAATCGGTCTAAACTATAATAAAGGTAGATTAGTACAAGCTGTTTTTTGCGTTCATTTCCCGGCGTAATACATCTATTTTTGTTATATTAGGTTGCATTCGTTGCATAAACTACTAGTTAAATATTTAAACCCATTATTGGACTAATTCACATGATTAATAAAAACAACATGCGTTGCAGTTTTGTAGCAGTTTGACACGTTCCATATTCTAATCGTATCAACAAGCGCTTCAACGAAGAGCGTCAATGTACTATTAGCCCCTGTCAACCACAAAACGTACTCGCTTCCAGAGCATCTGCACACGTGCCGTACAAACACTACCCGGAACGCTAGCAATGGACTAAAGTGCTCTCAAAATGAACCATTCCGACGAAGCAAATAATTGCTCCGAGTGCGATGGTTACCGATAATACAAAAGAACCATAAGACAGCCAGACGAGAGCCAGCTCGATCGATGGACAAATTCCTGTGCATGCGGGACCCATCGGAAGTAAATCCTGGTATGATTTATTGCACGTAGACATACAGCGCTCCTTCGCTGTGGAGTGACCCCCGTACCGAACAGCCTGTTTCGTTTCGGTGCTAGGAGTGATTAAATTGTTACCCATGCCGGCGAAGCGTGAGCCAACCCGGCATGTGGGTCATGCTGGGTTGATAAGGAAAAGTTGAAGCTGGGTACGGGCTATGCAGCAAAGCGTGCAAACCTTCCTTCCTTTTCGGCCATGAGTCACGGGCCTCATATCCTGCCACACATTCAGCCTGCCGGACAGTCGGTCGTGTAGAATATCTAAATGTTTATCTTGATGGATTTATATCTTCATTCAACCGTTGCATGTAATCCGTAATCGTTTCTGGTCCAGATTGGCTAGATCTCGGTTGTGGAGTGAACTCGGTAACGAATTGAAGCTGGCTTACGTGGAATTTATACGGGCAGCGAAAACACGTACTTTGTGGCCACTGCAGATAAAGTCACATTATGGAGCCCTTTTTTTTGTACAACTTGGCAGCTGGTTGATCATTGTTTTTTCGTTCACAAACAGCTTCAGATAAGATCAGAGCGTATTGATTAATAAATTGCAGGGTGAAAAGCAACACAGAAGAAAACAAAGAAAATGGTCAAAGTTTTTGATGAAATTCTTTTACTGCTATTGCGCCTAAAACTATCTATTAAGCAACACGTCATCCCAGCAGAAGATTCACTTCAGCTTAGGGAACTATTTCACCACCTAGCGGGAAACATTCACCTTTGCCTCATAAATCGGTTCTTCAACACCGCTCGTGCATCGTTCAGGTCTACCTCAAACAACGATCGACTTCCTCGTTCGCACTTCTTTAAATGCGCCCAGGGAAGATATGCACGGCACGGCCAAGAAAATTGTCATGTTTGTAAACTAATCCGACAAGTGTCTGATAAAGATTTATCGTATCAATGATTTATAGACTGCAAAGCAAAAGCACAACGTGCCAAAAGTCCCTCCTCAAAACTTTAGTCGAGGATGTGCTACGGCTGTTGCTACGACTACCGATCCACCACACTGCTCTGCTCCGTTCGGAAAGTTTCCACTGCGTTTTGGGGAAAACTTTTTGAATTATTCTTCACTCCTCTACGACCGGGTTGGGTGGGGGCCTTTCGATGGGCCAAGAAGTCGAATGACTAGGACGTGGCCAGGGTATGGAAACTAGAACATACAAATACACCCCTTCGCAGACTCCTTTCATCATCGCCATTGGAATCGATTTCCAAAAGCTCGCGTATCTTCCTGCAAGGGGGAGAATGGGAGGAAACATCTAACAGAGGGAAAATATATCACTTTACTCGAACCTCATAAGGGGTTATTTGCATATGTTGCTGTACGGTTGGAAAAGCCGGAAAAGTGGTAGGCTACCATCAGCTTCCACCTCCGACAGGGCCAACTTTCTTTCGCCGCATTGCTTGAGGCATGAGTACTGGGCGCCCTACATGAGTCAGTGGTGATCGTTAGGATGTATTAAAAATATACTACTTTTCTTTCTTAAAAAAACACAAACACACATACACAAAACGGATACCTTTCAAATCACAATCGAAGAACTGACAAGCAGTGGCAAAACTTATGACCCGAAACGGGAAGCTTCCAATCGTCACATACACACATGTTGGTAAACTTGGAATGTTTGAATATACCCACCGAAGCCGTGGCACACACGTATGAGATAGGAACGCACGCACACAGCACGCCAAAAGGGTGTGTGCGTGTGTGTATCTTTTTGACGAAAAGAGGTGTCTTCACCGGGCTGGAAAACGAGCAAACTTTCGTCTGTAAATTAGATAAGCAAATATTTTCACCATCTTTCTTGCGGGAAACGGACCCACCATATTTCCCGTGTCCGTTTTACCGGTCCTACAATAAGACAGGCTGGCATCCTTTACCGTTTTCTTCCCTCACGCTCTGCGAGACGCTTTCCAGTTCAGAAGGAGTTTTCCTATGAATAAAACTTTTCCCAACTCCCACACACTCAACGACACGGCTCATAACTTGGTTCTGCTACCTGGCAGATGGAAAACCTTTACTTACCACCCAGTTGGCGTACGAGAAAAGGGCTCTCCGGATCGTGAGAGCAAAAGACGTTTGTATAATTGTGTTTGGGGGAAAAGTTTTCCCGGTCCAGTTGTGTCTCAGCTTGTATTACTGCTGTAATCGATCATGGATTTGTTACGCATAACTAATTGAGACAGAAAACTTGAAACACTTAAACTGCAATTGATGGATGTTACTTATTTGAACACTATTTTCCCTGAACTGTAACAATCGTGTCAAAAATTCCTATGTCACAATCCTTATAAATTATCTCTCTATCGCGGGACGTGTGTGTACCTGATGCATGCTGCTACTAAATTATAGCCGACGACAACGGCTTCAACCAACTCTCAGCTCAGGCGACAAATGGCTGCTGCACCAAACTTCATCTATTTTGTAATCTAAAGATTAGAGGCCAATTTCGGTCATAAAACCACACGAACGTACAGCACGAGTCTGTGGTTATCTGTGGTCCGTTTTTCAATTTGCATCAAGGACAGTGAAGCACAACGCTACCATCATCATCCCACCGGAACGTCCCATGTCGGGTTCCAGTGGGGCACGTTTCCGAAAATATTTCTGGCTTGTCCTCGAGGCCGACAGCCCTCCCACGAGGGTTCCACTGCGAAGGATTGAACAATTCCCGGCAAAGCAGCCTACAGCGTAAAGCCGGTTGCTGCCCCAAAAATGCCATGTGGGAAGGATTTGTCTGAAGAGTGAACCGACACCAGGCTCCAGATTTGTAATAGTCGTTGGGTGGATATTTTGGTTCGCTTTGGTTACGACCCCCTCCAGGCAGTCCCTTTTGCCAGCCGCCACAGCGCTGCCAGTTAGATGCGCCAAAATTTCAACCCCACAACAACAAACCCGACGCTAAAACCGTTGTGGAATTTGATTTATTTCGACTCGGTTGAGAAAATGGTCCGCACTTACAGCGCGTTTCCTCGTTCACATTCTTCTCGTTGGGATTTCGCGGGAACTGCACAAACGGACAATCTCGGCAAGCCGTCAACGGGAACGGTCGTCTGTTGACCTTTAACCACTCCGATCTACGAACGATTCGTGCCTTTCGGTGGTTCTTTAATCTTTTCCAGCATTGTTTGTGATATGTTCTCTATGGGGAGGAAATTATTTTTCAGATTATCTAGCTGTTTGCATTGTTGTTTACATGGTGATATCTCGGAATAGCTAGACTAGATCAGCAAGATGTGTTATTTGAGAAAAGGAATCATTTCGTGGTTGTCATAATGCCCTAACGCACCAAATTTACTTACTGCATAGCGACGCCCTCCATCAGAATCTAATCTAATTCTAATTTTTTCTAACACGCCTACAGCCCGCACTGCATAAAATGTTATAATGAAAATGTAATTTAGCAAGAAAAGTACGGTGTGTACCCATGAATTCAGTGTAGTAATTTTTATTAATGCTATTAAAACTCGCTCAAGATATTCTACTCGAGTCTCAATTATTAGCTGATGTTGTGCTCGTATCAATTACGCAGCAATAACTTTAATTCCTTACTTAATCATTCCCACCATCAATCAATTTAGTCAAACACAAATTGATATCCAAGCAATGCAGCATTGCGTTGCGATACCATCAGTATTGCCAGCACAATAAGCGAAACTGTCACACCGTCAGCCATATATACGACTCACTGTCATACTTAACAAAAGTCACCCTTGCAACAAATTAGTATGCAAATTAATTGTGTGTCCGATACGTTCGCTTACCTTGCAGAATCGACTTCGATGACCCATCGACGACCAAGCCACCGAGCCTGGCCAAATCGGCCGTGCTTGCCGCCCTCGAGGAGGAGGAACGCGAAAAGTCTCGCGGCACTGGTAAGTACTGTCAATCGTGTTATCGAACATGCTCGGTTGCAACAAGTGCAACTTTCGTACGTAATAATGAGGCGTTTCTCGTTCCCGCTCGAAGAATCGAAGTACATGAAAAAGCGTGCTCGGTTGTGTGTAGTTGTGGGAGTGTATGTATATATGTTCTTGTTCATCTGTTTCAGAGTGTTTTCTCGCAATGTTTCTAAATGTTTCATCCTAATGGAATGTTCCACCCTTCCAATACTAATTGGCAGTTACTTACCACACATCACAATGGCTGCCGTTGTGCGAAAATGTGTCGGAATGGTATATCGATCGGGCGAAGTGATATGTCTCGAATGTGAATTTAGATACAGTGGCGAAGCAACATCAATTACCATAACTCAATCGAAAGGATCACACTCACACAAACGTATGCTCACAACCGCATCTCTATGCGCTCATTTTAGGAAGATCTCTGGTTCTACATCTTCACGACAGACAATTTCCCAGTCTCCATTAAGCGCTGATTACATTTCCCGTCCACTGCCAATGGACAGTTTTAAATAACTTTCCGTTCGAAATCGCTCAATCCGATCACACCGGGCGCTCAATTGCGTCCGAACCGTTATCGGAAACCCATCGGTTTCGGTACCATTCGATACCTAAAGCGAAAACTACCCATCAAACCACCTCCACCGTACGGCGGAAGTTACGGATGCTCGTTATCTTATCTCGCGTTTAATTGACGGTAATTGGATACCTGCCTTCGGGCTTTCGGCTTTAGTTCGCTGAATTGGCGGTCCGACTCCGCTCGAAGTGGGATATAATCTGCTCGATGAGAAACCAGCTTCTTCTCCTCCACACATACACACACATACCTACACACATATATATGCAAACGCTCCCACAGTTCTTTACCATCCTTCGTATCCTCTTTATCTGGCAAAGTGTGAAATGGGCCGGCTGGATGGGCCCGATTTAATTTGCACCGTGTATGGGCAGATTCTGGCAACGTCAAGGATCAAACCCAACGCGTTCAGTTCGAAAACTTTCCAGCTATGATCCACCCCTACGCCCAGTCCACCGTATGCCGTAAGGCATTTAATCAAATACGCTGCACGACGGTCGATGAGATGATCATCACTGCTCCAGCTGCTCGTGTGGCCCTGCTGAAAAGTCCATCTGTTAAACAGCTGCCCAGCAATAGTCGGACAACCGAACGTTAGACGGCAGTAAAGGAGCTTAAGTGTCGTCGGCTGCATCGTACCGATCGTTGATTGATTTCACACTGTGACGTTGCGGTGTTGCTCCGGGAAGGGATTAGAAACATCCCAGGACACGGGATGCATCCGATGTATATGATGCGGTTTTTACGGGCAAATTCCAAACCAATCGTTCCTTTTTTTTTTCAAAGTCCAATCAAAGTCGATCAAAGTCAATGGCTATCAGCTGGTAATTGCACGCCGTCAGTTTTGTGCTCAACTATCAAACCGTTTGTCTCGTGCGTTAACTTATGGGCCTTAATGCTTACAAGAAATTTCTCTAAATGTTTCAGACAATTCTACGAGTGTTTTGAAACATTTCGCATTTTAAGTCCGAACTGCTCCTTTTAAGAACGGGATTAAAACAAGGGCCTCAAGTATCAGTTTCTACACTTTAAAACAAACTTTTTTGATAAGGGTGTCTTTTACACACGATGCATTCCATCGGGAGGTGATCAAATGCTAATGGTCACCGTACAGTTTTTCCCCGTTTTTTTTTCCTCCAAATAACCACACACGACCCAACTCGCCACAGCTTGATGAAAGACCCAACCGGCAATTGACAGTTACTCGATTGTTTATGATATTGATTAAAGTTCCGGTGGTTCGGACTCTACGGTGATGACCTTCCCACCAAAAGGACTGGTTTTGAAAGTTGTGTATACGTTGTCTGACTGATGGATGGGAGTTCCTGTGTCATTTCCGGCACGGTGTACCGTGCTTGTTGATTGATGGATTTTAGGCGTTCCTGCTGGTCTGGGTATGATATAAAATAGAAACAAACAAGGAAAAAACAAGCGTCTCCCGTGACTGGATGTGATACGAGCTTGAATGATGGATTCCAAACTGAACATCAAACAGTTGGTCATCTTGGGGATATCGCTTTGGGGACAGCATCACAGCGAAATGTATCAATTTGAGTGAGTTAAGCTTTTTCATGCCACACGAATAATGAACGGATCTTTTCGTAAATGTGCCACATCATCAAATGGGCAATATTAGGCTCTGAAACCGATATAAATCGACATTAAGCTCATGCCAATATCGACTGCTCCACTTGGCGGCTTAGCAAATGAAGCCACGACGTACTTAGAAAACGGAACCACTTTACAAAACGATTCAACGCTTTTCCGCATTTTCCACTGCGAGGTGCTAAACCGTTGGCGTGCTCGGTACGCGTTGAACCATTCATAGCATTTCTTAGCAAAGGTCGATCGCGTAATAAAAGCAGCGAAACGAAAAAAGAAAAACGTTGACTCAATTGAACCTTATTAAACCCCTTTAATTATTTATGCCCAGTGGAAAAATTGCCGTAACAACGCCGAATGATTTTTTGTTGTTGTTTTTTTTGCCACGATTAGCACATTTTATTTTAATTGCTTCGGCGCCACAAGCAAAACCTTTCCCGGGAGCCCATTTCGTACCGAACCGAGGCAACGATAATCCATATCCGTCCGTCCGCAAGAAAGAAGCGTTACGAGCAGTGAAAAGTAATTAGAATGAAAGGCAATTCGAGTGGCATCGGGAGGTTGATAAGCCGGAGCCAATCGTTTCGTGGGTATTAATCGTACGAATGAGGTCAGAGGGTAGAAGTACCGCGAAGCGGTAATTATTGAACACATCGGCCGTGCAGAACTATTCGTAATCCATTGCTGGATTGACTTTTCCGAGTGAGCGGAAATAATGAGACAACTGATGCATTATTGTTATTCCTTTTTGCTTCTTTCCATTTCTGAGATTATGTTTAAATTTGAACGCTGCGACACATCGACTGTCATGGAAAGCATAACCATGTGATGGGCGGTGCAAATACATACAAATATGTATGCTGTATAGAATCGACCAGTTATGCAAACGCTTAAACGTGAAATCAAATTGTTACATTCATCGCGCCACGAAACGCAAACATATCATTGGATTTTCGTACCGAGTCCAATATCGTTTTCGCACATTTTGCTACGCTATTTATTCTGCCCCAGATACGATTATCCATACCGGACACCACCGAGAAGATGATGATGATGCGTGAAATTGGTACAATACTTGTTAATTACTGCCAGCGTCGTTTCAGTGCCTTTTTTTTCAGTTTTCCAAACAGAAATGCGTACAAAAATTGTAAATTCCAAAAGCAAATTGCACAACGGCGAATGGGGTTGTAAACTTTCCAGAACTCACACCCTCAAATCGATTATCGTCGATTGTTTGCCAATTTTCTTGTTGCTGTTTTGTTTGTATCTCGATTACTGCAGTGGTTCAAAGAAGAGAACCGAAATTCAATACACGTTATATGGGAATGGAAAGCAGTGCAGCGAATGTGATTGGAATTCGAATTTTTGATACGTTTCAATACGATTCGACCATTTTGTGTACGGTTTGGTTGTGCGTGATGTTACTTACTGTCTGCAGCGTGATTACTGATTACATCCACAAACGCTAGCAAACAAAGTTGTTTCGATTCTCTATTGATTTTGTTTCTTGCTTATTGCTTTTTGTTGCATTAACGCAATAATCCGCATCCGAACAAAGTGGCGATAAAATTGTTTAAAAAATAATAATACAAAAATTGCAGAATTGTTGGTGTAAGCGTTTCGAACAACCAAGCATATTATTTTTATTTTTTATTAGTGATGCATCGAGCTGAAAGTTAAGTAATACTTACTCCTTTGCTTTCGGATGATCGAACGGAAATTCAATCGTATTAAAATTAAATAACGATTCGGTATTCGAGTATGTTAAAAAATTCCGTAAAATTAGTGGAAGCAGCTCGAAATTATCTTTGAAATTATGAATGATTGAAATGGTTAGTAACCAAACAGTGAAATTCTTATAAAACTCTTCCTGCGACAGAAATGTTACTAACGTTTTTTTTTATTAAACATATTTAATCGAGTAAGATAATTCGCAGGAATTCTGGGAAGCACGACACATTTTTCATATAAAGTTTCGCTTAAAATAGTCTTACAATTTTCATGATATGATGTTTAACTTTTACACGACGATGACCCCGTTAGAGTATTGAATGCATTCACATCAATCATCGTTGCTCATTCCCGCCCATGTCAACACTGCAAAATGGGTCAGTACCACCAAACTGAACTACATTCCCCCCTCTTCCCAGCCCAGGGATTAATTACGGTGGTGGTAAATGTTCCTCACCCATTGCCACACACGGTGTTGGGGCGTTGATGTGCAGATAATCGAGAAGGCGTCACAAACAACGGACAGTGCAGGCAAAGGATAGATAAAAAAAGGACTCAACGAATGCTCACTCGAATGTTCACTGTTTTGTGTGCTAACATATCGCCGCGTAGGCAAAGGACGACTAACGGGAAGGCCGGAAATGGAGGTAGAGATTTTTATCGCAAAGTTTTATAGAAATCCCAGCGGGAAAGCCGGTACGTAATGGAGCAGTGGGGAAACGATCATTAATTGCTCATTGGAAGGCATTTTCTGGACAATTTCACTAAACTTTTATTCGGAAAGGTTTCTCCCATGGCTGTTTGGGATGAATTGAGCTTAAATTGGAATTACTCAACGAATCATTTCATGATTTCCACAAGAGTGGTTTGAGTTCTACGCAATTCTGTGGAAGATAAAACATTCTAATTCTCAAAACAAGCATAATGGAAAGGATGGCTCGTGTTGTTGCTATTTGCCATTTGTCACCATTAGTGAAGCAAAGACGCTATTAAATTGTACAGTAAATCACCATCGTCGTGTGTGATGACAAGTGTTTCGTGTGTTTGTACGTGTGAGTTTTCGTGTGTGCATAACGCGTCAGTGTACATCAAGCTGCAACTGTGTGTCCTTCATACACGGTATGTGTTTTGTTCGACAGTGTGCAACGTACCTTCCAAATGGGTGAAACCGTTGATTAATTACATGTTACATATTATCGCTCTTATCTATTCTCGATCGCTGCAACGCTACGACAACAGTTGGCTTTGGACGTCAAAGCCGCTCCCGGCAACCAACCCGATCGACCGATGTCTCGTCAGCCGCAACGACCTGTATTGACCGTGAAACCGTTCTCAAGATTAATCGTCGTCCGCTTCAGCGACGGCACCGGTCGTGCGACAACGTTTGGCCACCGCGATCACTGTGCATCGAGGAAACGCACCAGCGTGATCCATCCCCGGCAGGGATGGACGGCAATCGGGGTGAGTTTGCCATCGACAGCCGGCGATACGGTAGCCACGATAGCATTCACTTTGACGAGCGCATTCGCCGGCAGCACAAGATCGAGCCACTTCGTACGCTCTTCGATAAGGAGAATGTCGTCCTGACGGATTGGGGCCAACGGCCTCAGTCCACCCCACTGCAGGTCGGCCATCGTTCGGGGCGGGATGAAGATAAAAATGATAATCATGTTTACGGAAGCGATGCACCGAGCACAACTGGGCACGATCCGTGGCACATATCCGCCGGGTCCGATAATCGTAAGACTTTGCGAGATGATGACTACCCGGAAGGATGTACCGTGTCGCAGCGTCCTGCAACTCCACCGGTAGATTGGCCGGATAGCAATTGTGTGCCGGTAAGTGGTCCTGGCGTAACATCTTCACTTACCGCTCGGACCGGTGATTATCAGGCTCGACAGGAAGTGCATCCACCTGAACCACCACCGAGACGGTACTATCTGCCAATGGATAAGATAGTGCGTGGTGAGCTGGAAGCTATGCTTCGCTTGTTTCAAGACACAACAATTACCACCGGACAACATCCCGATGGGCCTTGCTCACCTGTGCACGGACGTAGAAGCGCAACGCCATCTGGCGGAGGGGCGTCGCAGCTGCATCTACCCGAGCGAAGCAAATCCGTCCAGGGTCAGGCAGCTGGCTTACGGCAGGACGGTGTCGAATCTAAACCACCGTTAAAGCTAAAATCTTCCACCGGACGGACGACGCCACGCAGCGGTACGCTTCAACGCCATCCGACCGTGACCGACGTTAGCTGCATCGAGGCAATCGATCCGGACGGAACGTTTCACATGACGCAGCACGAGGATGTCGATGCGGTCGAGGCGTATCACGAATTCAATTTAAATTCAAATACGGGCAGGAATTTAAATATTGATAGACACCGGGAAGCGCTGTCCGGCACACCGACCGACTGGTGCCCGAAACCACCACCGAAACAAAGTTGCACCAATGGCCACAACTCACCGACGGTGACGTGTCCCGTCAGTGCGACAATCCCGCCAACATCGGTGACTATCGGGGCCGATCAGCTGACCACTAATTACTTCGACAAACACTCGCGCCTCCCTTCAACAGTTGGCTCATCGTACGACCAGTTCCCGGTCGCTGCTAACCGGACGCCATCCGAGCACGGGGAATCCATTCCCAACTTTCCACTGTTGGCCGCTGGTGTAGAAATCGAACGAGCGAACCACAAATTTGACAGTAACGTCAACTGCACCGGTCACCGGTTTGCCTCGCTGGACGAGTTTCATAATTACAATGAAAAACTAATTACAGACACGGGTGGCAACGACGTGATGCTGGTACCACGCAATGGATCAACGACACCGCAGCCGGTGGACAAGCGTCGGATCACCGAAAACCGACGCCAGCCGCATTCGTCAGCATTAAATGTATCAAATCAGCCAAATCGTAATTGGATTAATTTAAATTCAAATCAAATTTATCACCAGCAACGGACATCTCCAAGGGATCCCGTCTGTCAGCGAATGTCACCAAGTCGTACCGATGTCAGTACCGTTGGGCTTGCCAGTGCCTACCACCAAAACACCGACCACAGCGCCCATGATGATCCACCGACCGGCACAGGAAGTGACCGTTCCCCGGGCCGGGAGACACATGTTGCGTACGGTGACAACAACGCTACACCAACGAACCACCAGAACGCTAATGATAACCTTCAAAGGCGCACCGACCAGAGGCACCAGCAGGCCGTACGGGCAGACTGTAATTATGATAATAAAAGCGTTCGCAGTCATTATCGCCGTGAAGCATCGCCCGCCGACAATGGGCCACTTCCGGTTGACGCACCGCGCCCCCGTTATGTGACACCGTCGCCACCGCTTCCGCCCTTCCCGGTGGAACCGCCGATCCCATGGCGACCACGGGCACGCTCGGGAAGTTCCGGTTCGAGCGTAAAAATTAATGAGATTTTCGAATTTCCACCACCCCCACCGTACCCGTGCGATTGTCCCGCTGGCGATGCGATCGAAGACGATGGTGAGCCATCCTGCGGAATGACTGTGTACCGCACGAATGTACGCGGCTCGGAATCGAATAGCGGCAAGGGTGTTCCCGATACCAGCGATGACACCGGAAGGGATTATTCCACAAGTGGTAATTATCTTTCTAGTTCTCGGTAGCGCGCTAATGCGTTTTTCGGCAACCGACGAGAAGGCAGAACCATTTTCTGGAGGGAATGATTAGGAAATCTGGAAGTTTATTTTGATCTGAAAACCGATATCGCTTGCTATCAATAAGTGGTTTCGGTTGATGATTTGTGCATGGGAGTTGGGTGCTGGAAGTTAAGGAGTCGGGGCTGTAAGCAAGAATGGCACTTATACTCGCGGTACAGTTGGGTTAATGAGGTTGATGTTTGATTCGATAACTGGAAGCTTACGGTTAGCTTACGTAAGCTTACGGTGGACATGTCTTAAGTGCAACACAGTTCCGGGAATGGGGTAGAAAATTCAAAAGTGTTGATTTCGATGTTTGAAGCGAAGAGTGCGACCAGCCACTAAAAGTTCTCAACACACCAAACTGCTGGTATCGACTTGCTCGAATTTGATACTAGCTATTAAAAACCGATGAAACAATTCAGTTCACTGCCTAAAAACCAAAACGTTTGCACCTGGTATGTGCTACGATAAAATAACTACTGGTCAAGAACACAGTATCGTTAAAACAAGGTTTTGGCAAAACTAACATATTTCCTAAAGAACTTATGTAAAATAGTAATAAAATAGCCACAATTTACAATGATACAATGCGTAAAACGCAAACTTTAATGTTTAAAACATAAAATAGACATTAAGGTGTCAACACAAACACCAATCACATTGATACCGATAATTTGCTACCTTTCCAAACTTGGTGGTGTTTTCGGCAAATATTTAGCTTAACCAATATTTTCTTATTGCTGATTGCACAGGATTGAAACCCTTTGCCATTGTTTATCGCATCAATCAAAACCGTATCAAATAAAAGCTAACAAATTTGACCCGGAATGGAATTAGTGGCGGATAATAAACGTGCGAGCGTGAATTAAAAATGCGTCCACTGTTGATTGTGCCCGTGATTCATTCCAATAAAACTTCACGAATGGCAAATAAAATAAAATAAAAACACAAACACAACGACACCACACTGCCACTGCGCGATGAATGAAACACGTACAAACAAAATCAGTACGGTGGATGACCGTTTGAAGCATAAAGCAATTAAAGGACACGCGTGACTCGTACGTCCTACGCTTACTGGGTTTTCTCTCGTTTGTTTCCGTTGATGTCCCTTGTTTTTGTGGTGATGTTTATTACTGGGTCTGCCTCATGTTAAGCTTTCATACCGGAAACACACCGCAACGGGCTGGTGGGTGTGGAAATTAAAAAAGTACCACTGAGTTGTTTGAAATAACAATCAAGGAATGCATTTTATGACCAGCTCGATTACCGGGGCCGCACATCAATTGAATTCGCGCCACGGTGAGTAGTGTGTCGAAGTGTTGATGAGTGCTGAAGTGCGTATGATCGTGATGAAGTGGTGCAAATGCAGCATCCACTATTGGAACCGAGATAAAAGTATGCTTAAGCCCGAAGAAGCTTAATGTTCGATGACGCATTCATCTTCTATCGTTTATTTTTAATTTACCTTTGAAAAGAGTTTGGTATACGGGGAGCGCTTCTAATACAATATGATTTACAATGCACAAAAGCATTATTTTCGCATAGAAAAGGCTTGATTGGACTATGAACAAAATAAAGTTAATAAAAAAATAGCTTCAGTTCCTTAAAAATGGTCATTCCTTTACACACAATTAGCTATTTATAGCTTGTAGTATGTTCTAATTTCAACAAGTTATTCATTTTACGATTCACAATCTAGATATGATTTAATTGATCGAATTTTCAGTATCACTTGATGCACTTCGTTGAATCAATGCGTCCATTCGCAGTAACGCTTTCGTATCAAACAGTTTGGTAGCATATAATGTAATGAAATGGTTTTTGGCAACACTTGTTATGGAACAATTGTCCAATGATTAGATTTTCAGTACATCATTCGCGCTCCATCATGGTTCTGCCTCTTCGTTTACTGTACATTATACCCACCGCTTGGTCATACCATGTCCTGTGCTCGAGATTAGAGATTAAAATAATTGCACCATTGCAGACCGAATCAACCGTCCCGAAGCGAAACTGTCTCCGGTTAACCTAGCAGCAACATTTACCGCATCACATCCAACGTACAGGGCTGCCAATCCGGCAATTTACCCTCCGCCGACACTAAGTTCTGCTCGTGACGGGTTCCCACCAACGGTTGACCTTACCGATGGTGATAATGATGTCACCGGTTTAAAGCATCCTCAAACCCAGATATATCCAGACAGCTGCACCGCATCGGACGATGAAAGAACGCATCGGGCAAAAGCGAGTCGATCGTTTCGGAATGTTTTCCACTCACCTGGTGTCCATGTTGTACCTTGCTCGCCGACGGAACCGACACTGCACCAAAGCAGTAACGTTGATGTTGATTATTTTAAAACAAATTTCACGGATGATAAAACACCGGACGTCAACGCAAACAGAGCGCGCAATTTCGATGAAGAACCGAATAAATACGACACCCAAACACCGCAGGCCAAATCAATCGACCCCGACCGTACGTCGCAGGAGCGTCGCCGTTACGGCGCCGAAAATAGACCGGAACGCGGTACCGGCACCGAAGACAAGCCGGTACAACCGCGCATGATTAGTTTCACCGATGGTGAGTTTATTTTTGGCCCGTTCGACGAGCGGTCGCTGGAATTCGGACGATTTGAATTATTGAGCGATAAACTGGGGGCGCGAAAATCTCCCGCTGGGACCGGTGCGATGCTGACAGCAGCTGCCACTGATGAACGTCCGCATTGGGCAACGGTTGCCGAGGAGCCCAAGATCACCGACCCGACGTACATCAGCGCCGATGAGCGTTCGCGCCAGTCGACATTATCAACAGGCCCGCAACCAGCACAAGGTGAAGCGATTGAGGTGGAAAATAGCGTACCCGAGGACGTTAAATGGAAAATTGGTGCGTAAGCTAGCGCCCCGGAGAGCATTACGCTTTCATCGACTCATCTTCACTGGCCTGGAATTGGGTTTTACCATACATACATACACACACACACGCACACGCACGCATCGTTCCCCCGTTACACAAGCGAGAAGAATAATGTTCCTGCGCTTCATACGTGTATGGTCGAGCATGAAATTCGAAATTGTGTACATTTTACGGATGACGAAATGAAACCCGCAGAACACGCTTCACGTACACAGGGAGAACCCGTTCGGCCATTCGATTTGGGAAGCAAAGAAAATTCCTTCGGGACCATTACATTTTCCATTTCCAAAACATGGCCCCCATCCTCGAAATGTCATCAACATCACCTTTTTCACCATCGGACAACACCGGACGACGGATGCCAGTGACGATGGAACACGAGACATAAACTTCCAACAAAACACTTCACCTTTTGCGGGTGCTTCCATTTCAACCTCGGGGCCGAATTGCATTATGGTTTGCCCGCTGAAACGGAAAGCCCCGGATGAGCAGCTTCCTGTAGATGTGTCCTATATGAGAGTGTGCGTGTGTGTGTGTGTGTGTGTGGGTACGTTATGTCAGTGGTAAACCCACTCGGGATTTTGGTTTTGGAATTTCGATCCTGTCGACGTCGTTCATGTGCTGACCGGTTGACCAGTGCGAAACATAAGATCCAACACGAAACGACAACATATTTCCCACTCCTTACTGGCGGGCCAAAATGGGAAATTGAAAGCTAAATATAAAACCAACCTTCAGACAACGGTTCCGATGGAATTTTGTCACAGCAGCAACAAAAAAAACATATACAATCTGAGCTCAACATCAAAATCCGTCTAACCGCACTGAGAACTGATGAGAGATACAGCATGTTAGATAATCAAAATATTGAAAGGTGCTTACAGCAGCACCCCCAAAGCACTCCCACCCATTCACCTCCTCCTCGTGACAACATTGGATTAAAAAACGCTACCAACAACATCGCAAACAACGACAAGAAAGACCCTTTCAACTCTATCACTTTCATCGACATTAATTGAGTAATCATTGCCAGACGTCAGTCAACATTTGATTCTATTTGTACAACGGGACCGCGTGTGCATTTTCCCGCTATCGCATTTCATGGCTTTCTTTGTTTGAATTTTGCATTTTTCTGGATGACCTCGTTGTGCACACAGCTTCGCCCCGCATCGACAGCACCCAGTCACCCCAGCTTCACCCCGAAGACTACACCCGTTGGGCACGGTTCGAAAATGGAAATATAAGCCCGCCGCCATCGGAAAATGAGCTGACCGCAGATAACCACAAACAATCGCCCCATACCGAGGCACCCTCCAAACGGCGAACGCGTGGTGAAGAAATTGAGGACATTTTTCAGCAGCTAAACCACACGCTGAAAGCAAACGCATCGAAGGCCGCGTCTGTGCCGCGCGATGGCGGTGGCGAAGACACGGCCACGAGAACGACGCTCGGCCAACTGGTGGAGAATGTGCCCGTGATCGAACGCATACTGGACGATTTGTTGACCTTCTCGAAGCAGCTGCTAGAACAGAAGCATTACCTCGAGGCGAAAGAATCGATCGATGATGCAAACGCAGTAGAAGACGCTGTCACAAAGCTGCCACCCGAGAATCGTGGCCCGGCACAGCGAGCGGAGATAAATGATGATAATTTAATTAATTTATTAGCCCCCGGCAATGAGGTGGACGAGCAAGAAGCTTCCGACGACGACGGGCGAAACGTCCGGGGCGATAAGTTGCCCAATAGAGACCTCCGCGACCGTGGCGCTCATGAAGGACCGGGCGCCTCCATTGGAGGGGACGAAAAATCGGCAAACAATGACGCGAACAGCAATCAACCGGGTGACTTTAGCAGTGGTCCCGTTCCACTGCCCGAGGATGATTGCAGCTACCAGCAAACCGAGCAGGAAGACCTGTTTACCAACGTGGCCATCTTCAACTGGAACCCGCTGGACGTCTATCAACAGCACGGGCTGTTTATGATTGATCCCCGGTTCGCTTTGGCAGACATGCGTGCCATCTCACCCGTACCAATGCTCCCGTCGTTGCAGCCTTCAATCATACCGCTTCCCACCGTACCGGAGGAAACGGATACTGCTGCTGCTGTCACTAACGAGCACGCGATTGCTATTCACCGAAGCGCTCAAGTACCGGGCGCCTCCATCGAGAACCAATCAGCAAAAAATTACAACCCGGAGACGGAATGTGAGCGCTCGCAGAGCGACGGAATTGTAAGCACTTTGCACACTGTTGCCGCAACTGCACCGAAGACGCCTGTACCCGATTGGAAAATGGACGCTTGTCACAATTATTGTTCGCCGTGTGTTGATCCCATGGCAACTGCCGGCTCATCGTCCACGGTGGGCTGTCGGCCTGGTGACAATGTAGATAAGATTGTGCAAATGAATCAGGTGTTACATTTCTATGACTCTAGCCACGTTCACTATCCCCTCGGACAGGATGCTCCGGACCAGGAAAGTGGGCAGCAATGTGAACCAGCTGCCCGTTCACCAACACTGACCAGCGCAACAACCGACGAAGGTACGTACCGCTGATGATGGTTGGTGGATTTGTCGTACGCTGTTCGACACGATTGCAATTGTTGCAGTCTTTTGATTGCCTGTGTTAAGTCCACGTGTATCCATGGCACCCTTCCCCAGCCCTGTTTGTGTCGTCCTGCTGTTCCCGAGTCCAGACTGGCAAACAAGTCCGACAACAGTGTGTCAATGTACCGTTGTGATAATATCGGATTACGTTCTGCGTAATGTGGGTGGTTCGAGGAAAAATTTATCGCACACTGCAATTCTCTCACGTGTACGGACAGGCGTGTGACACATTTGCTGGGTGCAATTACGTCGTTTCGCTGGTTAACTATTTTTCAAATTATTTTGAATAATATGTCAAAATCTAACGAGTTTGTATGATGCCATTATATAACATTGTAAGGTTGCTTGTGTTTATAGTTGAGTAGTAAAAGTGCAATATATATCGTTGCTGAATATTTTGAACATAAACAGTTTTTATTTAAAAAAAAATAGTTTATTTTGTCTTGTGTCTTGTAATCAGGAATTTTGTTTTCTTTATGTATAATGCATCTGTCGAACTGTTTCTTTATAGTTTATTACAAAAATACTACTGTCTTGCAATCAACTGGATGAATAAAGTCTGTCAAAAAATACCAACAAAAACCAAAAGCTTGAAAACTTATCCAATAAAAAGATAGTCATTCCCGAAATAGATTTGTACCATGTGGAAACCTTATCCAATAATAATTTCATTTACTTTTCCCTGCAAAGCATTCGCTTTCCCCTGATGTGCATTTACTTCCTTTAATATGATGAATTTCCGTTTTGCATTATTAAC
The DNA here is from genome assembly GCF_943734725.1 of Anopheles marshallii. NCBI lineage: Eukaryota > Metazoa > Arthropoda > Insecta > Diptera > Culicidae > Anopheles > Anopheles marshallii. The sequence goes on along the minus strand of NC_071327.1, from coordinate 78,035,096 downwards.
CGTTTCCGAGAAACGCTGCCAGAAACGGTATTCCATTTGGTTGCTCATCCATCCGAAAGTCAGCAAAACCTTATTATTCCATCTGTTAATTTCGCCATCGCTAAAAGAGGATTCACCGTACGAAGCATGGTGAATGAGTGGAATGGGTACTGCAACAGTTACGCCCGGTATTAACTCGCTCCCTGGTGGAAGAGAATGTATTTGTACAAAAAAAATTATACACACAACACAACATTACACGCGGTTGCTTCTCTGATTTCCGCAAAAGCACCTTTAGCACTCTGTTTCATGCCACCCTCGTGCAGTGTTCTTCCATCATTGGTCATATTTTTTTCCAGCTGTATGATTTTCACCGCCGGACAACCGTGGTTTGGTTGATACAACACCATTTTGTTGCAGCCGACTTTTTAAGCTTGCCGTGCTTTACCATTTTAAACCTTCCTTCCTGCTTTCATTTATGCATTCCAGCATCATAATGCTTCACGTTGTTCGCCTCTTGGAGATTGTTTCTCTACCGATTGCACCTTCACACTGACTTTTTATCTATACATCGAACCGAACCGAATGGGGCTACTGGATAGCACTTAACGCTTGCAGGGGTTCTACATGGTTTTACACTGGACGGGTTCATCCTCTTTTCCCGCTGGTCACCGTTTCGACCATAGCATTGTTTTTGTTTTTTTTACTTTCGATCATGTTTCATGCATATTACGCGATAGCACAATATTTGTGTTACATTCATACTTCCGACCTAGTCCTCAGCGATTCAGCTGTTTGGGAACTCAATAGGGAGCAACGGAGCTGTGAGCAAAAAACAGCTAGGCTCCATTTATTTATAGTTTCCACTACCAAGCGGAATCGGCTACAAAACCACATGTGGAGCTTCGAAGCAAAAGCTAACTCTGTAAGTGGGAGTGCGGAAGTAATGGCAACAAAAAACTACCCGTCCTTGTTGACCGAGTGTTGGACTTTGTATACCATCGAACAGTCACTTGTAAATCGTGACCCGAAGCATGAAGCGTAATGATTTTTGTATGGATGATGCCATTTTTTCTGTCTCAAAAGATGAACTTTTAAATCTCTATCCACTCATTTATTCAAGCGTATGGTAAGGTTTGCCGTGGTGGGTTGAACTTTATGCAGGCAAACTACGTATGTTTCGGTGTATTAATTAGTGATTGAGCATAACTTGTTGATATGGAATGCACCATAGTTTGCTTTAAAATTTACTTTTATAATCTGTTTTAAAATAAAATTAAAATATTCTTTAACTATAAAACAGTAATTTCTTCCAGAATGTTCTTAACATCGAAAAAGCAACTTCCTTCGAAGTGTACCATTTGTGAATTCCACTACGGTCATTTATCTTCTCGGAACATCCCAGCTCAGAGACCATGTTTTGCAACCATAGAATAACGATTTGATCGATAAGAAAAGCAATTCACACACAATTTTCACATTTTATCTTCATCCCCCCATGAGAGAGAATCATCCATGAACAGTTAATCGTTCAGGGTAGTATACGGATGGGGTAGTTTGGTTAGAGCTGGAAATTGGTAGAAATGATAAAGAGAGTTTTTGCTAAAACTAAACCCATATTCAAGGAAAAGGTTAAAGGTCAGCGATGTCACAATTATATTTCAAAACTGAAACGATTTATAATGTTACATCAATACCTACCCTGTTTGCTAACCAACAGCATGTTACATGTACTGTTAATATGCACTTTTTGCGTCTTTTCGACATTTTGTTTTCGTTTTCGTTGCACCTTGTTTCGCGCACTGCAGGAACATTTTCTCTCATTGAAACAAAAAAAAACATACGCATAAACTTTTCCAATAAGAAACCATATCGATTGTGCTTTCCGTTTCCGCAACGTACATAATTCAGCATTTGTTTTGGCACTGTCAGCAGCACACGGTATTGATATACTGATGTGTGTAATATGAAGTTTAAAAAATTCCCAGGTACATTCCTGAGCGACACACAATTCCTGTTTGCTGTTAGATTTTTTTGTTTCTGCCTTTGCCTTTTGAACCACAAACCTGTTTGTGCAATGGATTGGTGTTTGTGTTTTTCTGTTGACTGTACAAATAAACACATTATTTTCAGGAAGTGGTACAGTTATTTATAGCCCTTTGTTATGTGCTAGGAAAGAGCTTTTTTTCATAATCAGCATAACACTGTAGAAAATTCTCATCAATTTTAGTGTTTGGGAAATTATTTTGATTTTTTCGTATTTTCAAGTTATTTATTTATAATTATAAAGCTAATGCATCTGAGATTGTGTAAAGGACACGGCTAAATGATAAATTAAAGATCGCTTCATAATCAAAAACAAGATTAAAAATAATGCCCCAATCATCAAATTGAAATGAAATTAAGCAAGTCATTTCCTAATCAACTAACTTTCAAACGTAAACAGCTTAATAGCTTGGTTAGTAGCTACACTATAAATGAACAAACCGCTCTGCACAATATCAAAAAGTACACATCAGATCTTCGAAAAAGATATGCCCAAGGAAGCCAATCAAAGGGCAATCAGTGCAACGGAATGTGTGATGTTAAATCAACTTTATGGTGTCATCAATATGTTTTATCGTGCATCATTATGAAAGTCACTACCACTAAATTGCATCGCTATAGTTGAAATCGTCCACACATAAAGCCTGGACAGACGATCGAATTGATTGGAGCAGTACAAGAAAAGCCATACATTACAGCAAACAATTATGGCGTATCTTTTCTATTGGACTTTATTAAAACACGTTTTGTGAAGCAATTTTCCTTCAATTTCTTAACATTTCATCTGAGTTTCATTCAAAGCATAAAGTCTTACCGCCCTAATGGAGCATCCATCGGATTGATGTTGGACAGCTTTTATGCTCCACCAGATCTCAGTAAAAATATCAACACAGCCATAAAATTGATGAAGCGAACTCACGCAAACAAGCAGACAGACCGTCTGTCCGGCGCCCCATAAAGACGGAAATAATATTTTCATGTTGTGCTATTTATTACCTGGAAAATGATGCACGGAAATCGTGATCGGTCGTGATACCACGGACAGAGGGCTCTACCCAGCAGCAAACAGAAACCATTACCGGAGATGCTACTTTTACGAGCTGCTCTATCTTGATGCTCTACACAAGCTCTGGCTATTCCCCGCGGATTGCTTGTCATTACGAAGGCACGAAAAGAAGCCCTCTTTCATGCAATGGACCTAGTGTATCGTAGTTTTATTTTCATTTTTGCTTCTAGTAAAATTATTTCCCGAATGTGCTAGCTACTTAAGGTGGAGAGTTCTCAATTTTACGCCGCAATATATTTACTTTTCCACACGTCCGAGAAACTAACGGTCCGTGTAAAACTCCTCAAAGAAACTCCATGCGGGAAGGAACGTAACCAGCTATTTTTTTATAAATCAAAAACCTTTTCCTACCACACGGTGGTCCCACGAGGGGTGAACGAGAAGTTTGGTCCGCATTGTTCTGCTTGTGCTAAGTGCGGAGTAGCTTCATAAGGGGGGAACATATTGACAATGGACAAAATGTGTGCCCGGGATAGAACCGAGTTGCCTTGATATTGAAAATAAAGCGACAGCTAAGTGTATCCCCACCCGGCATGCATCGAACGCGGCCAGCGAAACAAGACAACCACCGAGAATGGTCTAAGTACTCTTATCACCATGGTTCAACACTTCCACCTCTTGCGCCCGGAAGTCTGCACTGAAAAACTACAATCTACTATGTCAATGATATTGGCAAAGAATACCGATGCGAGGCAAAAGTGAAACTCAATCCGTGTGGAAGTGGAAAATGCACTTTTGTTTATTTGACCACATCCAGTGTAAGGGTGCTAGGGAAAGAAACTCTCCGCTCCAGTACTGGTTCCGGTGCACGGAGGCAAGCGTAGGACAAAACAGCAAAAAAAGTTATTACAGCTTGAAAGTAAATCTGAGCGCATTGAACACCAACAAACACCAGCTAGAGTGTGAAACACTTCAAAAACTGAGAAAATTTCATATCCTTTCGCTGTAGCCGACACACAGCACCACAGAACACACCCACGGCTCTGAAGGGAAAAAACGAAAACAACCACAACAGCAAAGAAAACTTTACCAAAAGAACATCCGGTAGAGTGAAGCGAGATAGGAATATTTATGATTGTACCGGGTGTGTGTGCGGCGACTTTTATCCGGCGCGTCTTTGACCATCCCATGCGAATCGTTCCAATTCCACTAGTGGGATCGTAAATTGTCGTTCCATTCAACCCACGAACCAATTTTCCCTTACGTCAACAGCAGCGAAATACGCCTTCAGTGCCAGAAACCGCACACAAATCGTTCACAGATTGTCATATTTTATTATCATTTGAGTGTACTCTAACACCTTCCCACATGAAGCGCGCTTCAGCGCCCTCTGGCGTGAGCGTCGGAAATCCGTCTGCGATTGATTTCTTTTGCGTTTGATACGATCAAAAGCGCCGCATTTCCGTTGATTTTTACTCGCACCCTCTCAGTTCGACCGCACTTAATGCAGTTAATTTGTGAAGCGGAATTTACTCAACATCAACCATAGAAATAAAACAATCAATGGTTGTTTAATTGACTTTAGCTGAACACTGATGCTTCACAGTTCACTAGCCGAGTCAAAGTTGGTGTGCTTCTGCTCGGAGGATCAACAACAACAACAACAAAAGTTCGGTCCACCCGGACGCAAGTGTGTCCTCTTGAAAGTACTAACTCGGCAAAACCAAGACGAGATAATGATATAAATTAATTTCGAACAAGAGTCAACCACCTTCCCGAAAACTGTTCCAACCTAATTCGATCTAACTTTTCATCGTTTCGCTCCACTCCAGCGAGTGCGCTTCAATCATTATCCTCCCCAGAGGGGAAGAAGGGACGAAAGTGGGACGAACACCAGACACCCGAGACGGGCAGGCACACAGGAACATCGCTCCCAATTATCAGTTCACGAGCCGCTGGAAAAGCTTATTATTGGATTTGTGCGTTCGTTGAGAGGTTGGCTCCCCCCAGCAGACTCGCTCGTGGTTTCTGGGAACTGCAAAAACTTCACATCATCCTCGTCATCCTCCGGAGCATGCCACGCAACAGCGTAGTCCCGATTTCGCCATTCTTGGTCGGTCTTCTGCTCGCGTCGGGGGCGGTGGTGAACGCCGTGGAAATCGATGCGGCCAGTCAAACACTAATGCACGGGACGGTGCATGAGGCAGGCAAAATCAACCGACCGAGTCAAGTACAAATAACCAATCAAACTCAGCCCATCTCCGCACAGGCGGCGTCTTCGGACAACTCCCAACCCAATTGCCTCCGCCGTGTCGCGTGTTCTTCTCAGTAAGACCCTTGCCCTTACTCGATTGTTCCGCTGGCTTTTAGCATTGTGCAGTGACCGTGGCATTCGTGTGATTAATAATTTCCACAAACAATCATACCGCGGCCAACCGCTTTCCATCATGCATCTGCCTGCCTGGCAGACAGCTCCCCTCCATTACATGTCACACAACGACGACAGCACGGCGTCCTTGCACAACCGGACCTAAGCTGCACCGAGCTTCACAAATACACCAACCGAACCGCTGTTTATACTATTTGCCCAACTTTGCGAGGAACAAATATGTGAACATCGGTGCGAGGGCAACGATTGGCAACGATTTGCTTCCTTTTTTCCCGTCTTCTAATGTACGGAACGAGGCAAACAAAACAGGCCACACACACAGACACACGAGACGTGTGTGGAAAACCCAAAGAAGGAAAGCATTTTTACATCGTTTCCCGAGTTTTTCATACGCTTTTCATCCCACACACACACACACACATAAGTGGTACCACGAAAAACAAACGAGCTTAGCTAATGGGCTAGCAATAGCTCAGGCAGTTCCTGTAACATCAACAACATCCACATCAGAACAAAAAGCTACCTGGCTTATTGGAAACGACCATCAAATTAATGATGGTAATTTTGCTTTTCCTTTCGCTATAAATCATCATACGAGCGAGCGGTGTATGCGTGGCACACCGTGGGTTGTAAAATTCGCGGCAAGCGTTTACCACTGGACTAGCGTTTCTTGGACCACGGGAGTCATTCTTCAAAATTTCTAAAACGGGAGAGTAACGGTGAGTTTTTCATGTTTTTGTTTCCCAGTTTGTCGTGGTTAAAGGTGAAAACCTCCAGTGTGCTACCTGCATGCGGCCCGATAAAAGAAGCATTTTCTCCCTGTTGTAGCTCATACTGCGGAACAGCTATGTTGCTTACCTAACGACGACAAACATCGTGGTGGCACATCATGCTGCCTCAATTGCAACCCAATGGTTTGTTTCCGTGTGTACCACCGTTTAGCCCGCCGGTACACAATGAATCAATAAACATTTCAAGTTCACCGCAGTAATTGATGGTGCATTTCTTGACCGACTTTAATCCGTTTAAAGTACGGCAGAAATGAAACGTTTTTTTTTCTTTCTTTTTTTACTGCATTTTCATGTAAACAAGAGACCATGAATCACCAGAAAAAAGAAGTATTCATACAGACAAATCACTAACATTTGTTCTCCGCCCATTAAATGGCCTGTTTTGTAACGAGACCACATTATATTGCTTCCAATTATACTTAACTAATAGATACAATCGATTGGTACTGTTTACCATTTGCCCTACATGGGACACCCTTTGCATTGACCAACTGTTTGTTTATTGTGGATACTATTAAGATAAGCATTAGTTCGTACCTCAATTTCCTCATTATTTTCTCTCACTCACTCACTCAACGCTAGATTTGCTGAACGATCCATTGACGTTACAAAAACTCGACGGATGAATTATTACCATTTCGTTTTGTTTCCTAAGCATACAGGGCAAGAATGGTACGGTACGCTGATTGGCCGCATGAAACCGGACAAAACCAACCGGGGGTCCGAGATTGATCAACCGTCAATCAGTTTTCAGGGTCAATGGGGCCTGTGTTCGCGTAATGAGAATAGATTTTTACGAGAATGGTCAATGGTTGGAACTTTCGTTTTCCCCTTTAAGAGAACCACTAAAACCGTATCGAAAGAAACGGTTATTAAATAATACACCCTCCGCAATAAAACTCCTCCCAGCTATTGCCCTGTTATGCTCCCGTAATGCCCGCTAGCTGATAGTGGGTTCATAAACGGAAAGTTAATTACATGCAGTGTTAATTATGTACTGATTTGTAATGACAGCTGGAACACACAACAATAAATCACAGAACTGAGTGACTAAAACAAATGAATACCGTTCGGAAAGTTTTGCTGTGATGCGGAACGATTATCTCCTGCAGCAAGTAGTATGTTTTGGTATTTTGCAGTAGGATCGCACCATGTTTCAATGCTTCACTTGCGTATTTTTCGAAAAACATTATCTTCTTTGGTTTTATCTCATGTTGAGCTGGTTATTTCTTTTTTTTTCTGTGGCTACACGACTTTGTTGGGCTGCACTCTTGCCTTCATAAGATTACTTACATATGTTTGTCAGTTATCCTTTTCACAATATACAAGACTTTGTTTATTTGACTAAACATTTACTTAATATTCGACAATTTTGCCCTTGTTTCTGTTTGTTTTAAAAACAAAGAATTCATCGAAGGCTATAAATGGTATAATGTCACTTACTCAAATAGTTCAATTCTCTCTTCCCATCATCTTACCCCTGTGCTTTTATTTCAATTGGACCCAAGAACCTTACAGGCACGAGTGACAAAAAGTTACATTCGAATTGGTGATTTTATCCTTGAAATGCGTCTGTTGTAATGGCTTCTAGTTCGACGACGAATTTAACAGCCTTTTAATTGCCTTAATCACTGGTCACTGAGCAAAAGGCAAGCTGCATCAAAGGAATTTACTTTCACTTACATGATAAATTTTCACCATTTACGAAGCCAGTAAAGAGTAATTAAAATGAAAAAAAGTCAGATAAAACAACCTCGGTAGAACGTCTCGCTGGGACGATCTGCATCCTCTATTCCTAACCGCACAAAGCGCACAATGAAGCGTTTACAACCATCCCACACATTCATCGCTAGGCATCATGTTACTCGTTGCATATGCCCATTTATGCTGCTTCCACGATGCCGAACTCATTTACCCGACCGGTGGTACCGTAATGAGAGCAGTATTAACCAACAATGAGGTTGAAACCCCGTGGGCGTACAGGACCGTAAGGTACAGTGCCACCCACGGGGCAGAAATAATCCCAAAATAAAAATGAACATCTTTCCAACGCTAAAGCTAGCGAGCGCAAACATTCATTAGCATCGATAAATTCATCGGGGTTGGCCCGGTGGGAGCTTTCGGGCGGTTCGGGTTTGCAAATTCTCACCGACGATGCACAGCATTGATGGCGCCTGAAAGTATGCAATGGCATGCGATACACATCCATCCAAGCGCGCTGTGTAAGGAAACCGCTGCGAGAAACGCGCATGGAATGCTGAAATGCTTGCACCTTTCCCTAGCAACTGCGCATACACACAGGTCCCACTGTATCTCTCTAGCATTGCGCTTTACTTTGAAATTTGCCCTTTTCAAACACACTCATTCAGGTGCAGTAGAAAAGCATTGGGATAATTCATCCCATGCACCTTAAATGGCTTCTGCCAAGTTCGTGGCACATGGAGCGGTTGAGCTATACGCGCCACAGGAGCATATTTATGAGTTCGTCTTGACGGGAATGCAAGAGCTGCATTTTTCACCAGTCAGTGCCCGATTCACAACGGGGGAAACGTGCATTTTCCGTGGAATGACTCCTATTTGCTTTACCATGCCAGTGGGGATGCTCTGGCATGTATAAACATGGTGTGTTTAGGGGCACAATTTACTGACACAATTTCATTGGCTGCATAAGACGAAATATGTTGTAATGCTTTAATTAATAATCGCATATTCTTCCTATTGTAACATACCGAATTGCTGACGATAGCTCGTTGAATCTTAAAGAAAACATTTATTTCCAACAACATCTCTTGCATATCAGTTACGAATAGATCGAAAGCTGTAATAAAAACCATCAACCCATTTTCGTGACTAGCGATAAAATCTTACAAAAGCGCCGCAAAAAATAGCTTTATCGGTCGAGTACAAGATTTTGTCAACCCGTCACGTACCGATTCGGTATCATTCGATCCCGCAATCCACAGCAATGCAGCAGCTGCATCTTAAGCACTGTTGTTTTTTTTTTACCATACCTTCCACCACCACTGTGCCACATAGCAGGTGGTAGAAACTGGAAAGCATTTTTGCTGAACCATGCCTTCCCAACTTCCCCGGACGGACTCGACGGACTTTGAAGTGGTGCAAGACGGATTTTTTACATCCTCGACGAGCGAGACTCTTCTCTTACTTATAAAGGGAAACCCAAAAAAGTCACTTCGTTTTACCGCGTGCAGTGCGCATATTGAAGACAACTCTGATGCAAACGATGAAGCAAATGTGCCCGCAAGCGCTCGGGAGAAATATTTCTTTTTACGCCACATTTTAAAAACCGTGCCCAACACCGTGTACGGCTAATACGTGTCAGCTGAGATTTGCACCATGAATGTGTCATATTTTCTTATCATATGCATCGTTTTGCAGCACGAAGAAATTGACACACGAACAGCTGTCCGGTCTAACATTACATTCGAGACGCAAAAAGGGACGTAGGAAAAGAATGCTCATGCATGCTTTTGGTTTCAAAGATGGTGCCTTTTTACATTTATTTCTCTTGTCCTCTTCTCTTTTTTCTGAAGATTTCTTTCTCTTTTATCTTATTGTGGTAGAAATCTTGAAGCAGATGTTTAAATATTCTTAAAAAAAAAAAAAGATTAATATGTATATTTCTGCGACATTCCTTCAACAACATCGAACATTATTTTGACAGCAAAAAGATATTCTTGTTTCGGAAACATTTTTTAATAATTATAAATAGAACATATTCGGTCGATCCGGAAAACAATTAACATAGCAATCGCATTGGAAACGATTTAAATACAAACAACAACCTCCTTCCGATGCAAAGCTTTTCGGCTTCAGTGTCAATTTCCAAACCATTTTCTAATGATCTTAAGTCGTTCTCCGTCTGAAATCCTCCACCTCCGAACGGAACCAAAGTACCAAACGGGGAAATGTGTGAGTGTTTGTACAGTTGCGTTTCTTGCTTCATCGGGACAATTGCAAAACCTCGAGTGCCGACTCGGTGTCACGCTTCGCATATGGGCATCGTAGTTCCTGAAGGAATTTACGCTTATGCTTCATTCGCCACAACCAATTCTATGCAGCGAGCATCAAATTGGATCGTGTTTACGGTGGCGCACGGCAAGAAGAGTCTATCGCCGGTGTGTGTGCCGGTACAGCGAGTGACATTTTCCGCACTGTACCGAATTCTACCGACTAACTGTCTGGCAGGCTGCCGCCATCGGTACTACATGGCGTACGAAAAATATGCATCACGTGCGCCACCCTTCACACTAGTGGGAGAACGCATATTCTGCATATGCATGTGCATTCTACGTCTGCACCAGCCAGGGGTTTCGCTCTCCCACCTAGCAGTCACAAAATTTTACGTCAGTATGTGAAGGGTTTTTTTTAGCTTCCCTTCTTTCTACAACCCCGCACAGTATCCTCCCCCCAAACTCTCAACAAACTGACAGCATCGCATCGCATTCCACTTGGCAGCGCTTTTTGCATTTATGGCAATGCGTCTGCTACGAAGCAAACCGTCCGTGGGGTTTCTTTTCCTTTTGGATCGTAAGATTTTTTTCATGCCGTATATTTTCTCGTTATTTTCGATGCTTCTTTGACTTTTCTACCCACTAACTTCAACGTTTAAAAGATGCCTCCAAATAACTGGCTCGTGAGCGTAGCGGAACTATGGATGGCGTATAATGCATGCCATGTTGCTACGGAACGGAAAGCAGATAGTGCAGCCATGTGAAACATTGGCCGATAGCAGGTTGTTTACTCGGAAGGATACACACTACTGTACGTTGAATGTATTTGTTTTATGCCACATAACATTGGTGAATAATATACAGAATATATTTTAAATACTCAGCACTCGACGAGAAAACTATTTTATTCCTGTAATTTTAATCATAACTAAACTAAAATTAATAAGTCAGTGACGTACGCAGGACTGACTATGCAGCAACGGGTAAATAAAGTCAAAGAAAGGCAGAAAAGGCAGGCCTAGATCTTTGAGGTTGTTGTGCCAATAAAGAGAGAGAGTTGTACAACATCGAGAGAAATCTTTATTGAATGTACACCATAAAACTGTATTATTTTTCTGTCATATGTGCTTAACGAATGGGTTTAATGCATCCTCTATAATGCAACTATTCCATATCATGCACGATACATCGAAGACCGTTTGTGAACGTTCCCGGGAAACCTCGTTTTCTACCGTTGGTTGCTTCTGTTTTCACAACTCAACGAGCAGAATGTAAAGAAATTGATCTTTACCTATGCCGTACTGCGGTTGGCTGATAGACTATCGGTCAAATCACGACGAAAGTGTCGAACATGGGTGTCACATTCATCCAATCCAAGCACACTACTTTATCCCAGCCACGTGCAGCATGGTGGAAAGATTGAAGGATTTATCATGGACACAAACCGGTGTACCAAGAAATACCCCTGTTCCCAGCGCCTGCTTGGTTGTTCGGTTCCATGCTGGCCGATGGTGCACAAATGTATGGTTCACAATTTTTCATCCTCCAATAAACAATTTAACGCCACACATACACGCATCAGCATGAACAGTGTTGCTCACCGTAGCTAAGAATACGATACGTGGATGGATTTATTTATATTTTTCACCTGCCCATACGAGCACGCCATAGCGGTTCTCTCCGCCCGGTAGATCAACGACGTTTAAATAAGGCGATGATTAATCTATATAAAAGATACATTTTGAAGATTGGTCATCCATACTTCGGACTGGCCATCATGGCCACTGACATCGTGCGTGTCAAGGTTGGTTGTTGATGATGTGACAACAAAATAATAAAACCAAACCTAATTGCTCATCTGCAAAATAAAACAAAAACCTAATTGCTCATCTGCACCAGTGGAGGACATGATCCAACAAAAATCGTCACTACAAAGCCAGACAAAATGAAGGACAACGGTGTTGAAGATCAACCACAACAAAGCATTTCAAGGGCATTTTAGAGTATGTTCAATGTTACTAAAATGTACGCTTTGTGCACAAAGATGGTCTACAAAGATGAGACAGATCATATACAGCGACACAATTTGGGATGGAGTTAATCATCCCACCCATTTCTTTGTTGTGCCGTTGATGATGATGACGAACTTAAATTATATTTGCGCATCATCCACAGCAAATCATCGGTGCCGAAAAATTCGCCTCAACCTTTCTTCAAACAACAGGAACGCCATTCGTTCCGCTTCAACGTCATGATCATTCTCGTCTTTTCAACTCGTCTGACTCACTCACGGACATTTTTCTCTACTAGAACGAGAAGCAGAAAGTGAGAAAGACAGAGAAAGAGAGAGCGAGATATGGAAAAGCGCGAAGAGTGCCCAAAAACAAGAAGTTACATTTCTGACAGCCATCGTGACGGTGACTTATGTTATTTAGCTTGTCGCTTCCATTACACAGTGGTGGTGTTGGTTCCCCGTTTTATTTCACTCTACCTGTATGAAGAGCACACAACACACAAACACTACCGCGAGAAGAAAACGCGGCATCGCTAGTGTACGATCGCGAGCGGTAGGAGATCATCCATGGGACTCAAGGATAGCAACCGTATAGTAGTAACAGGTAGTAGCTGCAGGTACCAGGCGTGCTCGATCCAAGCGTGCCGGTCGTTCAGTTTGTCGCGAAGTTTCAAGCGTTCGAGAGCGGGCAATTCTTAAACAAAGATCGGTGCGAAACGGTTCGTTGTGAGTGGTGCATTTTTCGATACAGCGGTTGTTGACGTATAGTTCTAGTGAATTTTTTCGTGCTTATAAGAGCGTGCAGTGAGTGTGGTTTTTGGGTTTCAAAAAGAGAGCACAAAGGTTTGTGAATTTAAAGTCCCTTTTCTGTTATAAAAACGTGCTATCGAAAGTGGAAGTGGTGATTATGGTTGATAATCTTAAATTAGTTGAATTCTTTCATTTTTAATTTATTTTAAAAATTGCCATTGGACAGTCTTCATTTTTATTTACGTTTTAATTAATAATTGCTTCAAGCTGTTAGTGCTTTATTTCGGTGCAATCGATCAGAGAATCGAACAATCGGTGGCTAGTGTGACTGTGGATTCGTTAAACTGAGAAAGAAACCAGACCTTCGAACAAGCGCGTTCCCAATTACAGCCATCCATCGTCGGCAATGGAAGGTGTGAATCATCGCATAGTTTTTAAATTGGGCGATAGACTATGTTCTTATGGAGAAATAGAAATTTTATAAATAGCATGTTTGAGGCCTAAACGGAATTTCAGCGTCACTTACAATCTCCACCCTCGTCATCACCTTTTCACCAGGAGAGGTGGCAAAAAAGGCAAATGAACAGTTAAACAAAACTTCCTGCACAATTCAAGCAGACACACTAACACACTCACGCACAAGATGTTCACGAAATGCATGAGCATGGCATGCAGCCGAACATTGACCGGATCGGTAGAAGCTCGTTTCTAAAATAAAACCGTAGATCTACCTACGGACCGTTATAGGAGTAACCTCTTTGGAATGCGGTCATAACTCCCGCTGGTACTAAGTAGAATGGTATTAGCCGGGGGAACCATATTTTTGGATGCAGTGGTATGGCATTTACTAAGCCAAGCCTGGTCTGGTTTCACTGTGCTAGGCCACCAAAATGAGGTCATGGTGGGTTCGCAAATTTTGTTTAGATTTTTATAAACAATTGCGACTTTTGCTCTGCTGCGTTTCGTCTGTTAGAGATATCTTTGAGTAATGTTTAAGATTTTTTAAATAGCTTCGTAAATCGTCGTTTGACATGGATAGATAATTCTCGAAACAAATGACTGAATTAATGCTTCAATTCAACTGAAAATTAGCTCACAAAAACCTTGAGGAGAAATATAAAGTTTGGCATATCTATCAAACGATTTAAATCAGTATTCTGTTGAGCAGTTTGCGGAAGGTAAATAATAATCTATAACAGACAGTGTGAAGCACCATGCGTCTCCATCTACAACGGACATACTAACCAATCGAAAGCTGGTTCCAAATTTGCTCTTGATCTTACAGCATAAGAACCTTCAATATAAGCACGAAAAAATGTCAAAACCAAGCTCATGCCTCTTCCTTAACACAACTTATGACGCGCACACTAGCAAAATGCCCGGGAACCGATTATCGTTGATTATCATCATCAGCGTCATTAAGTTTGACAAACTTGAGCCCACGGCTTCTAGCTGTCGCTGCTCTATGCCACTGGATCAGCAAATGAACGATTAATTGCCACGATAAATCCCTGGTGGGCAGAAATCATAATCCAATGATGCGAACGAGGTAACGATGACGTAGAATGTGAACAAGGGCAAAAGGGGGAGGTCATTAGCACAAGATTTAAAATCGTTTAATTAATTCGTTTCATTGAAAATTTACTTCCACTGGAGGTGTTGAGGCTGGTGCGATGAAGATGTTTTACAACAGTGGAATGACCGACGCTTTTTTGTTTTCCACCGCACAACAATAGAAATGCGATAATATATTGTTACTTGGGACCAATACACTCTGGTGGCATATTTTTTCCCCCGAAGAAGCGGGTGATATGATAAATCATCATGTTCTTACAGACGAATAAGAAAAGAGTATATGTATCAAACCTGAACCCACACTATAAGCCAAAAACTCCATCCAAAGTGCACGACTTGCACAAGAAAAACTTTCCTTTCGCTTCCCAACCCGAAACTCACACGAGTGGTGCTCACAGCGCTCAAACGTAGAGTAAGATAGAAAACCAAACACACAAAAAAATACGAACACTCTCACAAACTGTCTTATTTTGCACTGGCCACGAATGATCTTATCGCATGAATGAAGGCTTACGGGCGCAACAAAAGGATACCGACACAAACGGAAACTTCAAAGCGGAGACGCAGCTCTTCATACAGCAAATTAAGTTTTTGAAAAACTTGTTATAGAAAGTGTCTGTTTTAATTAAAATCTCATGAACCATCTCGCTGGAGAGACATGAAGTAGACTTCATGTCTAGGCATCACTCGGCTTCGCACCTACCGGCCACTATTCGCTCGCTACCGCAAACACAAAAGGCCACCAACCCTCAAATTCCACGAACGAGTTTGCGAGCTGCTCGGTATGCACTTTACACAAACGTCAACAGCAGGGAACGTTGTGGTAATTCGCGAGCAAAATGACACAAAAAAAACCTGCACACTCATTCACTCCAGCGCGATAAGTCTCCGGCGGGACAGACTAGCTGATCCGGAGCGATTTGATCCCATGTGAATATATCTTTTTATCAAAAACCCCAACTTGATTGTTGAGGAGTGCGCTTCACTGACATTCGGACCGAACTCTCTGGCTTTAAGGTTTGATGGTTCAAGACGATATTTGTATCCCTTCAGAAGAGAACAAAACTTCCCGCACCAAAGTGCCCTTCTAGGGTGGGGCGGATGGGATAAAGTCGCGGTTCGGTGGGCAATTTAGTGTTGGGCTCATCAAATAAAAAAAAAAACACAACCTACAACAAAAAGATAACGCTGAAAGAAAAGCAGCACACCAGTGTAGTAGCGCCTAGCATATCAGATGAAAAGTCTTTCACTCAAATCCCATTTATCTTCCAGTGAAGTAGGACGCATTTGTGGGTTAGCGCTCGGGTTGCAAACGGGCATAAGGGGATTTTGTACACCCTTTTTCCCCCTCCAATGTTTCTCGCTGGCAAGCTTCGGGCATGCCACCGTAAAGTATTAGTGCGGCTGAACTAGCTGGCAAGTGTCCGCCAGATAATTCTCGGATTTTTGCCATCCCACCTTCGACTTCATTCTTCCGACCCCAGTACGAAAGGTACAGTTTTTCACTGAGATATATCAAAGCTGTGGGCATTGAGCGAACGGGAAGAGATGGATTGCACCGGGAGTCGTCCCGGTTTCCCTGGGAGGTGGGAATGAGAAATATAAAACATACACCATCGCTAACTGACATGGACACCGACATTTCTGGCGGGGTACTGGGAAGAAATGTGCAGAAAGCAAAGAATGCGACTCGAGATGAATCGCTGTAGCAATTTAATTATTTTATACTCCACCCACACCCTGGCCGGCTGACGGCCGTCGGCCGAAGAATAACTACGCTCACACGTACTACAATTCTACGATCTTTTTTTGTGTTCTTTCTTTCCATTGCTCTTGGTGCGGCCGTTTTCCCACTTGGATCCCGGTTAGGTTTGAAGCGCGTTGCTTGGCCTCCACCAGCCGAGGGCCCTGAGTACGAGGTACATCCATCACAGCAGAAACAACACGCGGTAGGTCAGCAATTCCCGCCGCAGCAGCAGCAGTTCCAGCCGCAACAATTCTACCACCAAACGAACCCTCAACAGCAGCAGCAGCAGCAGCAGCATCAGCAGCCGGCTTATCAGCAAACGAGCTTTCCACCACAGCAGCACCCGCACCAGCCGGTGGAAAGAATCGTTCCCATTCAAAGGGTGAGTACCGGGTAGCCGTTCACTCGCACATCCAGAAGCAGCCAAATTATGTAGATTATGTGCTGTTGCGAATTATTTTAATACCGAGAAAACACACTGAAAACCCCCACCCCGAGTGTGCTGGAAAACAAATGTTTGAATGTTTTTACACACAGAAACAACACACACGCCTTAAAGTATGCGCTGGTTCTTCACCGCTTTGTGATGCTGAACGGTGCCATGACCAGGATACGAAACACGCTATAAACCGGCCAGCGACTTCAATTAAGGAAAACTGTTTAGTACCCACAAATAGACTGCACTTTATCTTTGTCTTGCAAATTAATCATCCATTTGCCGTAGTTTTCTACAAAAATAAATGAAAAGTTATGTCTGAAGCGATTAGTGAGTGAGCCACTAATGAAAAATAATAATAGCATCGGATTAATTTCGAACGCTGTCGCATCGGACATTCCGAAACGGACAATAATCCGTTCATCCCTCACAAACTTGTTGCAAAACTATTGGCCAAACGATCGAAACAAGCTGCCAGCAGGGCAAATGTCGATATTTCACGCGAAACGAGCTCTTTGGCGAGAGTGGCTGTGCTGTGTTATTGACGGAAAATATTAAAACACTGTAAATGAGCCACTTAGCGCGTTGTTGACATACTGGCACACGGTCAAAAGATTAACCGACGCAACTCCCTCTTGCGATTGGGATAGCGCGAGGACGGTTTTATTAAGCGTCACCGACAGCGTTCTTCTAGGTCACTGTGAAAGTAGAAGAAGGGGAAAAATGGCTCCATAAATAAATTTTAAGGCCAGCGTCCTGTCAAATGGCATTATAAGCGAGATGATAAATTAAACTCCGCCGAAAGGGGTTGTTTTTCGCGTGCAATTTCTCACTCACAAATGTACTGGGCGTGTTAGTCATGCTAACTTGACCCGATTCGGCACACATCGACGTGCGTTAATTTACACCGGTAGCAATTTTTACTGTCAACTAAAAATATTCTACAGCACTTCTTAATATTACATTTCACCAGTTAGATTTCGTAGGAAAAATTCATGCAGTGTGAAATGTTGCTGGGCGGTGAAATGCCCCTACCAATCCACTCCGGTAACCGAATGAATGCAAGCATTGTGACGTATTGTGACACACACGCCCCGGAAACGCTGCGAGAGACCGCAGAAAAAAATACGACTCGTATTTTGCAACAAATCGGTTGACCTCATTCAACACGGCACCATTCACCGCAGTAGCCTGGCCCCAACGACGCCATCGCCGTGTGCTCTTTTTACTGCGTACTTGGCGCGTCAAATTGACAGCTGTCACAAGATTTGCTACGGTGCTGTCATTTTCGTTCCATCTTCAGGTTTGCTGCAAGCGCCACATGTGGAACGGCCTGCGGGAGTTAGTTAGTTGCCGCATTAGGAAAGCAGTGTATTGCACCATGCTGCAGCCGGGCCACATATCCCAGGCTAACAGTGTAAAGGTCCACAGAATGCATTAAACCATTATGGTAATTTTAAATCACTTTTCTGCACTGGCGCGCAAGCGAAGACAAATTAATTGCCCTGCATCCCGGTACAACTTATCCGGTTGACTATTACTCATTTTTTTCCTTTTCGGCCAAGCAGCAGCCGGCATTATGCGCCGCCACAAATGGCACTTTCATAATTCCTTTCCAATAGCTTTTAATTGAATCTTATTTCCCCCTTTTGGGCCCTTTTCAGCTCGGACCAGTGTGTTGAGACGCTCTTGGGAGGGAGGGTTTAATTATTGTTCCGTTCCCATCCGGAACGAAAAGAACTCAAATGACATTTCGTCATTTACACATCTCTAAGCGGTGTGCTAGAAGGATGTGAGAGAAGAATGTGAGCGAGCGAGGTGAGAGAGCGAGTGAGAGAACGAGGAGAAGTAGAGTGATCGCCAAAGGGAACGGACGTATCTTAAAATTGTAAAAGTTAAGTTTAAAATAAATGGTCCTTCGAAAAGCAAAAAGACGAAAAGAGTTCAATTGTGTACAAGGATTGAACATTTGGTCCGATCGAACCGGATAGAAACCAGGATTGCGGCCTGAAACCACCGCACGCGTGCGTTTGTCAGTGTCCGTGCCAATGTGTGTGACCACCAGCGTCAATCGAAGAAAGTAGTTTTCCCAACAACCACCGCCCGTGTGCGTTGTGTGACCGCCCGCGTCACTAGAAGAGTCCCCTCACAACCTCAGTCCATGTGCGTTGTGTGACCGTCCGTGTCCCTAAAAAGTGATCCAACAACCACCGCCCGCGTGCGTTGTGTGATCACCCGCGACGCAAGAAAAGTGTTCCCTCACAATCACCGCCCGTGTGCGTTGTGTGACTTTTCACTTGTGTTGTATGACCGCCCGGGTCATAAGTAAAAAAAAGTTCCCAACAACCACCACCCGCGTGCGTTGTGTGACCGTTCGTGTCACTAAAAAGGATAGTTTCCTGCGAATGTTCCCTGTGCGTTGTATGAAACCACGTGTTTTATGCTAAGAACGGTTCTCACACAATAGTGTCTGTGCGCGTGTGTGTGTACGTGACCGCTCAGACCACTTAATACCCCGATAACCGTAGTCCGCGTGGGTTGTGTGAGCACACGCATACTAGAAGAACATTTTTCCGCGAACCAGCGTCTGTGCGCGTTGTGCCCAAATCATTTGAAAAAGAACCAATTTGCCATCTACTACTCGTGTGTTTGTGTGTTGCTGCATGTGGTCGTGATTGTGATCGCGACTACCGCCGATCGTTTGAGAGTGTGTGTACAAAGAACGTTAGTGTTCCCAGAAATCATCAGACTCATACTGCACTCGTGTATAAGTGTGATTGAGGTTCCCGTAATCCGTGCGTGTGTGAGTGACTTGTGTTTGTGCGCAGATCTATTCTTGTTCCTAGAAATCTCGCAAAAGGACACGTTCCAGTAACTGTTAGCTGTGTGCATCTTGCGCTACAAGTTTCATCGTGTGTGTGCGGTGTGCTTGGTTTGTGAGCATTTGAGAAGTGTCGTGCATGGGACCAGAAACGCGTTCGCAGAAAAACGCAAATAAGGACAAAATGGCTACCAAACCAGAAGAGCTTTCTAAGGCAATTCGTCAACGCTCGCATGTCAAAAGCAAACTTTTGCGCTTGCACAGAACGCTTACAGAGACACAGCATGTTACTCTGTCCCAATTCAACGTGTTTGAGAAAACCGCAACGTCGATTGAAAATGACTACAATCGTCTCCATATGAATATAATCGGAATAACGAGTGACGATGCGATGGAAGAGCAAGAAAAGGAATACATTGATTTCGAAGAACTAAACAACGCAACACTAACCAAGATTGACGAATTGAAATTAACAATAGACACGAAGGAAGAGAAACCACCCATGCAACCACAGATATTAATCCAGCAAAAACCGTTGAAGGTTCCGATCCCGACCTTCGACGGCACTTATACAGCATGGCCTAAGTTCAAAGCGATTTTCCAAGATTTGATGGCCAATTCTGGAGACAGTGAGGCCGTAAAGCTGTATCATTTGGATAAGGCACTCATCGGAGAAGCGGCTGGAATATTAGATGCAAAAGTGATTAACGAGGGTAACTACGAGCAGGCATGGAACATATTAACCGAGAGATATGAGAACAAACGAATCATCATCGAAAACCATATTCGTGGTTTATTCTCCCTGAAGAAGATGACATCAGAAACTCACATCGAGTTACGCAACTTGGTCCAAGAAACGTCACGTCATGTGGAGAGTTTGAAATATCAGGGACAAGAGCTTCTAGGAATTTCAGACCTCATGATTGTGCATTTGTTAGTGTCAGCACTCGACAAATCTACCCGGAAAGCTTGGGAAGCCTCACAAAAGAAAACCGTATTACCCAAGTATGAACAAACCATAGAGTTCTTAAAATCTCGGTGTGGAATCTTGGAGTATTGTGAAACAGCATTTCCGGTTACAACTAATGGTAAGCCACAGCCTAACCCTCGTGCGCCACAGAACACCACGCAAGGGAAGCTATCACAGAAAAGCCATGCAGCGGCCACTACCACTCCACCGTTATGTGAAATTTGCAGTGGTTCGCATCGCAATCACCATTGCACTGAACTCAATAATCTGACAACATCTCAGAAAATTGAACGAATTCGAACCGCTGGAGTTTGTTTTAATTGTCTGCGAAAGGGTCATCGTGCTCGAGAATGTCCATCAACAGTGAATTGTCGTAAGTGCCAACGACGACACCATACTATCATCCACGAAGAAAACGCACTTTACCCAAATTACAGTTCCTTAGTGCCTCAACCAGCAGAAGCCGCTCATAGATTACCACCCACTCCAGCTTCGACGTCTGAGACAACGTCAAGACTGACGATAAACCGTGGTATTACCAACCCGGTTTCCACCACATGCTCTTCAAATGTTGTTCGGTCATCTAAAACGGTTTTGCTTCAAACAGCTATTGTACATGTGTTCGACTTCAAGAATCGTCCTCATCAGTGTCGAGTTCTGTTGGACAGTGGTTCACAGGTGAATTTTGTGTCTGAAGAATTCACCAACCGCCTTGGAGTAACAAAATCACCAGCGAATGTGCCGATCTCAGGTATCAATGCCTTGCGTACCCTGGCTCGAGAGAAGGTACAATTGAGGATTAAATCGAGAGTTTCTAGCTTTGAAGTCAACTTGGAGTGCCTGGTAACGCCGAAGGTCACAGGTACAATTCCATCATCTCCGATAAACATCGATCACTGGAAGATTCCGCATGGTATTATCTTAGCAGATCCCAACTTTTACCTGCCGGACAAGATTGATTTGCTGATTGGTGCCGAACTATTTTTCGACATTTTTAAGTCTGGAATGATTAACGTAATGAACAGCCGTCCAGTGCTGCGTAATACTCATTTTGGTTGGATCGTTTCTGGAATAATCAACGAGCCGCAAGTATCTAACCATTCCTCGCTACAATCTAACCACGCTTCGGTCGAAACTTTGGAACGAATGATGCAACAGTTCTGGAAGATTGAGGAGGTTCCCGAGGTTCCAAAGCTAGCAAAAGAAGAGTTGGCTTGTGAAGAACATTTCCTATCGTCGTACAGACGTGACGAGACTGGTAGATTCATTGTCCAATTGCCTTTTAAGGACACCGTTGGACAATTAAACAATTGCCGAGCAGTTGCGCTAAAGCGATTCCTTATGCTGGAGAGACGTTTTGCCCGAAACCCAGAGCTGCAGGAACAGTATAAGGAATTCATTCACGAGTATGAAGCACTAGGACATTGCAACGAAATCAACGAAACCCTAGATTCACCAAACCAACTGGTTTATTACCTGCCACACCACGCAGTGTTGCGACCATCCAGCTCAAGTACTAAATGTCGAGTGGTATTTGATGCTAGTGCAAAGACACATCCATCCGAGTTTTCCCTGAACGACGTGCTACAGGTAGGTCCCGTAGTACAAAACGACCTGCATTTCATTATGCTGCGTTTCCGTAAATACAAGATAGCTTTTTCTGGAGACGTATCTAAGATGTATCGCCAAATACTTCACACGAAAGAAGATCAGCGATTCCTGCGAATCTTTTGGAGAGATCACCCATCAAAACCGTTACGAGTTTTAGAACTGAGTACCGTTACCTACGGTACGGCGTCTGCACCATTTTTAGCAACAAGGTGTTTAGTACAATTAGTAGTAGAAGATGGTGGCGCGTTCCCAATTGCATCGAGAATCGTCCAGGAAGAAACCTACATGGACGATGTACTGTCGGGTGCGGACTCAGTGGACGATGCGATTGTCGCGCAACGTCAACTAAAGCAACTTCTAGGGCAAGGAGGCTTCCCTATTCGAAAATGGTGCTCAAATTCACCAGAATTCCTCGAGCAAATACCAGAGGAGGACCGTGAAAGGTTGGTGAAAATGGAAGAAA
This sequence comes from Anopheles marshallii, assembly GCF_943734725.1. Lineage (NCBI taxonomy): Eukaryota > Metazoa > Arthropoda > Insecta > Diptera > Culicidae > Anopheles > Anopheles marshallii. The sequence continues at coordinate 78,012,524 of NC_071327.1, read as the reverse complement.
GAGGAGTTAACGAAACCATCAAAGTGCTGGGAGTATGTTGGGATCCAACCGCAGACACCCTGTTCATCTCTTACCGTCCGGAGATTTCCTCAACAACTAACCTTCAACGCGTTACAAAACGCGGTATGTATTCGGAGATAGCCAAATTCTTCGATCCACTCGGTCTGGTATCCCCTGTTATTGTTTTGGCAAAGCTACTTACCCAACGATTATGGAAACTGAAGATAGATTGGGATGATCCCGTCGACGAAGCTACTGCACAAGAGTGGCAAGCACTACAAGCATCTTTGTCCCGATTACATCTTATCGAAATACCACGATGTGTAACTTTCAACGGAGCTATCGGATATGAGATACACGGATTCTCCGATGCTTCATCTTACGCCTACGGAGCATGCATTTACCTGCGCAGCCTGTTTTCGGATGGTTCAGCAAGGTTACAACTTCTCACCAGTAAATCGAAGCTTGCACCATTGCATGATCTTTCCATCCCGCGAAAAGAATTGTGCGCAGCACTCCTGCTTACCCGACTGTTGAAAAGGGCACTGCCAGCCCTGAATATGATGCTTCGTGAAATCGTGTTATGGTGTGACAGCACGATTGTTCTAGCCTGGATTAAAAAGCCGCTCAATCAGTTGCAGCTGTTTGTTCGCAATCGTGTTGCCGTGATCCAGGAAGAATCAAGTAACTGCAGATGGGAATACATTCGTTCCCAGTTCAACCCAGCAGACATCGTCTCTCGAGGACAAATGCCCGAGGCTCTGGAAGGTAACAGCCTATGGTGGAATGGTCCTGAGAGTATGCACCGAGTAGAGTACGAAGTATTGCGGCTAAACCCAATCCCTGATGACGAATTACCTGAATTGAAGGATGTAATCTCGACTGTGGTTGTAAGTACTGAGCCTCTTGCATTCTTTAACAAGTTTAGTCGTTTTAGGAAGATTCAGCTCATTATGGGATACGTACTACGCTTCATTGAAAACTGCCGTACACCCTTGAACCAACGTAGAAAATGCCGTCATTTATCTGTTGGAGAATTGCGTCGTTCTACCGAAGCGATCATCCGAGTAATCCAACACATTCATTTGGCGGATGAGATCCAGCGAGTGATTCACAACGAACCGTGCAAAAACCTCGCAAACCTTCGTCCAATCTATTCTAATCGGCTACTGCGTGTAGGTGGTCGTTTAGATAAATCACAACTTCCATTCGAGAATCGCCATCCAATCATCTTACCCAACAAGGATCCTGTTGTGCGTTTGCTGATAAAACAGATGCATGAGGAGCATCTGCATATTGGACAAACTGGCTTGGTAAACGCTATGAGACAACGTTATTGGCTTATTCACGCCCGTTCTACCATTCGAGCCGTAACACGGAAATGTGTGAGATGTTTCCGACTAAACCCAACCAACAACAACCAGTTAATGGGAAATTTACCAGCCTCCAGAGTTACACCGTCGCCTCCTTTTGCAATCACAGGGTTGGACTACGCCGGTCCAATTCTTATAAAACAAGGGTCACGGCGTCCAGTGGTTACCAAAGCTTATGTATGCGTGTTCGTATGCATGACAACTAAAGCTGTACATTTAGAGGCTGTATCCGACTTAAGCACCGATGCGTTTCTGGCCTCCCTTAAGCGTTTCATCGGTCGACGTGGAATGGTCCAGCAGCTCAACTCCGACAACGCGACAAACTTTCGAGGAGCTAATCATGAACTGAAGAAGCTCTTTGAGCAGTTTCAAAATCAGCAATCGGTCGATGCCATCGAGGAATTTTGTAGTGCCAGAGAAATCGAGTGGCACTTTATACCGCCAGATGCTCCAGAGTTCGGCGGCCTCTGGGAGGCTGCTGTTAAATCTGCCAAAACTCATCTGAAACGAATTGTCGGCAACATCAAGTTATCTTTCGAAGAGCTGAGTACAGTGCTAATAGAAATAGAAGCCGTGTTGAATTCCCGCCCACTGTTTACGGTCTCGAACGATCCTGCAGACCCGATGGTAATCACCCCAGCCCACTATTTGATTGGACGACCCTTAACCGCTATGGCTGAGCCTTCTTTGGAAAACGTGAAAGTCACCCGTTTGTCCCGTTGGCAACATCTTCAGCTCATGCGTGAGCATTTTTGGCGTGCATGGAGTCGAGAGTATCTTAATACTCTGCAACCTAGAAAGAAGAACACACGCGCTATGCCCAATATTCGGAAGGGCATGGTTGTTCTACTACACGATCGAAATCTTCCACCGCTGAATTGGAAGTTGGGTCGAGTAACCGCAGTCTACCCAGGCGAGGATGGATTGGTTCGAGCTATAGACGTGTTCACAGGCGGAGCTACATATCGACGTGCCGTGAACAAAATATCAGTACTACCTATCGATGATAATGAATACATCCCTTAGAGAGAGATCCGTTAGTTTGATGTTGAGTGACCTCAACGGGGGGAGTATGTTCCGTTCCCATCCGGAACGAAAAGAACTCAAATGACATTTCGTCATTTACACATCTCTAAGCGGTGTGCTAGAAGGATGTGAGAGAAGAATGTGAGCGAGCGAGGTGAGAGAGCGAGTGAGAGAACGAGGAGAAGTAGAGTGATCGCCAAAGGGAACGGACGTATCTTAAAATTGTAAAAGTTAAGTTTAAAATAAATGGTCCTTCGAAAAGCAAAAAGACGAAAAGAGTTCAATTGTGTACAAGGATTGAACAATTATTTTTATTTCAATATTTAACTGCGTCCCCGAGCTATCCCGTTTCCCATTTGTCTAACCTCCGGCGTCCCCAAACGTATTGCTTGGGTGCCTCAAAACTAAAACGGTCACGGATTGTTTTCACTTAAAATGTGTAAATGATTGTGAAAGCTTCCACGCCCGATTTTGCTTTCGGTTATGGTTGGTTCCGTCTTCTTGCTTCCTCTTGCTCATGATTTCACAACCACCAAACGCTCCCGTGCGAGAGCGTGTTTGCTCTAATTGGCCACCCCGTTTTGCAGTACCGGGCAGCGGAGGTTGAGGGACCCGTGGAACGGAAGGGGGAGGTAGTTAGTGTGACGTAAATCATTTGCATCGCCATGCAGCTGTGCCCTCGTTTGCTGTTAATTTACCATCGAGGAAAATTGCATTCGGCCAAGTAGCACTAAAAGGCTAGGGATGGAGGCAGTGAATGAAGAGAAAAAAAACTACTCGGACGTACGCTCGACCCATTCGTCCATCCATAATATTTCTGGCCCATTGCTGAAAGCGAGTCAAGAAAACAAAAAAAAAGACACTCCGAACGAAAATGGCAAACATTTTCCACACTTTTATCCATCGCACCGGGAAACAAAAAAAAAACGGAACTGAACGAACCGAAGCAGCAGAACAGAAAACAACAATCAACGCGCGCAACAACAAAACAGAAAAAACGCCCCATCTCTTGTGAACAAAAAGCAACAGCAAAAAAATAGGTGCCATGGATTCTCGATCAGCGCAAATGCCGCTGCATCACTTGGAATGCAAATTTGATGCATAAAGTGCACATCAAAAGTTTGCCGCTCAATGTAGCCCGGAAATGGTTGGGTCTTCCGGAGCACGGTTTTGCAAGTGATGCTGTAATCCCAGTGACACCTCCACTCATGCTTACCAGCTTTTTTATACGCTCACACGCGCACATATGGGAGGAGTGAATGTGCAGACAGACAAAAATTAAGTTAAAATGGAGTGGGATTTAATGCAAGTAATAGAGAACAAACGAGATTAAGCAACGGTTTCGAGTGCAAAAAATTCCTTTCGAGTTATAAAGCGATCAGCAAAAAAATGCATGCCCTAATGGTTTGTGCATGTGGTAAAAATTTACTTGTACTTGTACATGTTGTTGCAATGTGTAGCAAAAAGAAAAACACTGTGATAAATGGTTTCTATTAGTGCCAGTGTTGAACAAGAGTGTATTCATTATTAATTGATATGTATCTTGTTTCTTCTCTACTGCTATTGAAAGCACAACACACTGAATAATCACGATCACCACATGAGTTTTTCTTGCAACGTTTTCATTTTTTACACTCTTGGCTAGAAGGGAAATCTCTTACAAATTCCCATGGATGCTCATGAGCAACAACTCCTTGTTATTCTTGCTTTTTGTACGAATTTTAATAACACGCTCATTGTCCTCAAGTTTGAGCATGAGCAAGATGTGATTTCTAATGGATTATTGTGAGCAACAACCTATTGGAAGGATCATGTCCGATTAAGCACTACAGGTACTTCACATCACAACTGGAGTAATACGGGAACAGTTTAAGGACAATTACATCGAAACATGCCTTTATCAACTGTGGCACTAGTTTAAGATATTGTTCAAAAGCTTATCGAAGCCCTATTGTTCCGAATTCTAATTTCAGGCCTCAAATTTAAACACCTTCTCTCTGAAGGTCTGTAGGTTCTGATTCTCTTTACAATAACTCCAAGCTGATTTGGAATGAAGTACCGTCAATTTCAAAGGTCTTCCTAAAATGTGTTCCAAATTAGACTTTGAAACTTTAAAACTTCCTTCCGAATAAAGTCAGGTCAAGATAACGATCATGATCATTAGAATATTTAGCATAACAAAAGCGTCAAGCCTTTTTTTCATAGCAATTCACTGAATTATTCCACGAAAACCGATTCCCTTCTTTTTACAAGCTTTTATTGGACCAAAAATTACTGTGATTTTCTAACCAACACTTTGCAGCGACAAAGGACCATTATATCCAAGCACAGCACACACCCTTTGTTATCAGCATCCAGGCAGCACCCAGCGCCGTGTATGATGCACCACCGTGTACAGCAACACGGTATGCGGTATAGGCACACGTTGATTTTATGGTGCATGGAGTGCTTCATAAAATTTATTAGCGGATCAATCGACACACTCAGCCGGATGCGAACAGCACCTTTTTGCACCTTTTATCACATGCCCCCCCACCCGCTGTCCTACTCCCTCCCTCCCTCCAGTGTGCTGTGCAGGTGCCACCTAGTGCTGACCTATACGCGGTCATTTGCGGGCGTAATAAATTGGCCATTCGATCCGGAGTAATAAAATTGACTCACATACAAAAAAAAAATATTTTCCGCTGATGATCGTCCGATACGAATCATCGGTATGGCCATTGTTTGAGTATATGTTTTTATTCTCTCTTTCTCTCTATCTCTCTCTGTCTCTTGCTGTCTGGAAAAGGAAATATCGTATCCCATTGCTTCCTTCCGCGTTCGACACACGATAGGTGATGTGCCAATCAGGCAGATTTTATATTGCTATCAGGTTTTAAACTGCATGCAGTCTTGTCGTAAGGGATCTTTTTTATCGCAGTTTTGTGTTGCTAATGCATTTTCGCTAAGTGCACTGATATCGCATTGAGCGGCGTTATGATATTCCAGCGATTAAGTGATAAAATCGGTTGGCGATAGCATAGATCAGCAATATCCCATTTATGTTTGCCGCATCCAGCCAGTGTTGGGAGACACTAAAAATGCATCCATTCCCTTTGTGGCCAACCTCTTGAGATTTGACGCAACGCTAACGATAATGGCACCCGAGTTATAATGTTGATGATCGCAACGGCTCGTCTTCGCTCGTCGATTATGATGGCGGGGAATGATTGTTTTGCCCAAAAAAAGGGTCATTTTGCAAAACCGGAATTGGTGGTCGAAATGATATTGTCCACCCCTAAGCTAGCGACAGACGGCGGCTAACGAACGTCCTCCCCGCGGACACGGTGCCAGTTGCGACCGTGATCACACAAACACAAAGGCGCCAGTGCGGTCTTGAGCTGGCGGTGATGAGTTTTGGAGGATGCAGTTATCGCTGGTTACGCCAGTTTCTTGCTCGCCCCAATGTCCCATGCAGTGAACAAAAAAGTGGAGTTTCAAACAGACGCCACGCACTGGTTCATCTGGCATGGTTTTGCAAATAAGCACTGCTCGCAGGTACGCCAGGTATATCTGCCAAACCGTCGGACAAAAGTAAACAGGTGCAATCTGGGGCTGTGGTATACGAAAATTTATGGCGCTTTGCGATTTATGGCGTGAAACAAAAATTTATGGACGACATCGCCGACCAGAACGCGATGTTGGATGGTTAGGAAAGATCCGAACGAACGAAACAAAACAGGAAAAAACCATCCCCCTTCTTACCGGGGGTTGAGTTTGTTTGGTTCCGGGGGTATGCATGTGCATGTGAATTTGGAATCAATGTATTGGAAGGTTGAAAGTTTATCGTCAAACCCGTCGGTCGCACACATGCCGGATAAGTTGTCATGCAATAATACACACACGCACGCGAGCGCAAACACAAATACGAGTGTGTCCCCGTCACGCTGCACTGTGTTCCGGTCCCTATCCCGTGTGTTACCTGGGCTAGTGATCCTTTCGGTAAATAGATTCACGGTCCTGGCGAGCGTTACCCTACACGCCGCGCCGAATGTGCATGTGTGAAAATACGTACTTCTGGCCACAGGAGGATACTTCAAATTCAACATTTCAACGACACTCGATGCACCTCGCAGCCGAAACGAGGGATACGCTTGTGACAGTGTGCCGATTCCGGTGGCAAAGGCATGCAATAACATTTTCCAACGTACGATCCGGAAAAGCATCACACTATCGAGCTTTGCGTTGACCTCCTCACCTCATCGTTTGCTTCCTCACCTGTAAAAGTGTGGTCTGCAGCGTAGCAGGATCATAAGAGACCGCCGGAGGGGTGTGTGTGTGTGTCATCACTACGTCGCCTCGCCGTGTCATTTGACATTCGACGGGTGCACGTGTGCCTCTCGCTGGAAAAGGAAAGCACAGAAGGGAAGCATTATTTGAGGACCAACAAGCTACGTGACATGTTGCAAGTCCCGGGCACTGACATGCACGGATGCCAAACCGGTTGGCGTGCCTCACTGCATTCTGGATCGTTCGTTATCTTCGCGCCTGGCAGGTAGGCAATACGCACACACCCTTTTCGATAGATCGCTTTCATGCGAGTACACCGTCGCAGTTTTTTTAGCGGAGTTGAATTCTTTTTATTTCTTAATTCTTTCACGTTGATCAAGGCATTCCATTGAATATGTTTCTCCAGAGAGAAAAGGTGTCGTTAAGGGCCATCTAGATTGTTCCTCCCTATTGATTAAAGCCGTCTGTTCCGTAGCATGGTGATGGTATTGCGAATAGGATGCACAGAGGCAGGGTTCCCATTTCTTTTGATCATTTAATTAATTCGCTTGCACTGTACTGGAAAAAGCGTTTGAAAAATAATTTTAGTTATATAGTTATGTCCCAGAACATCAGTACCTCTTGTCCGGTTTTTCAATATTTATTTCCTATTAAAGAGCTACCGTATGGTTGAAATGTGCTTATAATTTTCCCGCCGACCCATCTCGCCTCTTTTAGGAAGCCTTTTAAAGAACACATTATGACACCCGCAAACAGTGCTTATGCACACCAATTACCAAGAAAAGAAGATTTTGCTGCACAACTATCACGAGCAGTCCACTAAACTTACCCAAGAAGTACACATCCTGCTGTCGCTGCTGTGCACCAACCAGTACCACCATAACCACCATTTGCCACCACGCTTCGGTCCGATTGTCTTTAACGATTGACTAAAGGGGAAACTTTCTCCGCTGCAAACTTTGCAACAGCCTTTCGAGTGCAGCTTATTAGCAAAGCGTACCTCGTTAAACATTCCACTGCTCCTGCTTTCGACCGGCTGGAATAGAGCAGCCGCACTGTACACGAACGAAATGATATCATTTTCCCGTTTTCGGATGGAAAAAGTTCGACAGTATTTTTGTACCGCCTGGACGGACCACCACCGCCAGCAATCCCCGTCACCTTCCGCTTATCGTTGTCCGTACCCATCCGGTTATGGTTCCGGGAAGGTGTCCCGTCTCGAGACATACACGCTGTCGGAAAATGGAACCATTTCCACACGTGAGCACACATTTTGCGCATGATTTACGACCCGCACACATGTGTGCCGATACTGAATTATATAAATTTTGTATGGCTAACAGTGTGAGTGAGTGTGTGTGTGTGTGTGTGTGTGTGTGTGTGTGTGTGTGTGTGTGTGTGTGTGTGTGTGTGTGTGCATTGGTAAGTATACTTCAAAACTCTCACTCCAATTTCGCGAACGTAAAACTGCCTCCCATCCAGTTCGCTCGATAGGACAACGGTTTTCCCACGATCTAGTTTCGGTACACGTACCCCTCCCCAAAAACCCAATATCCGTACGCACACACGCAAACTGCACTGCACGACATGACACAAATGATAGTCACAAAAATGTCCCGTAAAATGTTTCACCAGAGCGCCAGGACGAGCAGCAAATTGGAAGCTCGTCTCGTGTTTTGGGCAAACTTTCTACACATTCGCAATGAAAAGGGATCCTTTTTCGGGGGACACACCTTCGTAAGGAGATTCCCACACTGAACGTGGCCAATTTGGTAGTGCCGCTCACCTTAATAAATTATACACGTGGAATGGGAATGGGATAGGTACAGACGACACATTCGGGTGAGGATGATTAAAAGAGGTTGAAAACTGATGGTACTTGTAAAGCTTTAATTGGAAGGAAGCTAGCAATATGGATCAAAATCTATCACTTTGCTTTGTTTGTGCGGTATAGATCGGAAATTTTTGAGTACAAAATACGCCTGAAAATATGCAAACACCATTTGTTATTATCACAATCTTAAGGGTTTTATAGTATTGCCCTAGCTTATATCTAAGAACTATGCATTATGGGGAACATGGGGCAATCCTCATTATTTTGATCATTTGCAGCACCAACCAGGAGGAAACTGCATGGCATCACGTTCTTACCAAATACACACTTGCACTTTAATATTATTATGTTTAGAGTCATATGACGCCTTTGATGGAACGAGCCGGAAGCGAATGCAAGCTAATCAGAATCGATTATTCCATTAGGTTCGACAAATCCGGTACTCCCACCCAAAAGGGCAACACATTCGGGTGCAACCCATTTGGACTCGATTCCGATCCGAGGTGGAAGTTTCTAATGCTTTGTTGCCCCAAATGTAACCTTTCAACCAACTGGACCTTGTATCTACGGGTTGACCCGCACCATTCCAGGTTCCCTTACAGGCCTACATGAAAATCATTAGTTTTCTGAGGTGTATATCAGTACTTGCACTTTAACCGAATGAAAAATGTTACGATAAATAGTATAATCTGAATTTTCTATAAAAAAGTACAAAATTTTCATCAACTCCACCTGGAATCGTTTGCAAAAGGTAAAAAGTAATACAACATAAGAACTTCTAAAACAGTTCATTCAAGTAAAAATGAATCATTTCATAACTATCATGGATATGCGCTCGGTAAAAATTAATCACCTTTTCCTTTCACCAACTTGTAAAACTGTCTTCAGCAATAGAAACCACACACGGGACGCGTTTCAACACGGAACAAAAATAACATAAATCATTTCACACGTATTAAATTTGTTAACATCTTCACTTCGCCAAATTACCATACTTTTGCTTCTGTTTGTAAAACAACGCAACGTGAGTAGAAAAAACACTTTCTCTCCACACACACAAACATACTGAGAGCCAACGCGGAGCATTGGTACAAATTTCATCACGCAGCCCATTGGCACATTTGGGATAAACATATTTCATACGTGTTAGCATGTCATTTTCCTTTCCTTCGGGATGGACAGGTGCGCCGTTCAAGGAAATACATCATAATGTAAGCTATTGCCCCGCAACGTTTCGTAGCGGGTAGCACCGCAACACACGGCCACATTAACACCGTCTGGCTGGAATGACATTCCGCCCGTAGATGGTTCCCATTTTCCATGCCATATTGTGGAAACATTTTTGCTCAGCCTCCGGAGATGAAATTAACATCTTTGCCATTCTTCATACTGGAGCGTTATTTCGCAAAATGCCGCTCGTAAAGATCCACGGCCACTTCGGCCGGACGGTGTGGAAAGTCGGCCCACACTTGAGTTGTACGTTTCCACCACCCAGCTCTTCCACCCTCCCTGGCGGCGCGTCCAGAACGAGGGGTGAGTTTTACCATTTCCGCGTAGCATTCTGTCCCATCCACCGCATCGCATAAACATAGGCCCGAGCATTTTAGGCGATCATAAAGGTAAAAACATTTACAGGAGCAAACACAAAAAAAAAAACACACACAAACACACATCCTTCAACAAATGTATTAACAAAGTAACACTACCAAAGGACGGGGCGAATTGTGGGAAAGTGGGAGGACACGGGGAACGCACTTAACGACAACGAAACAAAAGCCCGACCATATACACACGCTCGCGTACACATGATGTAGGTGCTATTATTTATGGTTATTTATGTGATGAGTAATTCTGCTAGGAACAAAAATTTGCTTCACTTTCCGTATGCCTACCATTCGCGATTGCCCGTGAAGTCACTAGCGAGCGTCACCTACACGGGCGCTTCAAACATGCGTGAGGAATTTTTCACCTACAGGAAGCACCAAACGTGCTTCGGTACTGCCCACCTGGCTGCTTCTAGTGGCCACCCCAGAGCACACACACGCGCGCCCAACATCATTAATGTGCCTTCGCGGGCGTGAAGTGCTGCCGTTTGCTGGGACGGCCCCGACCCGCGCTGGAAGGGGACACTATTTGAGTGATAAATTGTTGGCGATTACAAACAGCATCTCTTCGGTAGCCTGATTGCAACCTGGTCAGTGTAACTGTGCCGATGCTGAGTAAATCAACCGCAAAACCTCCAACAGCATGATCAAACGGTCCGAATTCTCATCATCACCATCTCGAGCCCGAGTTGGTTCACGCACTGTTAGCGAATGGATTACGACATTCCTGTCCGGACCTGGAAGTCAACCAGGTGCTTGATGTGTGTATGTGAGGCGATGAATTAAAGGAGCTGCTGCCTGGATGCGGCCACAGTAGACCGCAAAACCTCCAAGCAAGCAAACTTCACCACACCAATCGCGTAAACCGTTTGTGTTTACACCGGAGCATAGCCCATCGTGCGTTATGCTGCGTCAAACTCGACAACCGACGGTACTGCCACGGTGGCACTCTGGCGCCCGCGAGTCTAATTAATTACCGACAATGATTATTATTGACTGTTTTGTGAGGTTTACGCAATTTAAGCGCCTTCACTGCATCCATCGTTCGGTATCGATTGGAATAACCGCGTAACACAGACACACTCACACACACACACACACACACACACACACACACACACACACTGGAAGCTTCGATTGGATTCGAATTCTAACGGGGTACCATATCGCGAGGATTAGAACGGGTGGTGTTGGAGTTGATGCCAAAGCGAAACCTTCCGTACGCTCAACCATCAATGGTTCCGACCGAGCTCTGGATGGAAGTTGTTGCCACTGTAGCGAAAGCATTTGATTAAATGCGGTAATTACGCGTCCGCCTAGCTCTTCCGGGGTCTTGTCACACTAACGCGTTGGGTGGTACTTCCACATCCAATTATTGGTAGTGATGGTTGTAATTTAATTTCTATGCACTTCCATTTAAATGTACATGCCTATAGAAGTGGAATTATGACTCGTATCTTATTGGTTATATGATAAGGGTTTCATTGTTACCCTGCACAACGGAGCTCTTACGCCAGAAAGTATGCAATCAATGTACAAATGAAGAATTTTTTAAGTTGATCTGTTGATCTGTACACAGTCACCGTGCTAAGCACCAGGCTCGGTATTAAAAATCGGCATTCTGACTTTACACTTTTCAAGGTTACCGCAATGATCCCTCCATCCATCGATTTCATCGTTCGTATATTTCTATTCATCCATGAACAAACGTTAGCGTCCGTAATTTTTTGGCTTGAATGTTGGCCCCAAGCATTATGTTTAAGGCCACCATGAAAAAGCTAACCCGTACGTGGAACGGATGAGTGGAGAAATATAAAAACAGTGAAAAGCATACTGAAGTTGTTGTTGGGCATCGACGGGCAAAAAATAGGAAGCACTTCTGAAGAGAAAGTGGAATCAGGATACGGGAAATAAACGAAATATTTTTGCGTTCTTTGAAAATAACGATGGGGAAAAAACACGAACCAAAAATCGAAACACATGCAACACAGGCAATAAAAATCATCTGACAAACCACGAGCTACCCAAATTGGAGCCTCAAACTGGGGCGAGGTTGAAGAGGCAGCTAGGAGAATGAATCGCTACTCGTTTCGGGCTCACAACAGCAAGACTCATTCGTGGTTTTTTCGGTTTTACGATAACGTACGCTCTGTTGTCCTTCTGTTGTACTACACAGTGCGTATCCGGTGAAAACCCGTTTCATTTTTATGCTGCCATTCTTAACTGCGCACAACGTAAGCACTCGAAGAGTATGATCAACTTATACAGTGTTGTTTACTTTACTCCATGTTTCTTTTGATCTCCTGTCGAATATGAGCACTTTAAAAAGAGTTTTTAGAATGCTATTGAAGAGGAAAATGTATAATAAAGAATATAAGAATTTTAAGAAAGAATACAAAATGTAATGTACGGTTTAGACTAATGTAAATCCATTTTGGGAAAATTTTCTCTACAATGCCTAGAAGCATGCAATTTATGCGAACAGATGGAAGATCGCTTTCTTCATGTAAGTCTTGTATAAAGTGGATGGCTCGATTTTTCCTACTTACGTACTACTTACGTAAGAATGCTTACGTTAACCCAAAACTCTTTGCCAAAAACCTGCATTATCTCCTTGATATTAGAACCTTCTCAACCTAAACAAAGAAAAGCAATACAATTGATGCGAATAAGAACATAAATGATTTTACGTTTTTTGCAACCTTTCACGGTGCAAACCCCGGATCCAAAATAAACTATCTGGCGTGTTTATTCGACCAAACAAATATTATTTGAGCAAAACAGAATAGGTACATTGCGAAATGTAAACATCTTTTACCGTACGCTTCGTCACTGTGCGGCCGCAAGTCATACGGGGATACAAAAAAAAACAGGCAGGCAGGCTACAAAAACAGTAACCAGAAGCCAGAAATTAACACAACTCGCCAGGCCGGGTTCCACCGGCAAAGCATAACACAGCCCATTGAACAGCTGTAATGTTCCGGTCGAGGATCGTGACGATCCGCGCTAACTGCTACATTCTCGCTCAAACATCCCGGGCGCGATTTGCTTTTCTTCGAGCGAACCGTTCGATTGGGCCACCATTTTCACGCCGGCAAACTATTTAATTCCACTCGTTCCTTCGAGCGTGATGCTGGGTAACCGTGCAAAACACAATCCAAACAGAAAATTTTCACCCAGTAGGGGAGGAATTGGGAGAAAACCCAAGCTGGTTCTTGGTATTTGGCACGAAAAGCCGGATCGTTCTTTCGTTATGTGCGTTTGCCTGGTCCAATTCGGCCACTTGAGAGCAATGTGTCTATACATCACAACACTGTCTGTGCGTATATTGTGTATGTTGTTCTATTATTTATCAAACTATGATACAAAATGTGTTAAAACCCATCCACATCAGCAGCACAATTAGGCGCCTTTGTCCCGAAATGGCTCAATCTAATATAGATTGCGGTGCAAAGTTGTTGCAAACACTCGACAATCGGCAGTGTGGGGATGTGTTGGCAAATAATTATGTCACACATACATGCGGCGTGCATCGCCAGGAACTTGTGATTCCTTTTTTCTTTACTCTTCCCAAAGAAACACGAAGAAAAGCACACATACCACGACGTCCTTCTCATTAGCCGAGCGTTTCCTTCGCAACCCACACCCACACGTTTTGGGTGATTGCACCCCCAGAAATTGTTTAATGTTGTAGCAAATTTTACCCTCCATTTAGCGAAAAACCAGCAAAAGAACCTAACCTCCCACAAGTTCCTTCCTTCTGCTTCATTCCCTTCCCTTGCCACGCTTACGCTTCTTTCAGTTCGTTCGTTCGCATTCATCAAATCATCCTTGTGGGTGAATTTGGATAAATTTCTCAACCGTGTACGCCATGAACAAGCGCAACCACCACAACTAAGCAACAACTGGTCCCGGGCGGTAGGCAATTGGGGGGAGGGTTGGCGTTGGCCATGTGATGCTATGCGAACAAAATGAAACCGTACACAAAGTTTTGCGTCAAAATTTGCTCCATTAGTCTTCCTTCGTTCTCATAGTCTCCCGCAGTTCTTGCCTCATTTCATGCATCAACTGGAGGCACGGGTGTATCGAGCGCGATAAAGAAAAATGCTTTCACACTGTCTGTGTGCGTGAAAAAGCAAAAACAAAAAAAGCACTCATTCGCGTACACCTTGCAGAGCATGAAAGTACACCGGGTGGTGAAAAAAATAACCACCCAAACACTTGTGCGAAGAACAGTGTCGTAAATACTTTCTTTCGCTTTGCTGTTTTATGTACCGATGCTCCCTCTCGTTCCCTCCTTCTGTGTCGTATCAGAAATATTAATTACCGCACTTGTTGTATTGTGTTTGTTTTGTTTTGGTGTTTTTTCTTCCATTCTTTTTGTTCATTTTGTTGCCACTTGCCAGACGCGACCTGTTCCATCGTGCCGCACCGGTTCCATTTCAATGTTCGACCATTTACACCCTTCGTTACGGTTGTTTGAAATAAATGCTACTGTGGCGTTTGATTTGCCGTGTCACCTCCCACCGTGTCGGGAGGGAAATTTCTGCTCCCTGTTTCCACCTCAGAGGAAGAGAGCCCAATGAATCCCCATAATTAACGAAATTGGCTCACATATTAAACTGCTTTCCCCATTTCGCGAAGGTGTCCGTGACGATTGGTGGCACCGAGCCACCGGTGGCACAGTGCTCGAATTAAATAGAATAAACAAACACACTTCCGGTGGTACAAGGAAAGTTCCAAGCGCGCCAAAGCACCGAGTGCCTGCAGCAGAAAAGTTGCTCATTCGAACGAGTAGTTGGTTTTCCACTTTTTTTTCTCTATCTGTGTAATAATTTTTCTTTGCACCTTCCACACAATGAGACATGTAAGTGGCGGAAAAACTGGGAACGATAGGGTATCAAACGAATTGGAAAAACCTACACAACAAATTTTGATGGAAACTCAGGGAAAATATCATACACAAAAACGGAAACACAGGAACAGGAACCATGATCGATGGAAAAGCCAAAAGTGAACTCGTGTGGTGTCTCGATTCTACTCGAGTAAATAAAAAAAACACATCGCAAAAAGACCATCCACCGATGGGGTGAAGTGCTTTTATTTCAAGCTTCGAAATTTTACACCAAACCTGAGTGGAAACTTTTTTTTGCCGCCCCCTGTTACCCAAAAGCAAAAACTCGACCCTGTGGCCAGAATGAACGCCTCTGCGGCATGGTTGGGAAAGGGAAGGCAAGGAAGCGGGTGTTTTGCAACACGAGGCACGAGTTTCGTCCTGCAACCCGTAAGCACGATGGTAGAAATATCATACCGTCTGACTTGTGTTCTCTTCTAACCCATTCCTTGTTTTTAGTATTTTTTAGCTGACAATTATGGCGATTTGCTGGAAGTGGACGGGCGATGGTACGGGTAGTAAGCGTGGGAAAAACTCTGCCACGAGTAGCCCAAATGTGAGACAATAGCCATTTATCATAACGAGTTCCACGGGAGACGGAAGGGCACAACATTTTTGTGCCGGTTGGTTGTAAATTTGAGATGCTATGTTGGAACAGATTTTTATCATTGGGCTGACAGTTGGCTACACCATCGTCCAGCACATGCCGGTGTTGGTTTTTCTGCGCTGTTTTCCTACGGTGCTAACTCTTGTGATGGTTTTGTTCATCATTTCACCTTATTTCTCCCTTGCGAGATAGATTTTTCGCTGGATTTCTTCTCGCTGGATGATCTTTTTATTTGACAATGAATGTCAATGTGGAGGTCTGCCGGTTCAAATATGTATCATAAATATAGTTATCCAACCTTTTCCAATACAAATGAAGTATTTCTTAAACGGAGTTTTAGTGTAAAAATTAAACACTTGGTTTTATTCGAATCCAAAAAGGTCTTAGCCATTTGCCACGTCACGTAACGTCACTTCACGACTCATTTCAAGGAAAGTTGAGTAAGGAAGGCGCGCTTAATGTTGAAAATGAACTGTTCTCCTACTCATCGTATCATCATTCACTTTAATTCAGTTGCTTATAAACCCAGTGAAAGGGCTTAGTGGAATCTATGGATGTACGATAACAGATAGTAAACAAACATTTATCTGTTTTAAAACATACAGCACATACACTTTGATCATACCATTGATTCATTCATAACATGATACGTAATAAGTATAATCTGCCCATAATCAGCACCCACACAAAAGTGCATTTACATTACATAGATCTAGCATGTAGCTCATTGAACTGTATTTTATTTTATTTCTTTCTTTTTTTCTCTTTCCCCGTGCACGTGCAACTTTCGACCATCGTTTTGCAAATGATTATCAAATGTATATATTTACCTTCATCCCACAAACAAACAAATGCTTCATTTTGCAAAAAAAAAACGAACCAAAACGAAAACAACTATCCATCTCTACTACCATCGCATTATCTCTTATCACTCATTTCGGACGGTGTATGTGTGTGTGTGCGTGATGAATGTTTTGCAAAAAATGGACACATCGAATGAAAAAACCACACACATCCCATCAACTTCGAACGGAACTTCATCCTTCTCATCCTAACCTCGAACCCGTCGCAAAATCTTGGCGGACTCCAATCGCATGTGTGGCTACCGTTCGAAAACGCCTGTGTTTATGCAAAGCAGGCTACATCGATCCAATCGCCTCTGGGCACACCAACCAAATCACCCGTTAATCAGCTCAAGTACCCGACCTACCCGGGATCTCCGCAGCCGTCAGTGCATTATCCAGCTGCTGGGCCACCCGCCGGCTCCCGAGGACAGGCATCTTCCACCGTCGCTTTTAGTGGTGGCCGTGCCGTACTGCCTAATAAGTCGCAGCAGTACTACCAGCAGCAACAGCAGCGTGGTGGATACGGCAATCAGGCTGCACCACGCTCACCGGTGGTTCCAGTAGCTTCGCCGCGCTCACCGGGCCTGTCTACCCTCGGCGGTAGTGGAAGTCCACGTGGCTGGGCTCACGTGGCCTCACCGGTACCGACCTACCGTCCATCGCCCCAATTCTCATCTTCACCTTCTTCACCATCTTCACCTTTCTATCAGCAGCAACAGCCGCAACAGCAGCAGTATCACCCAGGGTACGCTTCGGCCGGTCACACCGGATCGGCCCAGCCGGCCGCCTGGTACGGTGCGAGAAAGGTACATAACTACTGAACACGCTAAGGCGCGCTGAAACTGCTACCACTGCTCCTTGTCCTCACAAATCATACCGCGCACGATCAGAAAAAAATGAAAACATCCGGTGGGTTCTGTGTACGATTTATGTTTTGTTCTTGTTTTGACTACTTGTGTTTTTTACTGTGTTTGTTTTTTTCTCTCTCACTTTCGCTAATGTACGTTCTTCTTTCCTGTTTTTGTCTACTTCACTTGTTGAACAGAATTGGATGTTTTTTTTTAAGTATGGTTAACGTTTCAAATCGACCTTACGAAGAAACTGTTGTAAAATATTTCATGTTTTATTTTCATGTGTATTATTCTACGTGTTTTTATGTATTAAGTTTTCATATAGTTCTACACTCAAATTTGGTTACGTGAAATTAAATACATGAAAGTTATATTAAAAATGTTTATTTTATTTTAAATGATCCTTTTAGGTGTGTTCAATATTTTCAGTAAAAAAAACATTGTTTCTGTATGTCTCCATTTCATAACACTCCATTGCCATCATAAGTTTTCATACTCCATTGTGAAGCACTGACCGCTGAAAAGTAATGGCTAGTCATTTAAATACAATATAAATTGCTGCTTAAAGCTGCTAGAAACTTATAATATGTAGTTTAAGTGCCGTTTAATTCAAGTTCACATAAAGCGACGAAGTAGTGACGATTGTAGTAAGCAATGAGCCTGTAAAGTATGCAATTTATCATCGGAAACAGTCCATAAACGATGGAAAAATGATTTTCAAGATAACGATTGCATATTTTAGGGCGTTTCGAATTCTTAACTCAGTCCAGTAAAGTCGATTAAATTAATTTCCATCAATAATAAAAAACTGTCTTGCTT
The DNA here is from genome assembly GCF_943734725.1 of Anopheles marshallii. Lineage (NCBI taxonomy): Eukaryota > Metazoa > Arthropoda > Insecta > Diptera > Culicidae > Anopheles > Anopheles marshallii. The sequence goes on along the minus strand of NC_071327.1, from coordinate 77,994,402 downwards.
ATTACATTTGGAGAATTTATTTGCTTATTACTACTTCCCATGCCATACACACAGGGTAAACAGACCCAGTCGTAAAAAAATGTTAAATTTTAGTATAATTTCAAACAAAAATGTACACTTATGAACGAAAACAGATCGAAGGATCTTAATTAAAATTATTCCATATTATTATTCTAATTGCCAAATCAATAACAAAACTTCATTTTACCCTACAGCAGACCAGGATCTTGTCATAGTTTAATTTTAAAATGTAATATATTGGCATTGAAACAGCTGGAGCTACCCATAGCTGCTTATCAACACATAATTTTATAATTACAAGATACCAGAAACAGGAGATTTAAACATAATCGTTTGCCAAATTAGCTCTTTACAGTACCTGCTCATGCTTTATACGTCACACAACGATGCCATAACCGTACTAGTGCATTTTCTAGCACACACAAAATACGCACCTGAACCACGCGATATCACCAGCAAACAAAACCACACGGCAAACGTGAAGATCGTTACTGTTCTAACACCTAACGCGCCCCGGAATGTATGCCCCGATATGCGCACATGCACACAGTGCGAATGAAAACATTATTGAGGTAAACATGCGCTCGCACTCAAGGACGCCCCCACAGATACACTTCAGGCGAGTTGCGAAAACTGTCAAATGCCGGTATAATCGGCGATCGGCTTTCCCATACGCGTCGACATGCTTTCGGTCACCATTACCATCCCCGCCGCGAAAAGACCAGTCTGTGAAATATGTAGCGAAAGTTCGGTGGAATTTGCAACGATGTTTGCAACCTTTCCACCCTGCACTAGTGAAACCACAACCGGTCGTGCATTTTATGCGAAAACAGTTAACGCACAAAATAGTAAAGTCCCGGTTGCCCCCAAAACACTACCGGATAAATTATGCCGTGCTTGAACGGTCGCGAAACATGGCCGCGTACCCAGCGCCATCGCCAAACCCATCGGGACCCACACCGCTTGGAACCGCACACGATGGTGTTGCTGTGACGCGTTTCATCGCGACCTTTTACCGAAACGGATCCACACGGTTCCTTTGTTTATTCCGATAACGAGATGAAACAGTAACCCCCTTCCCGTGCCCATCCAAAACGATGAACGAAGCGACCCAACCCAAACCGACCCAAATCGGTCACGGGAAAAACAAATACCGAAATCCGGCAGACGATCTCGCCTGGAGGGATGCCATGCCGGGTGGGCATGTGTCGGAAGCGGTTGCGTTTTTGGCAAAACATGCCATCGCCAGTGTCTCCACTATTGCTCCTTACGATGGTTCGATTCGATTGCGCACTAATGACGCACTAATCCTGCGGTGACATTCAGTGCAGGTTCCCGTTTTGCCGGTTCTGGCGGCTCACGCTCACTCAGCCTAAAGCTGCCACACGGAGGCACAACTTCATATCGAGTATTTATCAAACATGAGGCAAATAAACACACGCCCACATCTTGTGCGAGTCTGTTTTTACGCAAACCACCGAAATATCTTTGGTCTCTTCTGTGGATGCAATGCAACGCACTGGAGGACGTACAAGTGACCAATTCCGTCACAATGTTTTCACCGACGTACCGAACTGCTTTTGCATAAACTGATCTGTCATCATAGAAACGGTCAACGCTTCAAATGTGGCTTGCACTGATGCACTGCACCGAATGTTCACAGTACACAGTGTGGTCTTTTTCGACGATTCTGCCGTTGGCACTTGTCCCTTTTTTCAGCTATGAATGAGTCGTGTTATGTACGGTGTGAGGGTTAATTAAACATGCGTTTTGGTGTGTGCTACATCATAGAGTGTTGTCATTATGTTGCTATAATGAACGTTTAGCATCTTTAATGTAGATACTTTAGTCGACGAATGGCTAAACAGACTTTGCATCAGAATATTCTAAAGTAACCATTTTCATTCGTGAAGAATTTTTGAGTACACTAGTATTGTGCAAAGCACATGGAGCCGGAAAGTATGCAATCAGTAGTATAAAAAAATCCTTTGTAATTAAATTGCATACTTTGCGGCGTAATTAAAAAAGGATCAACTTTAACTGCTATTCAACTTTACAAAAAAGATCTATCACAACATTCTAAAACTCAGTTGCTTCAAGTTGCTGCTCCTTCAAAGAAATCATACTTCCTCTGTATGATATCTGTTTAAGTTTCTCAATTTCTAGAAGGAATTGATGCTCATTTGTGCCTCTTCTTATGAACCACTGAACTGAATTATTCTTGGTATTGAGATTGCGTAATACATGGTTCAGATCTTTGGCTGATATACTGTTCTCTTAAAACAGAAAGCTAGCTCCATGGGTGGAAGTAATGCAAGCAGCATTCAAAGGAATTATGTTGTTGAAAAATACTGTTTACCCCCTATAATTACAAGACATGTTACGATACGATCCTTGGGGGCAATTTGAACAACATTCCAATATGTTGTATCGAGCTACAGCAATCAGTTTATCGACTCAAGTAATGGAAGCTTGGTTGGCTTTCTTAGCAAATGCCGCACATGCCAATCAAACGCTCTAATGAAATATCCAACTCAAATGAACTTCCACAGTTCATGGAATATAACACACAATGAATGCTGCCTAAACTTGTTAAACTAATGTGTGTCCTTTCCCGTTTCACTTCAGCCTGAGGCTCAACAACAACAGCAACAACCGCTAGCACCACAGTATCAGAATCCGCTCGAGCAGCAGCCGTACCAACCGCAGCCCACTGAAGCCTTCCAACCGCTGACGGCACAACAGCAACAACCACTGTACCAACCAGCGCTGCCACAACAGCAGTTGCCACCGACACTGATCACAACACTACGCAAAGAACCACCAATGTCTCAGGAGCCCGCTCCCGTCTATCAGACGCAACCGGTTGCTGCTATTTATCAAGGTAAGCTTCTAAGCGCTGAAAGCAGCACTTGAGAGTCATGGACTTTTGACCATTGGCATTCTGCATTCTATTGTTTTACTGACGAACAAAAGACGCTACTTAACGGCTGCAGTGAAAGCGGTGCACAACTGCATGTCCACTTCTGTTTAAATTGCTATGAAACGGTGTTCCTGCACGGGGAAAAATAAAGGAAATAGTTCCATTTTAGATGACTTAAGCGCGTGCAAAGTTCCCAAAGCGATACATCAAATACTACAAACTCGGAACAACGACTATAAATTCAAATAACTCCATTTTATGAGAACCTTACTTCGAAGGTGCTTTCAAAAATACATCACGAGAAGCTATCAGGTAAAGGAGGGCATACAAGAATGACGGTTGCATTTGCTTCGGTTTTCATCATCTCATTCAAATACCAATGGTACCGACCATTGCTCCACAAGTACCATGCATGCTGGTACGAGACGGCACCATCTAACGGCCCACTAGAACATAAAATCCATCTACTGTTGCAGGAAATCGCTACCATCGGAGCGATAACCACTACTGCAGCTTTCCGTTTGTAGCGAACCGTAATGAATCGCGCAGATTGTTATCGATTCAGTGCGGGGAAAAAACAATCCAATCCATGCTTAATGATGAACCCGAAGGGGTGGAACCCATTTACACCGCTCAGCTTCTTTCCTGATGTGCCCCTCACAAACGCAAACGCTCTCGTGTGCAAATACCGCAACGTTAATGATCCGGTGCATCGAGTGATGCTTGAAAAATTATTCAAAATTGAGCCCGAGCTCGAACACTCGCTTCATAAGGAGGCTTTTCGAAAGGCTTTACCGGCCGGTATCGCACCCTTGAGGTAACGGTCTGTTTCCAATCGATAGCGAATGCTCCAGCGTCGTTGCTGTAAGCGCTTTGTATTTTGTGATGTTATGAACGAAAAAGATTGATTGATTAGACGTGAATACTGATTCTCTAAATCCTGCAAACAGATGCATTTCAAACAGTTTCAACCATTTGAATGCTTATACCACACATAACCATCTAAATACGTTCTAACGAAGTGTTCCTTCTTGAGAACTGTAGCTTTGCTGTACACAAAACTATAATTTACAAGCATCACTTCGTAAAGTTCGTTTATTCGCCTAAATATAGGCAATGCGCATAAAACCGCACATATAAAAAGCATTGTACACTCAAATTTAATCAAGGGTTTTTAGCGGTAATCCACTGTAACATAAACATTTGAGCAAATGCCTAACATTTTTAAGTATGTTTACTTTCATATTGTACGACTTGTGTTGTCCTATTCGAAAAGTATATCAATTTTCAATAACGCCAAGATATTTTCAAAAAATTGATCAACTATGTTAATCAATCATTTTGCCGCCCTCAGTTGCATTAGCTGCAGGAATAAACAATCATCGTCTCAGTTTCACAGTAACAAAGCATTTTATCACGGCACTTGACTCTTTTACAACGCACTCGTCGGCATTTGGTCGAGTTTTCACCCGTAAGGAAAATACTTTCCCATTGCACGAGTTGCAATCCAGCAATGTGCGGTTTGTGTCCTCTATCCCCTCGAGCAGCAGCAGGACAAACAAATCATTTTCCGCTAGTCACGAATCATAATGGTCACAGGGCAGCAAAACCAACACCATCACCCGTCAGGGGGCATTCCAACGAATGGGGTATACCCCTCGGGATATTCAATCTGTTCGCTTCGATTCACCGAAACTCGATTCGATCAGAAATGCTCTCGCGCACACACTCACGCCCACACCGACGTCCGTACGTTTGCAAACGCGCTCAGCCCGAATCAAGGTTTTAGCCTCGAGGCCATTTTTCCTATGCAATTTGTCGTTGATTATTTATAGATGTGATCGATTCCGTCCTCGTATCGGTGTTTGTGCTTGTGGTGTTTTTTCTTCCTTTTCTTTTCCTATTTCCCCCAGATCTCCCCCCGGCCATCTCAAATGGGCCTCGGGGTTGGGAGGATTGCAACAGAATATTATAATAAATGTTCCATTCCGAAGACATACGCTTTTCGATGGCTTGGGCCACCAGCCTATATCGCCATAGATCGAATAAGGGTTCCGCCGGGGACCGCCTTTAGACAACCATTGGGCAACACACTAAAGTCGATTTCCAACGCGACACGCTCACCTTGGCACGGGGAAGAATCTCTCAGCCCGGAACAACAACGGTGCCAAATAGGTGATTTGATAACGAAGCAAAGTGATTCCTCCAGTGTGTGTATGTGTGCAGTCCCCTTAGCTTGATTTATGATTTTCGGAAGCTTTCCATTTTACAGTCTGCCGATTTCGTTATTGATGCCGGGATCGAAATAATGGAGCAAATGTTCCGAGAAGCTTGGGGGCTCGCAAAGGTGACGTACCTGTCCATAACGTGCTCATAAGTATCACCCGCATATCCCTCCCATACATACGCAGCGATAAAAGCTATTTCAAGCTCACGTGCAGGACAGTCACCGCGAAGGGAGAAAACAATTTCGGGTCCAGTCTGTATGGCTCTGTATGTGGTTGTGTTTTGCGGTCCAAATCTAACGCCTCCCCTCTCACCCACATTCTTGCATCAGCGTACGTCACATAAATCAATCCCCTGTTCACATAAGCTACTCGAGCTTTCGCAACACGTAAAGCGCATTTAGCACAAATAAACATCTTCATCTTGGCTACCGTAGCGCTTCCTATTATCGTACCATTTTTGGGGCTAGCTACACATCCGCTACAAAATGAGCACGACACGCCTCCGACCAATCGTTTTCGCGAACGATTTCCCGTTTTGCGAACATTTCCGGCACGGGCTCATAAATAGCTAAAATAAATTCAATTTAATGATAGAAAGCTCTTTTCGCGCATCAAATATTCATCACACCGAAGGGCTCGCAAGCGTCATCGCACCGGCATGGTGGCAGAAGCCGGTGCTATGCAAACAATTCCACCCCGTTCTCGTGCAGACGGCAATCCGGCTCGGGGCCCCGGTTCTCGAGGGAGCGTAGTGATCGTTTTGCGGTCACATACCGGTGCTAGCTTATCCGTCACATTTGCACATTCAACTCACATTTGCTCGCAAAGGCATTGGTGCGCGTGAGATGTTTGCCGAAGACTACAATGAGCTGTGTTTGAGAATGGGGTTCTGTCGTGGCGTCCAGCCCCAGTACGTTCGATTTGGGCGAATGTATGTTTGACGAAACAAATGGATCAAAATGAACGTTTTGCGCCATGCAGAGGGTTTCATGGAATTTAGTTTGTTGCATTAAAAAGGAAAACATTTTTATTTATTATTAACTTATTATTAAATTGTAAACCCTGATTGCTGTATTTAAATCAGATAAGCCATTAGTTAGTCTTAAAAATCTTTAAAACCCTCCGCCTAGAAAAGTGTCGAGCATAAAGCACAACAAACACGCTCACATACCCTTCGATCCCTGTCCTTAGTCATCTGTCATCAATTCAACTTTCAACAAAAAAAAACCCTGCACTCACGAATGCCAAAGAATATGTCAAACGCCTTAAGACGGCACGATCACTCCCATTGCGCGCCCACCAATCTTCAACCCATCACCCGCATAGGAAACGGTGTTTCATGTTACATCTGACCTCTTGGCTTACCTTTACGCTTGCCACCACAAAGTCACATAACGTAAGTGAGTGCGAGCACATTGTAACCCTGGGTTTGTCAGTAGAAACCGAAAGGAGAAAAAGTACAGACGACATACGACACGGTTTTCCGTTTTGTGCTGCTGTGCGGGCTGTGCTTTCCTTCCGTTTCGGTGCTTTAGCCTAATCCAAGCCGACCTTACACGTTCCCACGAACCGACCAGTAGTGGCTGTTGGCACTTGGCTCTCCACCCCTCCACCTGCACACACATCCAGCGAGTACTTCTTCACCCTCGTACGAATGTAACGTTCGTTGCCCCGTTAATGCAGTTCGAGTGCAATACCGATTTGCAAATGCATCGCGTGAGTGCAACCATTGAAGCATCGATGTATGCACGAACAGCACGTTCGTGCGCTTTCCCGTGCACCGCTGGGCCAATCCGTTTGTCGTCGGATGTCGGCATGTTTTGCACGCAGCACATCTTGGCAAATAGGATCTGCCCCGTGCGACGTAGAGCACGTTGTTACATCACCCCCCCAACGTTGCCCTTATCGTGTGGCTTTCCATTCTGTTTTTTTTGTCGTTGGAAAGCTTTTGATGATGTACAACGAAAAAATAAAAGAGCTTCCTTCGAAACGCGAGGCGCCTGCAAATTATGGCACTTGTGCCACCTGTACCGATGGAAAGCGAATGTTCTATCCACTGTACGCCAGAAAAGAAACGATTGCCGATTGATGCATTGCAAAATGGCGATGATTCCCAGCGTCTTCAAAACGATCATCAACGTATCGGAACATGCCTTGGAGCAATATTTGACGTGTTTTATCATTTCTTCCCAAAACCAAACGATATCGAATTGTTCACGCGTCAAAAAATCGCGGCCTTTTCGCGACAGTCGGATTTTCCATTTTCCTGCGCTTGAGTGCTGCTGTAGCTGCTGCATAAATATGATCGATTTGAATTCACTCCTGCAATAGTTAAAACCTTTTTTGCCCCATCAACCCATTCAATCGCACTGTCAGCAAACGGGGTACGCGATAAATGCTTGCGTATATCGAACGATGTTCGCTTTTCGGCAACCCGGAATAAGCAAAAGTCATACACGTGCCACACACGTTTTCAATGGACGCACTGTACCGGAATGGCACGCACGAGTACGGCAAAAAGTATTCGTCCCGTTCTTCACGGAGTGGCTGCGGAATCGGTTAAATCATACAAATGTAAATGAACCGATGGCTGACACATGGTTTCGGCGCTGAATGTGCGTACCAAATGGTGTACCCAAAAGTGTACAACTTTTCTTCGCTCATATTCCCATTCTTATAATCGAGAGGAGGGAGAGAGAAAAACAACCCACGCCATAGGCAATTGTAATGGTACCACCGACCGGCGCGCACCGATTTATATTGTAAAGCGAAAATTTTTGTGAATTTTTATGAGCATACAACCCGCTTGGAAAAGAGAGGAAGCAAGAGTTGCACAGAAGGAACAAGGTGGAGCATTGGAGGGGGGGACATACAATCTGAATGCCGGCTAACAAACATCGCTCAACACCGATGGCAGCTGCACCGAATGAAGGAAAGTTCACGAAATGGGCGCCATTTTCTTCTTTTTAAATAAAAATAAAGTCCAAATACGCTGACGTGTCTTTTTTATTCACCTTCCCATTCACCCAAGTCCAAAGCGCAATGGCAAATTTTGCGCATATAAACAACCGTAACAAAAAATCGTCTCTTGCGCGTTTTTCTGCTACACCAAATGGAAAATTTTGGCGTGCATTTTTTTTCTTTCTTCCTTCGAGCGATATTTGGAGGCGTAGATTTACGACGATAAGAATGGCTTCATCGGTGGTGCCGTAGAGCTTTTACTTTGTTTCGATGAATAGATCGTTTGCTGTGAAGGGAAAGCCTTTTTATTTTTGCTAATCGTACACCATCAAGTCCATTAAGCGGTACGTGTTGTATAGGGGAAAAAAAACACTTATCCAGTTTTTTTTTGCGATATTCAGACGAAAATAAGGAGAAACAGCTGAGAATAAGCTGAATGTCAAAACCTGCTTCAAAGCATGTCTCAAAGTTTCTTAGCTTAAGTCCTGACCGATCTGTATAAATAGAAGAAATGATTTACTATTATTTACATTAAATCATGCATACCCTTTGTTTTCCAAACTATTCTCAAAAAGCTAGTCCCATGACCAGGATGCTCAAGACATTCCTTCGGTGGTCTGTTGTATAATCTTTTGAAGATTTAAAAAATGTAACAAACAACAAGCTCACACTCGCGGAACGTAGCACCTCCTCGTTCTAACGCACATTATCGTTATTCAGAGGCAAAGTAAAATGTTGTATTGAAAATTGTCAAATTGAAAATCGATTTTATACCCAAACAGGCCACACATTCTACACTACGAGCTGGCTTTGTTTACGGTAATGATATGCCATTGCTCCTAATCGCTAATGGGAAAAATTCATTTCGACATTTTGTGTTCCCGCCCGAAAATCTCAAACTGCCAGCCAGGAAATCTGGTATAAATCTTTTCTTTTCTCGCTCTCTCTGCTCGAAGGCACGACACGGCAACGGGTTGATTTTATAGCCGTGTACCCATGTCGCCGGGTCACCGCCGGGTTGTCGTCGAATAGATAATAGCATCGCGGTACTTATTGTTCATGAAATTGCAATATCATTAACGATACTTTATTGTAATTGCTTTATTTATTTTATGTAGCATATTTTGTAACCGGTAACCGTTACTGTTTGGCAACCATCAGCTAACTGTTGTTTTTTTTTTTTTTTTAATTGTCTTATCTCATTCTCTCTCTCGCTTTCCTTTGTCTCTCCCCGGTTCTATCTGTTCTATTGCGCACCCTAATACCACCCACAAATCCACTTCATGCACAGGAGGTAGCAATATGCGCGGAGATCAAAAGTGGCCCCCGGAGGAATACAAGCGCCAGTCGGAGGTGGATAACGAAGAACGCCGTAAGCTAGCCCAGCAGCCAGCGTTTCGTCCACGCCGCCAGCAGAAGGTAAGTGAAGTGAATGACCCCATCTAATCGCCACACGCTACACGGCATTTGCTAAAGTTTGCAATGCTTTAATGAATGTGCTTCCCAAGTTTTGGCACTTTTAATCGAAACGAGCCAATCGTTTATCGACCCAAGGACGGAGCGCCAGCAGCGGACATACGAAACAATAAAGAACGCTTTAATGGGGTTATTAGTATTCAATTTAATGAAACTTACTGGTCCGTTCACCCCAGCAAAACAGATCATCTTTCATGTTCACCCTCGATTGTTACGGTTAAGCCGTTAAGCACGGATACAATTCAATTATCCGACATCAAATAGAATGCAACGCTGCAAGAGGTTGAAAGTGTGCTTAGAAACCAGACATTCGTACATTTTCTTGATTAAAACCAATCAAAATCGTTCGGATTTGCCTTTGATTACGACCGATACGATAAACAATGGAGCGTTGGAAATGGCTTTAATTAAAGCCATTCATTTCACTTTAGTTATATACATTTGAGAGAAAAGTGTTGGCAGTTGGTAGGACTTGTTATTGGTGAAATTTTCGTTTTTGTTAAATCAACGCCAACGTTGAATAAAAAAAAACCCTTGAATAAACGTTCATTTGTATGCTCGTATCATTTAACGTTCGCTGCAACGCCAACACTACGGTCACCGAAATCCCGACGTATAATTTCTCCTCCAAACGATACAGTACACCACCATCCCCCAAAAAGGGATTTGCGTGTTAATTGTAACGTTCTAATTTTACACACTCCCCTCACAGGCTCAATCTGCATGAATTTTAGATTTGCACTTTAGCTTCCCCGTGGGGGACCGATCCACCTGGCCAGGCCACAAAACGGCTGCCACCAAAAAGTATTTAAAATTTCACATTTATTTAACCGACACAATCAACAGTTGGCAGACTGTGTGTTGGGATGATGATGAGGATGGTGCAGTAAGGGTAATTGTGGGACCGATGGGAACATCCCTTTCATATGGATGGAGGCGCCTGGTATATAGATGGAGGCGCCTGGTGTTTGGATGGAGGCGCCTGGTGAGTCACGTGCTCTACCTCGGGTGCAATGTTTTATTACCTATGCCGCGGTGCATTACAACTGCAATTGCCATTGCTGAGTGCTTATGTATGTTTTAATTGAATTTAACCAAAGGCAAACGGGCGCTCATTAGAAGAACCTGGTGGGATGAAACGTGACCACGTTCATTTGGAGGATAGAGAGAGCGAGAGAAGGGTGAAGCGGATCTCAAATGGGGGGTACTTTAAGCTAACCCCTCAGCACGACCGTACGCAAATGCCATACACTGTTTGCTTTGGCAATACAGTGAATCCATACGCATACGGAGCTGAGCGGAAGCACCGCACCCGATACGACCAACCCTACAAAACCATTGACACCAATGAAGGCTATCTAATTACTGTTAAAAATAATACATCCTGGCCCTTGCTGGAGGATGTTTGGGGGAAATGCGAAATAGAACAATAGAAAAAAGGTTAATAACACAACAAACACCCACACAGATCAGGGCAGCAAATTGGTCTCGCCTTTTTCTCACACGACCTTACCCCTCAACTAATAACGCTTGTCGTCGAAAAGAACAAAGCGCGTTCAAAAATATGGGTACGTGTGGGCGGTTTGCAACGGTGGATAAATTTATTCGGACATTTTACACGCCACAAAACCGCGCTGACAGGTACCGCAAATAATACGATTCCGGGCGCGCAAATGTAAATTGTTCCCCGTGTTGCTAAACCTCAGCTAAATGGTACATCTATTTTGTGGTTTGCTGCGCCTGGAACTATCTAGCTCGACACGTTGACACGAAACGTTTCGTTATGGTGGCGATATCGATTGGTAAAATATTGTATTAGTTCATGTTTTTTTTAAAGCTAAAAAAGTGCACACCATCATAAGAAGACTATGACATGCGGAACTATCACATTGCGGAAACTATGAAACTGGAAAAACTACTTCTATGTACGACCATATCATTAGACAAAACACCTAATAACAGAAAATACCCACTAGCAATAACTTCCCAATCTATTCGAGCCCGTTTACTCGTGAGTAACATTCATGTGAAGAGTTACCAGCAGTTGCTGAAAGTAAAGAGTGTAGAACGAAGCTAATAAAACACAACGATCAAAGAGATAAGATGCTCACTGGCCTCGGCAAACCAGCATGAAAACGCAGTGTCTGCGCAAACCCATCCACAGGCAGTTAAAGCTTTCTCCAATCTGGTGGTGGATCGTTCACTGCGAAGTCATATGTTGCCTTCGTTAAGTAATGGGCCAAAATTAATTAGCCAAAAACCACACCATAAAACAACGCACATACATACAAGCGCACCAACGAAAGAAAAAAAAACTGCTCAGATGAAGATGCAAGAGATAATGGTGGGCTTTTTGGTTCACCCTACATTTTCCAAGGATCAAAAGCACAAAAGATGTAACATACCGCAGGCGAAAGGGTAACAGAAAAAAAACGCATCGGATTAATAAGATTTCTCCGTGAGACAACAGCTGCCGGTTTGGATGACCAGTTGCGATATGCTTTAATATCCGGTTTCAATTAAACGGTACGAGAAACGAGATACGAAATGTAATCCTAATTTTCTGTCGTACGTTTCACGCACGAATTCAGCTTCTATAAATTCTCATCTTTTTCCCACATGGAAATTGAATTTGCTGCACGGAAAAGTACAACCAATTATTGTCGACGAGCGGAGTAACCTCAATGCCAATAAGCCCAATTTATAATAATCTCTCAATAACAACTATAATTATGCGTATTATTACATCATCCAATCACGGGATGGGTTTGTCCAGCCGGTGTGTTAAACTTGTGCGTACTGATCGGGTAGCATTTTCGGCCGAAGCGGACCAGTCTTTCCAAGAGAGAACGAAGCACACGCGATAATTTAATCAGTATTATCATTAGAGAACAAAGTTTTGATAATAAAGAACCGAATTATAGGTAGCTTATCATAAACAATTTGAAATTTAAGCCCTTCTCCATTGTAACATTTCTGAACGGTACAACATTTCTACAATTATAATTCCTATATTCCTATAGGAAAATAATATAAACTGAACATAAACATGTGAAATGCTCCCATTCTAAAAAAAGGTTTAAAAAAATTGAACAAGATTCGAATCCCTTTTGTTTGCTAAACATCATAATGCATCACGCATCCTGTTGGAAGTATTCGAATCTCGCCAAAGGTTATGCAATCGGTGTGCTTTGTTGTGTTACATTTTCCCGTCATATATAACAACTATGGACGGGTCCTGTTACCCTCGGACAGTACGTACAATCAATCTCCCAGTACTTTACCATCATTATCGTTACCCTGATTATTATCATCATCAGCGCAGAGTGAATCATTTATGGTGTAGCGTTGCACAGCACGGTGCAATGTGCCGCACTTACTGTTTGTTAAATTAAAGTCTGTGCAGCATTAAGTATTGTTAGGTTGAATGGTTGAAAATTTTCGACAGACAGGAAGCTACGGACGGATAGCTCATTGTTTGTGGCGATTGTAGTAGAAGAACATGCGAGAGGATAATTTAGTTGCCATGCGTTTGCTTCAACTACTGATGCATTATGTTTACGGTGGTGTGGAGTTGAAGCTAAAATAACGTGCGCTTTGTAATCCCATAGTAATATGATTATAATTCATCAGTTCCACGGGTAAATTTCATTTGGAGTAGTCATTTATGCTCTTGGGTCTCTTATATTTTAACTAATTTAGGCAATTCCCATATCATTTCTTACATTTACCCAATAAAACAAAGGGAATTTAATATCTTTAAGCTACCTCCTTTTATTATTTCATGTGGACGGATGACTCAAAAGCTGCATGCTTGGGCGATTCAATATTGAAATCGAATTAATCAACTTATTTTAAAATCCTTAACGAAAAGTAAGACTGGACCAGTAGCTTCCACGGCGTATGGCCATTCAGAAATTTTATTAACATTATCTACCCCTATATCTCCACACTTCATGTAATGCGATCCACCATCGACGATCACTATCAACCGTAGGCGTGACAAATCATCATCCGAACATGGGCAAGGTACAACGATTACCCCGTCGCTCATCGACACAGAAATAAAGTTCCTCCATCATTGATTAAATTCAATCACGATCGCAATGAAACGAGCGCTGGAAACCGTCGTACGGCGTCATGATTTCTAATTACGTACAGTTGGAACACGGTTCGCCTCGGTCCTGAAGGAAAGGATCAAGTCGAAAGCTTTTCATCTAACGGTAGAAAATCTCGCCTCTTCATTAGAGTGTACATGCATGGTACCGGCAAATGGAAGGATCTGTACCTGGCACAGAAAAGCTTATACGTCCAGCGACTGCAGCCGATGGAAGCCAGCTGTACTCATATATATGTATGAATAGTTTCCACATCGACTTTTTTGTCGAATGATTCGAGCTTTTTGTCGTTTTTTTTTTTTGGTTCTATGCTTATATTCCCACGCGTCCTGCTATGCTTCGGTTCCTATAAGTGGATGGAACGTACGATTTTTCACCTTTTTGGGTCGCACTTTTCCACTGACCTTAATATCTGATTCGGGTCTGCTTTGCTCTGCCGCACCTGATAGGGTTGTTCACCATCAGGTTTTAAGCCGGTACTTCGTTCTTTTAAGAATTGAAAGAAAATTGAATTAAAATCAATGCTAATTGAATTCAACGGACGTTAAGCAAAACGAAAAATAGGAACATGGAAGACAGCAGCATGGTTACGATTTCTTCGAACAGCAGTCGATAGTAAGAGCAATGGCACAGGCCCATTTGAAAGGCAAAGTCGATCAAAGTGTCTTTTTTCACCGAGTGAATCCGTCGTCCGCGATGGACCAAAGAACAAACATTATGTACTAGCCAAGTAGCAGGTTTCCTATAGTATCGTGGATTTCCTTGAATTTTTAGCGCAAAATAGAGAAATATTGTCCAACTTTATTCAAACAAGTGCGATAAAGTTGTACTTCGTTTGCATTTTTAATATATCTTAAACACATCTTTATCGATAGCAAGTGATGCACAGCGCTTCACACAAAAGGAAAAAAGGTTTAGTTCAACAAATTTCTCTATTGCAAGAAAAAAACCCGCTAAAAACTCACTAACAATTAGGATGTTTGATTTTTTGTTTCTGCCCACACGCCGTAACCGACGCATCGAAAATGGTGATCAGATTGAATCGCGAAACATTTCACTTCCTTTTTCACAAATGCCCGACGGAAGAGAAATGACAGCTGGTTTTAGAATCTAGCCGAGTGAACGATCGCAGCTGTCGTTTGGCAGCTTATAAACCTGATGGCAAAGGTATTTCGTTCGATGCAAGCAGTTTTACTGTTTGCCGCTCTTGGGAACAGAAACGCAATATGTTGTTAATTGAGTTGTATTGTCTAAAAAAAACGTATAAATAAATTCAATAGACAAGATATACGACCATATTCAATTTTGATCGGGTTTCGTTGAAATTGATAAAACCTATTAGCAGTTTTAAATTCGTACCGCCGACCTAAAGCGTTATTATTTAATCATTTTAACAATGGCCATCGGCAGAAAATATCAGCTTTGGGGGATATTGCGCAAATTGACGAGCAGTTTATGAGAAAAGCTTATCAATTTAGGTAGATCTGTATCGCGTGCACCACGACCCAACCAGGCCGTTTGCTATCCTTCGGGGTTGTCATACCATAGCATAAATTCCTAACCAAAGTGGATCGATCCCGCTGACAAGGGTACAAGAATAATGGGCAGAAGATGAGGCAACAGCAACGAAAAAACAACGGCCCCTTTCCCGTTCCAGCGCACTCATCCCAAATGCTGTCCGTACATATGCACGCAAAAAAGGTGTGCGAAGGTGACAAAAATCGGTGGCCGTATTGTAGTTTGACACCTTTAAGCCAAACGTGAACAAAGGGGTACTACTGATAGTTTCCTTTCCGTTTTTGTTATCATCGTTTTTTTTTTTTTGCTTTTTGTTACAAGCCACAACTAACGAGCCTACGAGATTATCGGGTTTGGGTTTGACATCATCCGCACACTCGGGATATCCGTTGCAAACCGTGTGGAGAGCTTTCCGAACCAAAAAAACAAGGAGAATTCAGCTCCACAGTATAAAATGGAACGTAAAACAATAGCCGAACCGAATAGGTAGCTCTATGGTGTGGTGCGAGAATTTCCTCGCTTTCAACGCATTTTCTCGATCGGTAACACGGGATGGGTTTGGCCATTTTTTGTCATAATATGATACTAGGCTCATTTTGGTCTGCATGGCGCACAATAAAACGAGTTGTGACAGTCGCGAAACGCATGGTAAAAAAGCAAACAAACACCAAACACCAAAAAGCCATATTCTCAACCAACCCAACCCAATTACCCTGCAGTCTTGCCAAGCTTTTGTGTGGACATTCCCGAACGAAAAAGTGCACCCCACACTCGGGAAAGGATTTCAGCACTATCGCGAACGTTGGTTACGCCGCTGCAACCCATCCTGTTGCTGGCCATGCTTCACACGCTCGGATGTTTGGTTCCATTTTGCTCCATTTTGCCACACCATTAACGCACCACACCATCCTTAAATGGGAGTGCGGGACGTGCTAGGGCTTTCAGCGTTTCACCGTAACTGGGACAAAGAAGAAGTGTACCTGCTGCAACACGAATAATTGCCCCTGCGATGGAATTAATTCGGGCAAGATTTCCGAATAATGCTGGTGCAAATTAATAGGATTTATCGATCCGCAAGGACAACGAAAGAGGTTTTCCCATGCAACAGGGTAAATACATACACGTATATCCTAGCAGATGAACAATTAAACGATGTTGGTTGAGTGCCCATCAAATTGTATAAAAATCATATTATGCTATGAGCTTCACTATACAAACCGACCATTGAATGATATTTTTACGCTTTCCTTTTTGCTA
Source organism: Anopheles marshallii (assembly GCF_943734725.1). Lineage (NCBI taxonomy): Eukaryota > Metazoa > Arthropoda > Insecta > Diptera > Culicidae > Anopheles > Anopheles marshallii. The sequence continues at coordinate 77,977,900 of NC_071327.1, read as the reverse complement.
CACCAATGCACATCGGATGATATTCTTGTAGCACTACGAGTGAAACGCATTTTACGTCTCAATGCTCGATGTTGAAACAAAAAACGCCACCAATAAGAACGAAACGAACGTTCGAGCACTTTTAAGAATCACTCACCCGAAGCAATAGCAACTTGATTATGTGTATAAACAACCACACACGTGCGAGTTAACTCGTAGAAAAAAAATATCTCACTTCATGCAGTTGAATGCGAACGTTGAATGCGGCTAAAACTATTCCACTCCCAACGCTAAATTAATTAATCTCGTAGATCGTGCGCGTGGTACAGCTGGGCGAGAATAGGCAAACCGCGCACCAGTGAGGGAACGGGAAACTGCAAAAGTTTTCTGCATCGTTTGTTGCGAAATCATTTTTACATTCAGTTCATTTCAAGTGTTAACTAAATAAATCACCGTACCATTGAAGTGTGATTAGTGAATGTGAAATGGAAAAGTGAGATCAATGGGATTTCTCCATCCTGCACAAACTGTATGGCAGGTGGATGATATAATTGATATTTATTTTTAATCACCGAGTACGATTGAAAGCTGGTCTTGAAAAGGATTATGATGTTTATGCGCTTAGGTACATGTGAGTTACTCTCGTCGCAAAGGAAATTCGAAACGAACGCCTGAAAGTATGCAATGCGGAAGGGTTTGGAGACCTGTTAGGAAAGCATTCCGAGTTATGAGCCAAAAAGTGTCAATTATTTCCCTCAACACCACGATAATTATTGAACAAAAAGAAAAAGGAAAAATATCTTGTACAACTTGACCAAATTCAGTTTTTATTATGAAATTTTTGGAAAATGGAAATGGAAAATTATGGAGCCGCCCAGTACTTCACTACAGTACGCATTGATGTGTAATGGGGACAAGGTTTATACAGTGAAGCTTTCGGCGTTACTATAAACAGGAAGCTTCTTCAGTACAAAGAAACTTGAAAGGGCCAAACTGAAAGATTGGATTGAGTAAATGTAAACTTGAACAGTTATGCACTCCAGAGTAGCAAATATGTTACGGCACCCATAATTGCTATGTCGCCATTTATAAAGCGAATTCCACTAACATACAAAACATAATTTAAAATCCTGTATCACACTCATTACCAGCAGATTTGGTTAATGTTTTGTTTTTCTTTCTTTTTCTCTTTCTCTTTCTCTCTACAATTTCGTCTGGGTATACTCGGCGACCTCAGGACTATGCCGACTTCTTTGCGAAGAATGCACTGAACAACACCTACCCCGGCTACCGGGCCCCACCAGGAACGCAACATCACTCCTAAACCGATGACGTACAACCACATCGCACGGAATAGCAGCGCATGGGAAAAAGTGAAACAGTGCGCTGTTGGCGTTAGTGTGATGGGACGTGCCACAATTGGAAACTAAAGCATCACAAAAGCTAGGGACTAAACGTGTTGGTACTGAGTTGCTGAAGAGAGAGAGAGAGAGAGAGAGAGAGAGAGAGAGAGAAAAAAAGTGTTGCTTACATCAAGAAAGTATTTACCGAAAGTGCGAAAAATAAGTTCAAAAAAACGTTCAATTAAACCATTTTGCCTGCTTAGCGTTAATCATCTGAAAACATACAGGGCACACGGCAATAATAACACGAGCCATCACGTCACTAAACAAATCAAGGAAAACATTTTCGAAAACTACACTAAACGAAAGCAAAGCAAATAGTGAGGAGAAGACACAACTGAACACACATTATACAGTTAAGATTTGCAGGCAAGGAAGCAGACGACATAATAATAATTATCATTACTTTATCCTTTGTATAACCACGAGCTTAAGCGTGCGCAAAGCTATTAGATATAATGCGCCTAGCGTTACAATAGTAAGCAGAATATGATGCGCGTAGAAAATGGGCGCATCAGTTGCGCGGTGGCTTTAATCTTCCTGTGCCTTATCGTGTGCTTCCTGTTCTCCGTTTCTATGTGTGTTTTAATTTGGTTCAAGTACCAACCGAACGCAAAGGTGCGTATGTGAAGGGAGAAAAGCGTGGAAAAGCAATTAAATATGTTATTCAGTAATTTATTTATTTGTTTACTTACTTATGTTCTTCTAATCCGCTTGTAACTTACAGCTTATCGCTTTAGGAACTGAACAAAACACGAACAGTGTATACTGTATTACGCCTGTAAGCGCTTAACGCTTATGCTTGTGATGTTTTCAAAACGAAACGTACATTAATAAAGGCTTATATTCGTTACAGTAGCAAGCTCAATCGCCATTTGTTCGAAGGGGGATCGTTGTTTTCACACACATGAGATTCATAAGATTACGGCAACAGACAAATGATAGGACGGTTTGGTACACATAAAAGCGAAAATGAACGCAGCAGGTGTTCCGGGGCAACGGCTCATTAAAATGGGCGGCTCATCTCGTTTTTCCGTTCGCACGATGATGACCACGAGATAACGAGGGATGAATATGAGACACCCATAATCCGGCGGTGGTGCACACGACAAGAGCCACGCAGCCACGTTCACCACGTGGCATCGGGTTGCAGTGGGTTAAGAGTAATTATTAATCAAATTTTAAATATATTACGAGATTTTAACGGCTTCAATCGATCGAGCAGAAGATTGAACGGACTGTTTGAGAAAGGGGGAAAATCGCCAAGGGAGTTTTCGACTCCACCCCCCCATCTTCCATTGCTGTTGAGCGCCGAGTAATTGCGAGGCCACATGCAAAAATTATGGTACATCTGTGTATGTTTTCTTTCCTTCTTTGTCGTGATTTTTTTTTTGCTTTCCCCCAAAACCACCCACAAAAAGCGCGTACCAGTTGCACCCGCACGAGGGAAACGCCGTTTATTATTTATTTATTCGTGCAACCCGCACCGACACCATTGTTTATTTTACGATGGACGCATCAGCGCATATCCTGTGCTGTTTCGTCGCTTTCCACCCCTCTCCCCGTCCCGACCCGATCCTCTCACTTATGCTGCAAAAAATCCACCTCGGTATGGAAACTTTTGGGAAAGGATTTCGCGAAACCACATTGTTACAGATTGCAAATCTGTTCGGAAAAGGGAAGCAGAAAAAGAAATCTACCATTTTGATTGTTTTATTTTCGGCGAGGTAATGCTATCGGTATCAGTTGCTATCGCGGATAATGGTTGAAGCATTAAACCCGAACACCAGGCAACCGGAGCCCCTTTAAACAAGCGGAAGCTGTCCGGCCGCTTTCATAACAATGCTTGAAGGATATCACTGGGATTGGTTCCCGTTGTCCAAACACGTGCATGGATGACGATACAGAGGGAAACAGGCGGATGCTCTTTCCGCTGCTGTCAATTTCGCAAACGTTACCCTCGTGTCGTTATTATACATTGTTTTAAATTATTAAAATTACTACTCGCAAATACCCGCGACCCGCCGGTGCGACCCATAATGACAAATAAGCGTTGACATCCCGAAATGTACAAATTGAAACGGACGCGCCGTTCCGGGTCAACAAATGCTGGCGTCGGTGTGTTAGCGAAAGTCAAAAGACTGACCACCGGCAGGACCAAAAAACAGAGCGCAAAGCGCGCATAATATATCTATGGGTGTCGTAAATTTGCACTTATTGTTGATTAATTTGATACCGGAATGGAACCGAAGCGAAGCGACCCACTCTTCTGCGTTTGTCCGCCCTCGTTGCCTGCTGTCCGGTTGCAGGAAGTGGACGGAATTGTTAGACACACCCGGAACGGATGTGCCCGGGGATAATAATAAAAAGATGACAATAATCATTATTCAAACGCATGATACGGCTGGACGATGTGAAATCAGACACATATGCTTAATTCATAGTTTCCGCTTTATCAACAAACTTAGTCCAATTAAAATTTCCCCCTACCTCCCGCACCACCCTCCGCAATACGACCGCCACCCACCCACAAAGCCATAAATGAGTTTTACCCACGTCACCAACCCCCCCTCCCGCGCGAACTAGGATAGCCGTAGAGGGTGAGGGTTTTACGTACTTTTTTGCGGGTACTTTCATTGGTTTGTTGGCCACTAGCCCACAACGACCCCATATATCCTATGTGGGCTCTAACCACAAAATTACACTTCAACCCGGTCCGGGGCTATCCAATTTTAATAAACCCTATTTTTATACCAACCCACACTCATTATCGGCTTCGGGTTTGAGGTGCTTTATCGCAATGTTTCAAACCATCATACGGTGATGTAATGAGAGAAATATTTTTTTACATCGTTTATTTTCATCACATTTCATTTATAAGGATTTTCATCACAGGTTCAGGGTATTTGGTAAGTGTGTGAACCAACTTGATGTCGTGATGTTTGCTATTTGATGCCTCTTCTCAGTTAGAATTTTAGAGGCATTAACTAAGCTTCCTAAAGATTCCTTCCTGTAAGACTCACATTCTATAAACTTATCCAGGGGAGGATATAATTTGATGAATCTCAAGACTCATTGAATAGTTCCGATCCTCTTTCAATTCGACTTTTGTAGACTTATCTCGTGTGTTGTGGAAAGAGCCCCCTCAGGACAATACTTGCTTTTGTGTTTATTTACACGTTATTTCAATGTTCGTTCTTATCGATCTGGTAGCTCTTACGTAGAGTCGTAGACGGGTACGGCGTCCTCTATTACTTGAGGTCTGACCAAGACTATTATTTTAGAGAAAACGACCAAACAGAACTTTAATACCAGATATTTACAAGGGAAATTCATTATATACCTTAAAAAAAACTTATAGGATTTGGATTCATAAAAATCTATCACAATCACAATAAATCTCGTGTTTAACACATCCGGATTGCATTCAAACGGTGTGAGCAGACCATCGCAAGCATAATGGGCTGCACAATGAAATAATGGTAGTATCAACTGAAGACACACACACACACACACAAGCCAATCTCCCACACCCTCGGTTTCCAATTAAAACATCACGAGGTTGTGCTGGTCTGCCCTTTCGGCAACGAAAAACACTCAAAAACGTACCCAGCATAAATTCGCTTAACATGAATTAAGACGACCATTGTGCACATATACCCTTCGTGCGCCTAACAGAACCATCATTTTCAACTGGTTTGTTTCCCTCGACACATAAAAAAATCAACAACGGCGAGGGCGACATTGCGACAAAAACACTCCAAAACCGGCCCGAACAAAAAAAAAAAATATCTATAGCAACTCTATAATAAAATCATCGAAATCATCTGCGTACATAACATGGGTTCGTATCCTTTTTTTTACGCGTGGCGTTCTACTATTTGTTGTGTTTTTTTACCCACCCACCCATTTGTGCGCAAAACCGGCTCGACAAAGAAAAGGACAAAGTAACAACATTACGTAGTGACAGACGGGCCGCGGCGTGCGTGCCGAATTTGCACACGGCGCCAGAAACAAAAATGGACCACTCGGCACTTGTTCCTCACCACCCAAAAACGTCGCTACGCTGGCGAACTCCGGGTGAGAGGTAAAAAAAAACATATTCATCAGCAAATAAATATCAAATCGAGATTTCGTTGTTTTTTTCCGATGTTTCAGTGGCACCCGCCCCATAGTGAAGGGAATGTAAAAACAGCTTTCCATATTACCGGTACATTTTTTTCTCGTTTTGATATTTTCTTTCTGCGGGTTACATTTACGTTTTCCAATTTTTAAACGTTGCCCCCCCCAAAAAAAACCAGCGTGCAAATGTAAAACGAACGACGAAATAGAAAATAAAACCAACCGCGTGCTAACCAATGGTTCATTTGCAGTTGTAAAAAACGGGCTACATGCTTGGTGGCCACATTTTGAGTGTGCACCAATTTATTACATTGTAAAACACTCGTCAACGCACCGGAATAACAACCGCTGGCAGTGCCGTTTGGGAGAGTTGGTACACTTCCGGTTGAATTCACCCGAACACCTACAGGAGATGGGGGAGTAGTGAAGTGAAAGTTTGCCTAAAGCCGCCGACCTAAAGCTTTTGCTTGCCGCAACCTCGCTTCCCGTTTGGCACAGGTTCGTAGCAGTAGCGAACAACAGCAGTCGATACAATTTTGCGACAAAATAAGAATAAAACGGGCAATTCAATGCCGGTCCGCACTTCGATTGGTTGGTAGCTGCTCGGTGCTGCTAATTTATATGCCTGTAAACAACTGATGGCCACTGTTGGCACGTGATGGGTAAACAGATAGATGAATTAATTTTTACACTCATCAACATGCAGGCTACGGAGAGTTCCGAATGCGTTCTCCATAAAGAGTTGTAAATCGTGTTTCACCATCACCGTTTCCGTGTCGCTGCTTTCTGTCCCCACTCGTCTAAAATATTTATTTCCAATTCGAAGCAAAAATAAAACGCAACTTTTAGTCCTTCTCTCTCTCTCCAGAGCAAATGGGGCATTAAAAATAACATGATATCACATTTGATTTTTACCCACTTTTCACCATGGGAGAATCAATTTTCCGCCCATTCGTTTTTATGCCCAACGTGGTACCCCCTTTAGGTTTTGCTGCATACGCGAAAACCCATCGGCCATCGAAAGGGGAACGACGCAAGGGATACTTTTGTTTATTAAATTAATACACGATACAGTGCACTGTTACTCTTCCTCGCACGTTGGCCGATTTGTTCATCACCTCCACCGCCACCTGCACGGTATGACGAATGCGTTCAATCTTTACCCACGGAACGGGACGGGATAAAATATATCATTACAAAGCAAAAAAGCCGAAACATAAAAAAACACCAAAGACACCACGGTGTTGTCTCGCTGGTAATGATAGAGGAATTTATTTTAACGATAATGAGTCGTCACTGCTTTCCGCATGTACGAGCACCCCGCTACGCTACGCTACAGCTGGCGGGTGCGTTCGAGCGAAACGGACACTCAACCGATCCAGGCGTCGTATGCCGGGCGGCATGATTTAGTGCGTGGCGTGCCATAATGCAAACTGGGTGGCAAAAGCAAAATAATCCCATCCCCGCCGTTGCACAATCAGATGAGTGAATACAACAACATCATTAATGCAGTAACGTCTCTCTCCCGGCGTTTCTGCCATTGCTGGCCACTCCGGGATATCCGACCGGTTGACAATATCCGGCGTGGAGTGGGAGCCAACAGTACCGATCGTGCTACAAACGAAACATCGAAATCAATTAGTTCGACAATTTCAGCAGGATTATTTTTACATTCACATGTTTATCTTGTTCCGGGATGTAGGTATTAAAATGCGTCCAAGAGTTAAACGAAAAGAAAAAAGGACGCCCATCCACATACATTGCCGCATTCGAATATTTCAATTTGCATCGCCGCAAATTTTTCCACCAATCAGTCGCAGCAGTTGTTACCTACAATGGACATAAACAACAACAAAAAAAAAAAAACAAAAGGATTATTATATGTGGACACAGAGCGAAAGCCATCACCGACCATATTATTCAATTCACGATTTTAATTTATTCAAGAAATTCCTTTAACTCGCTCTCTTTCTTTCTCTCTCGCCGCATTCACTCTATTGCTTATTTTACTGGCGCCAAAAACAATATAATTTTCTTTGATTATATTGCTAATTGTTTCAATCCAATCGCAAACTATATGCATATTGATTCGATACTATTATCATTGCTCAACCTTGACTTCCCTTACATTTTGCTACCCCATTTAATTAATCTCTCGTATCTCGCGGGATCGGGATCGAAAAACAGGTTAAAAAACGGGAACAAAATTTAAAACATTTCCTCACTATTTTGGCCCAAGCGAACGAATAATCAAAGGTGTGGTAACGTTACACACGTGCAGCCACCAAAAAAAGAAAACGGAAGGAAAAACTACGAATTATTACTATCACGCAGCTCGAAATCAACAATCTTATGTGTTATGGTTAAATTAATCAAATCTCACTCCATTATTTCTCACTCTGGTGAAGAAAATTATTAATCATACATTACAAACTCATGTAGGATGGATGGTCCGTGTGTGATACCGCAAAAAAAAGCTAAAACTAATCTATACTAAACGCTACGGAAGTTTGATTTTCTGTTCTTCATTTCTAACGTTCATCCATCTGCATCAAAATGGTTGGAATTGCAGCTTGTTTTGAATTGAATATTCGATAACTAAATACATTGGTTTTAGTTAATGTTGTATGGGACTACTCCGAGGCCAATGTAAAGCATACTAATGTAGAGCCTGTCGAGTCTGTCCTTTTTGATGATAAAATGAATCTGCATTTATGCTTTTGTGGGCCGAGATAATAGCTTAAAACACTACCAGCTGTGTGTTCCGTACTTGAACTTGAACAGAACAATTAACAATTTTCCAATGTTTCCTAATTTAACGGTCTAATTTTGTTACGTTTGGTATACACATCGTGCTACCTAAAATCATGGGAAAAGGTGTGTTATTGCCGTAACAGTAACAGAATTTTGTCGATCTTTGCAAAACGGCTTCCTTTTTCTAAATTTTGATTAGCTTCACCTTTTTGAGACATTGAAAATAATCCAAAATAGCCAGATTTGACATGCAATTGAGTTGAGATTAATTATTACAAACAGTTGCGCTAGTTTTAAAATAACAGATCATATCCTAATGAGTAAAAACAGCCGCATAATAATGTTTAACCATGCATTCCCTTGCTTGGGTCGCAAACTACACTTTTCCTGCTTTTCGAAAAAACGTGTGACGCTTTTTTCTGTTTGTTTTTTGATTATCTTATTACAAGGTGGTTGTTGTGGTTGGCATTATTATCATCCAAATGCCCGATTTTCAACAATGTTTCATATTTGTATGCCATTTTTAACCATTTGTGGTTTTCAAAGAGTACCGATTCGTGTATGTATTATATTGCTTAATTTAATTGGTTTTTAGGATTAGCTTTCTCTTCCTTTATCTTCGTATTTACTATGTAATTCCTTTTGCTCGGTTGATTGAATTTTTAGAAACGTTTGCTAAGTTTGTGTTTCCTCCCAATGTTAAGTTTTACAATTTTGTTTCCAATTTTTACTCTTTTACACACTAACCGGTACTACTAGCGATCGCCAATACGTGCCAATCATTACTAAGCAAATGAAGTTGTAAAATTATTGTTCTCTACACTAAGCGCCTATGGTTTACCACGACAACCGAGTGGTGGTGGTTTTTTAGTTAGTTTCTATCATTTATTCGCCGGTCCTCAGTACAAACACGTTTGTGTTGTTCGCGTTCATTCATTAGATCCCCCCCCGTTCCATAAACACACACACTGATTGATTGATTGTGCAGCAATCGGCTTCTTACCCTTATCGCACACTACACAACTGCACACCGGTCCCCGTCGTACCACAGGCCGGATAAGAGATCGCTCTAAACATTGACTACTAGCACACACGTTGGCGGATGTTACAAGCAGCGGAAGCAGCGGTGCATGAGCAGCAACAAGCGGCAAACCCTTTTGTGCACCGGCGTCCCTTTGAAAGCCAGCCTGTTCCTAATCCCATTCTACCCATGAGTGCAGCTAGATAAAAAAAAACCACAGTTTGTTACCGAACAGCAACGCGACACACTTGGTAGCACTGGGTTTCGTTGGTAGCAAAAGGTTCACAGGAACGAAGGTAACAACATGGTAATGGAGGTATTTAGGTTAGTGGTTCGATTTTGGTGATGGAGGTAAACGGAAACGGAACACTCCTTCTGACTAACTTATCGGACGCGTACCTTCGCTTCCCATGCGTTACAAATCTAATCTTAGTTAGAAAGAAATTCGTATGCTTATGAATCATATTTTCTGACGGTTTTTAGCAGAGAGAAACACAATAAAAATGATCCGTTGGTGCGAGGTTATTTACAACTAAATCCGAATTCGGTTACGGTGTGGACTTTCGGGTGCCGTTGTTTGGGGACCATTGAAAACTGTAACACTACTAAACTAATTCTTTCTCCCCTTCTCTAGCGGCTAACCAAATCTATCTATCGTTCTTTATCGCTTTCAATCGAATAAAGTAAAGCCAAAATAGAACAATTCATAAATATTCTCTTCCTATCGGTCTACCTAGCTAAGTTCTCACTCACAAGAAAGAAAACACGTTACCCTATTCTGGCGGAAGGAAAGGAACTGATCGAACCTGTCACACCGCGGTACAGTGTTGCTGCGTTACCTAAATGTTTCTTTTCAGCAGATAAAACAGTAACGTAAAGCAAACGATGAAGAATATCATCAAACAGATCGACACTATCATTATCAGTGCGATGACCGAGCTACGTGGGCTTTCAAAGTCGGAACTTTCCTCGAGTCTGATTGCACTCGACACTTGTGTTTACGGCGTTAAAGAGTACAAGATACACGAAACAGAGACGTGCCAAAAAACAGAATTTAAGAAAACACAAAACACACACACACAAAGGCAAAATTAATGCAGAGTGTAACAATAACAACACGCATTAGTGTGCAACAACGAGAAAAGGAAGAGAAAAAATGGAAAAAATTTGGAAAAAAGAAAAAAAAGAGAATAAAACCAGATTAAAAAGATCGAATCAGGTAACTGAACAGTTAAAAACGGGGAAAAACTCCAAACAATAGCCCTTTTTGGTAGCTGAAATCTAAACAAACTGGTGCACAGGATAAGTGAAATGTGTTTCGAAATCGTTGAATGTTGGCGACGATTTTGTTCTTTTTAGGACGTATATTAGATTCCTTTACAACAATTGCTGTACTTTTTTCCACAAATTGTGACATTGTTCGATTGCTTACATTTGTCCCAATACACCTTCGCAAGATCAGATGTGAGTCACACACCTTTTGCCGGGGATTCATCAAACTAACGGCTACACTAGTTGCTTCTAGTTTCAAAGCTATACGGACACACACACCAGCACAGATACACCCCTATAAACTTGTAACCCCTACAAGAAAAGCAAAAACAGCTAAACAATACAGAATGTACAACGAAGTGAACACTTTTTCTCTATTCTCAACGCGTTCTGCGTAGGTGTAACCATGTAACAGCTCACAAAATGGCAGATTGGCAGTCTTAGGACCTTGGTTTTTTGTATCACCCCACGACGTTGCATAGCATGTATGAATGTGTGTATGTGTGTATGCATGTGTGTGTGTGTCTATATGGACAATTGTACGGTTTGTAAAAAACCGGACCCACCGGAAATGGCGGTGTGCACGCGATCCGGCTGTGGAAGCGTAAATGTTTCCATCCGTGACAATGGATGCCACCCATCCACCCGTCCTCCTTCTTCACCTCCTTCCCCGCCCGACCAACCGGTACCAACACGGTTGACGATACCTACACACACACCTAAACAGTTTCCTCCATACCTGGTTTTAATCGGGCGGCCGGGCTTTCGGCGGTGCCAACCTTATTCGACCGGTTGCTTGCATTCCGATCGGTTTCCTCCTCCTCGATCTCCATTCTCGTTTCGCCCTTACTGGCAGGTGTGCTGGATGACCCTTCCGTAGCAGCAGGGGGCACATTGTTTGAACTTGGCTCGTCGTCCACTTTGTTTGGGTCATCGTCTGCCTGCTCTTCCTCCTCCTCCTCGTCGTCCTCTTCGATAAGTTTGCGGGCCAGCTTCACTGCCTCGAACTCGTTATAGTGTGCTTTGCGGCGTCGTTCGAATTCTAGCTTACGCTTTTTCTGCTCCTCCGTGAGTTCTTCCTCTTCCTCCTCGTCGTCATCGTCTAGCTCCTCCTCGGATACGGCATCACTGCGAGCGTCTGCTGCAACGCGTAATCTAAAACATTGCGATATGGGACCGATATCAATGTGGGTGCGGTTCTCCAAATGTCAATCATACATCATACCTTTCTGCGAGTACTTCGGCGTCCAGTTGATCGACGTCGGCTGCTTCCACGTAGTTGAAGGGAGTTTTCGGTTCGTCCACCTTCATGTGGCCGTAATCTTTATCCGGCGGATGGTACGTCTGTAGTACGTTCAGCTCATCAAATTTGGCACTTTTCCTATGTCTAAAACCGAAGGTTCAATCAGCATATTGACGTTCTCCTTAACTCACCAGCACACCCTACTTACACCGATGATGCCGCCGAATGTTTGTCGAAGCTGCTCGAGGATTTAAGGATACCCTTGCAGGGCTTTTTCGCATCCGGTGAGTCCGAACTGAAGGACATTTTGCGTACTCTTGTTTCTCCGCTAATTTTGACGGCTACTTTACGGCAAGGTCAAATGTTAGGAAATGTGTTACGCACACAGACCAGTGGACACGATTGTACGTACTGCAGTAATAAAGTGATCTGGAAAAGCAAAAAAAAAGCGCGATCAGTGAGGGTGGCATAAAGCGGATACGTCGAATAATCTCATAAACCATTTCCTGTACGTTGGGGTCAATCGGTCCGACGGCGCAAAGCAAAAGCAACGCGTGATTAGCAGCATATAACGTTTGTTTGCGGAACGTTTAGCGAACACACATTCCTTTATCATCACATCATAACAATCGAAAGCACCCGCGTACCGTGGCCGGAACCACCCTGGATGGCTATGCGAAGGGAATGGCAAACGCGAGCCCAATGCTTACCAAGCTTTGTAACGTGCTCTAATCCAATGTGCCCTTCACTCTCCGCCCTGTCCCAAGAAACAATAGAATAATCCGATTTGGTTGTCCCGTGCGGAAGATTACGTCTTAATTTTGAGTTTTCGGCAACCGCACGCACTATGCCTGTGAGCTCGGTTGGCGGATGTTTGGCGGATGAAGGTAGGGCGGTTGAAAACGAACGAAACTTTACCCGATTCTCCGTGCCTTTGCCGGAGAGTGATCCGAACAGCAAATATACAACCGACGAACCGTAGCGAAAAGATACAGTAGAAAATGCTTTTGTTTTTGTCGCGAAAAATTCAACTTTTCTGCACTGATAATTTTACCGAATACCAAGATGTGTACAAAGCGAGAGCCGCAGGTTTGACCGTTATGCTGAGTTTGACAGCACATCATTTGACAGCCGGGACGTTTGACAGTGGGATAGCCCACGGTCATAGCGAGCCGTTGCATTTTACTCCGTTTCTCAACGCAATCAGCTCGAATGAGCCACTGATTTTTTTTTTAAATTAAAACCTATTCTTGTCTAAATTCTAGAATACAAACACACAAGATAAGTAGGTCAATCTACCGAAGTATTAATACCATTCCGGCTTCTCGTTTAGTTATCACTGCAATCGAGAAACGATGTATAACCGGCTGCGAAAACAATGCAAAAGTTTAAATTATGTTAAGCAGCGCCACACTGGACCCGAAGTGAAGGCCCGGCCTACGAAGAAATTCGATCGTGAACCATCAAACACGCACATGCATTGGACGGAACAGCTCTTTGGAATACACTGCTTTTGAACTACTGATTTATTTACACAGCTGGGTTCCGCATCTGCTCAACATGGAACAATTTGAGCTCAAAATTCTAAACCAGTCTTAACAATACCGTCAATGGTTTCGTTTCGAAACAATGGTTCCAGTTTTTAATCGTTTTATCAGTATCAAGTGCATCACTTACGCGATAGTTTTCACAAGTTTCGTGCTAATTTTGCTAAAAAATTTGCATCTTTTCGATTGGTCTCATCCGGCTAATCCAATTACAATCGGAACGCTGACCATTTCGAATGGGACGAAGTATGTGCTGCCGTGCGACGTTTCTGACCCGGATGCAATCGATGCCATCCGACGTGCCGTTAGTGATGAGTGTAAACTTAAGATAGCAAATGCCGCTTGCAAGAATGCCAAGGGTAAGCTTACGCCGCGATTGATCGGGTATCACTGTCCACGGGGAGGTTTCGAACCGTATCGACTGTTGGGATGTTATCCAGCCAGAATCTTGACCTACAACTCCACGATCACAAACATGCCGGATAATACTCCAAAACGCTGCGTAGATTTCTGCACCCAGCGTAACTTCCGCTACGCGATGGTTCAAAAAGGGTAAAGAATGTTGAAACCATAGCCATCTATTGCACAATTTTCTCTATTATTTCTCAATCTATTCAACCGCATTATAGACATTTTTGCTACTGTGAAGACGATGCACCGATCCCGAAGGAAAAATTCAACGACGTCATGTGTAGCTTTCCCTGTCCTGGAAATCCCGCACTGAACTGCGGAGGAGCGTGGGAGGCTTTAGTGTACGAAACGGGTCTTGCAAGTAAGTGTGTCAATAATGGCTAAACGTTCAGCTAGTTCCCATGCGTTCTAATCCCATTGCAGAGCACCCGATTCAACCGGTTAAGTTGTATCCGAACCCGAAGGATAAACCGGTTCGAATAGCGTTTCTTCTGATATTTCACAAAAGAAATCTCCGACAAGTACACCGTTTGATTCGTGCTATCTACGACAAGAGCCACTATTATTACATTCATGTCGATCCAGTAAGTAATCGGTAGCGTTGTGCCAATTTTTCTTCTGTGCCCCGCCTAAATGTTTTACCTTTTGCAGAAGCAACACTATCTTTATCGCGAGCTGCTGAAACTGGAGAAAGATTTCCCCAATATCTACGTAACTCGTCAACGGCACTCCATCACCTGGGGATGCTTTACACAGCTGCAGGCCCTGCTGGCATCGATGAAAGACATGCTCACCATGTGGAATCCCGATTACATATTGAACATGAGCGAAAGTGATTTCCCGATCAAAACGATAGCGAAGCTGACCAAATTTCTTACTGCAAATCGGGGACGAAATTTCCTGCAAATGCAATCCTTGTATTCGGTAGACAAGTTCATTACTGATTCGGGATATAGTAAGAACTTTCTGGAGTGTGATAATCGAATGTGGGTTATCGGCGATCGGAAACTACCGAGCGGTATAGTGACGAACGGTGGAAGTGATTGGTTTTGTCTGTCGCGAGAATTTATTCAGTACGCACTAGACGACCGGCACGATCTAGTGGCCGATGTTATGCGCATTATGGAACATACGATTTTTGGTACGGAAAACTTTTTCCAACAAGTGCTGCAAAATTCGCCTTTCTGTCAAACGCAATACAGTAGTGGTTTGCGCTTAATTAGCTGGGCTTACGGTGTTGGTTGTTCGACGGGGCGGACGATCGAATGGATCGGTTGCAGTCCTCTCATCATACGCCGAGATAGCTGGCCAGATGTACAGAGATCCATCACCGACGTGATCTACGCAGTTCGAAAGTTCAATCCCATCTTCGATCAAACAGTTATTCTTATAGCGGAAGAGTATGCGTTTGGCAGGTATCCATCAAATGTGCCAAACTTGAACGCTTACTGGGAAAATGTGTACCATCACGAAGATGAGAGCCACGGCCCGAGGACGAATGCCATTCTAAATGTTGCCTATGCTTTGCTGTACATAAATGCGCAGACCAACGATTACGAGCACTACGAGGTAATGAAGATATTGGAAATAACTCACTACTTTAATCGGAACACATTTGAAGGATTTCTGATTCGCCATTTAGCACTGGTGAACGATCATCGATTGGAGCTAGAGATTTTTGTTAAACCCATACACAAGTTTATTCCCAGCAGGAAATTAGAGAGCAAGCTGGTTAATGTAATGTTAGCGATTTCTAACGTCATTGAGGTGGTCGAACAAAGCCCACTCGACTTCGATCAGGTGCTATCGGCCGACAAGCAGCCTACGCTTATTTTTAACCTACCACGAGCAAAAACCCAATTCCAAACCATTATTAATCACACCGTTACCGTGGACTGGATCGATCCTTATCAACAATCGGCGGTGGTTGAAAATTACACGATCAATGATGATCCAGATAAATTCGATCGTCATTCCCTTCAAAGCACGACCCTAAACATTCCTCTCGTGGAAGGTGTTTGGCGTGCACGGGTTACTCTAAATGGGACCTACATAGGAAAAATCGATTTTATGGTTGCTTCACACGAACTCATCGCGTTTCCCCGTTCAAGTACAACTACTTCCGTTTGCATTCAGCCACGTGGTCCAGTTGAGTGGTTTAAACAAACCTCCTGCAATATGAAAAACAGCGATCACGTGCTACAGAAACATGCTCATCTTGTCGAGAGCGTTCAAAGTTCGTTCCACGTTGAGAGTACGTGCATTATTGATGGAGAAATAGTTCCGGAACAAATAAATTTCAAATCGTTTGCTAACTGTTCTGCCAGCATGTGGAGCACGCTGGCACCGGACCCGAAAAGCGATGTTTACAATCGCATTAAAAAACGTGCCTAGAATATCTTGATAGATATTAAAATCTGTAATCTGCGTATGAGGTGTATTTTATTCTGAAAAATAACAGAGAATTCGGAAATTGAACATTTAGAAGCATGTATGAGGAATTTTGCTGTTGAAGAGAATAACAAACATAATTTGAGTCCCAATTGTATTCACTAGATATTTTCTTTCAAATAAAACGAGAACGATTGATCCGCACTTGAAGAATTTGCATGAAAATTAGGAAAGAAAAAAAAAGTGAACCAACAATTTCAGCACTGAAACGTCAACCTGTTCACCTGTTCCAGCTCCCTGTCAAAATGCTGTCCGTAGACCAACCTTCGCTCCGTACACCATTTCACATTTCGTCAACAAACCGTGTTGTCAAAACAAGCACTCTTCTTCTGCTTGTTCTGCGTCTTGGTGCATTTGCTTTTACCCTGTTTCTTGTGCTTTTCTGGCGGTTCTCCAATCTGGAGCAAGTCACGACGACGGTTCTTAATTAGATGTAATTTGATTCTTTACACCGATCCACGTAACCGTAGGTATCGTGCAAGTTCGGTGCACGCGTCACCACTCGCTATCTGACACATTTGTTAACACATTTTCTTTCGCCCATAATTTTTTTTCGTTCACTGCAGCAGTGTTACCGCAGCGGAAGAAAGAAGATAACCTTCTCCAAATCGGGCAAAGATCATGTGCACCATCGGAAGGTGAATGTGTTGGTTAGCATATTGCCGCGTTACAGTTCGGTAGCATTCTTCCCGTTAGGAGATTCGGGTTCCAATGCACGCGCGGCTCAAATATCCACGCGTAGGTGTCGTTTTGCTACAGAGATAGAACTCGCTCACCGTCCGTAGCGCTGCTGGTGCTCGGTACGGCTTGGCTGTGCAACATGCAAAAGTTCCCGCTGCGCCTACTATGGCGCTACAAGGTGTTCGTGCTGATTGGGTTTATGATCGTGGCCGCACAGATATTTCTAGCGTACAAGCTCCTGTGCATGCCACTGACGGGTAACGAAACCACGGAGGAACGGGATCTAAGCCGGCGGCTGTACGAGAAGTATGTGCAAAAACCCTCCACCGGCACGGATGGACTAAACCTGTCCATGGGTGAGAACGATAAACGAACGGCCGATGGTACGGGACGGCATGGACGAGACGTGAAGGAGGGCAATCCGAACCAGCACGTGCTAAGGTTGGACGAGCTCGACTTTGTGCCACCGTGCGAGCTGACACGGAAGGAAACCGTATCTGCCATCCACCGAGCCAAGAGCCAGTCGTGCAAAGCGAAAATTGTGGAAGTGGCATGTGAAATTCAGGCCGGAAAATTCTACCCCCAACGGCTACCGAACTACTGTCCGCGAGGTGATCATTCGCCAAACCGAGCGCTTGGATGCTTCCGGGATGAGAAGAACTTCCGCATCCTGTCGGGATATTATTCCACCTTCAAGACGAACAATTCGCCGGAAAAGTGCATACGGTTGTGTCTACAGTCGGGCTACCCGTTTGCGGGTGTACAGTATGGGTAAGCGACCGTCGTTCGGATGTACCTCTGGGAAAGATGATTCTTATCAAATGGTTACTCTTCCAGCTACGAATGTTTCTGTGGCGACGAGCTACCAAAAGCATCGGCCAAACTACCGGACTCTAGCTGCAATATCAAATGTCCCGGTGATCCAAAGCAAGCCTGCGGTGGATATTTCGCAATCAACGTTTACGAAACAGGCATACGCAGTACGTATCTCTTCAAGGGAAGTAGATCTTTTTAATAAGTTTCTGGTTCTTTTAGAATTTGCTGCTCAAAGCACCGAAACTGTTCCGAAGCACGCGGACGAAACGGTGCGAATCGCTTTTCTGCTCACACTGAACGGACGAGCCGTTCGGCAAGTACACCGGTTGCTGAAGGCACTGTACAGTCCACGGCACTATTACTACATACATATCGATGCGGTAAGGATAGACCGTTGTTCATAGGATAGGCAATGGACTTGCTGACACACATGGTTTCTTTTTACACAGCGCCAAGAGTATCTGTACCGCGAACTGTTGAAGCTAGAACCAAAGTTCCCCAATATTCGACTGGCGCGCAAACGGTTCTCCTCGATTTGGGGCGGTGCATCGTTGCTTCAGATGCTGCTGTCTTCCATGGAACACCTGCTGTACGAAACGGACTGGCACTGGGACTTTGTGCTCAATCTCAGCGAAAGTGATTTCCCGCTCAAAACGGTCGACCAGCTGGTTACGTTTCTAACGGCCAACCGGGGACAAAACTTCGTACGCAACCATGGCCGGGAGGTTCAACGGTTCATACAGAAGCAGGGCCTGGACATGACGTTCGTTGAGTGTGACAATCGGATGTGGCGCATCGGTGATCGGACACTCCCGGCCGGCATTACCATCGATGGTGGTAGCGATTGGGTGTGTTTATCGCGCGACTTTGCGCGCTATGTTACGGGTGACGGTAACGCACACCGGGACGAACTGATACGTGGCCTTTTGCGTGTGTTCCAGTACACAATCCTACCAGCGGAATCGTTTTTCCACACGGCACTGCGTAACTCGCGCTTCTGTCACACCTACACGAACAACAACCTGCACATGACGAACTGGAAGCGTCAGCTCGGTTGCAAGTGCCAGTACCGCCACATCGTGGACTGGTGCGGCTGTAGTCCGAACGATTTCCGCACCGAGGACTGGGAACGGTTGCAGGCCAGCCAGCACAAGAAGCTCTACTTTGCCCGTAAGTTTGAAGCAATGGTTAATCAAGCGATCGTGCTGCAGCTTGAGGAGTGGATCTTCGGACCGTATCCGGCTGACTATCCGAATCTACACTCGTACTGGCACAATGTGTACCATCACGAGGACTCCGGATCGACGGGTGTTGGAGCACTGTTAAACGTAGCGCACAGTTTGCTCCGGGTGAATGGACGCACCAATCCAGTTCAGTTGTACGAACCGCGCCGGATACGGGAAATTACGCACTACCTCGAGCGGGACACGTACCGTGGCTTTCTGGTACGTCACGAAGCAATAGCGCTTGATGGGACGGAAAACGCGATCGAGCTCGAAACATGGATATCTCCTGTCGTAACGGCAAAGGTGACCCGAAACACACCGCTCGCGCGCCGTCTGATCCATCTCGAGGTCAGTACGGACTATGACGAAAAGGAACAATTGTCGCGCAACTTTCCGCGCATCATCGGTACCAACGCGGAACCGGCACTAATTTTCCGGCTCGCCGCCCCGCTCGAATCGGAACGGATAAAGGGAGCGAACGCGACTAACTATTCGCTCACCGTCGAGTGGATCGATCCGCTGGGGACGATCGTTGCTTCTAGTCATTTTACGATCGAAGACAGCCCGAATGGACCACCGCATAGTTTTAATCATTTTTTGAAGGGAAGCAAACTTAAGCTACCGCTAGCGGACGGTATTTGGGGTGCACGGTTACTGCAAGGAAAGGTTTTACTCGGTGCAACACGATTTCTTGTTGTTGCAGCGACTTTTCGTGAGGCTAACGAACAAGCGGCCGATGGTGATGATCATGAGCAGCACACTCATCGACAGATTATGCCATTACGCCGTAGTTCGAGTGGTGCCAATACGGCCACTAGCAAGATCCGAGCAAAGGATCGTAAACAAAGCCCGGTGGGACATTCTGGTGATCGTCATGATCGGAACGATCACTGGCAGGATGGCGATGAGCATCCATTACAGCTAGACAAGCTGGTGGGACAGTTCTTTGCCATCCGAGAAACCTGCGCAGTGATCGCTTTCGGTGAAGAAAGAAAGCGATCGGAGCAACAATTTGACGATTGTAAATCAACCAGCTGGAGCAGCTTAGCAACGGATCCAAAGAGTGATATCTACGTCGAATCAGAGACGTCAAACTAGTGGCAGCCGAAAAAAGAGCTAGATTAAGCCGCATACAGTGCCATTGTTTTGTTTTGTGTTGATTGTTATATCCCATATCCTACTTTCTTAATGTTATAATCTCAATCCTTCCATACCAAAAGGAACGCGAGTGTTCTGCCCTGTCCAGTATGCTTTTTAAAACCAGTCAATTGCTTTTACGTGCACCACGTGCAAAAGGAGAAAAGATTAAATTCTTGATACGATAAAAATGAAACAAAATATGATGCAGAATACGTGTTCATAAACAGTCCAAACTGCCAACTGAACGATGTGAATCCGCGGAACGAAGGTAGCTTGTTGGTGATGTTCAATTAAAGGAAATTGGTATCTCTAGTTAGTAATGTTAGCCCATTTTCAAATGTCGCTGTCGGAACAGCCTGTTTAGGACGTATCAAACTACCAAATTATCCCGTGCAGATACTACGCGTGAATAAAGGAACGATTAAAAACGAATCCAAGATAAAAAAAAAGTCTTGTTCTACCTGTTCTTATCGCCGGGAAAGCGTGTATTTCGCACACCTTATATCAACAAATCATCATCGGGATCCTCTTCGTCGAGATCATCTTCGGCATCGGGATGGTAGAGGATTTTACCGCCTTCCGGTAGAGTTTTGAAGCTGATGAAAATGCGAAAACATATTGAGTTCAAAACTAATTCTTAATCTTCCCGGTACAGAATCACTTACAATTCAAATGGTAACGTTAGAGCGTTCTTTGCCACCACCTCTTCGTCCTTTAAGTCAATTTTGAATGTGCCTAGCGTGGCAGGATTCGGTGGAGGATCCACTCCCATCGCTCGTGTGCTCTGTTTAGTTGAGAAGGATCGTTTTACCTCAACGATGGTGAACGAACCTTTCAGTGTATCGAACTCGTAGTACTTGTTGGTAACTCCTCCGGTGGGTTTCTTTATCAACAGGGACAAATGTGTTCTATCCTCGAACGTGACAACCGTATCGGCCATATGCTCGACGTAAGGCAAAAGAAACATTTCCTGCAGCTTTTGCTCCACGATCCACACGAAAACGTGTTCGATGTTGGAATTTTTCTTACACTGTGCAATGTATTTGAATATTTGGCTAGGTTCACATCGTCGCTCTGTGTTGGATAGGATGATTAACTGGAATTTGGACGATCCGTTCAGATGCTGTACAAGTTCAACCGGACAAGCATTATCGCCATACTGTTCCTTCAGCCAGCTACCTATCACTGTGCTAGCGTTGGGTTCAAATCCAATTTTATCTAAAAAGCGAATCATATGTTAAATTGAAACGGAAACGGTCTTTCAATATCTACCGGTTATGGCGATGATTTTTTGTTGAGGTAAAGCTTTCGAGCTAAGCAACTCCGCTCGATTATGCTGTGTGGTATTGCTACGTCGAGAAAACGTTACTGACATGTTGGTAATGGTTTAGGCACTCGTTTGTTACAAAATTATCACTTATTTCCTGAGTTTGCAGGAGGCAAACACGATTCTTTTCCTGTTTTCTTACAGCTCGTGGTAGTTTGACAGCTGTTTGTGTATAAACAATGAGATTTGTGCTTCTGATGAAACGCGTGTCGATTTTATCAGCGAACGTGACCTGATAAAATTATGAATGATGAGTAGATAAAATGTTAAGATGATTCTTCATTACCAGAACCGTCTAGTTTGATACTTAATTGGCTCGATAACGAAAAATTAACAGCCATGCTTCAATTTTACCGATTCGAGCTTTTGAACCCTGTCATGTAGACGCTCGGTGAATGAGCATCAAGCAAACATCTGATTTTTGTTATTGTCAATCGCATTGCACCACAACGCAATTGTTTGTCGAAGAGTACGATTGAGCGTGATAGTAGCTCCGGTGGTTGCAGCGTCGTGTCGTTTAAATTCGTTTGTGGCTCATAAATTCAGTATAACACCATGTCGCTCCCACGCAATATCGGTGCACTGTTGAAGGTTTCCCGTGCGCACAGCGTGCCGTGCGCCCTGTATCATCAGAACGTCTTGGAGCACTACGAAAATCCGCGGAACGTCGGTTCGCTTGATAAGAAGGACAAGAACGTCGGTACGGGTCTGGTTGGTGCCCCGGCCTGCGGTGATGTCATGAAACTGCAGATTAAGGTGGACGAGAATGGCAAAATCATTGACGCCAAGTTCAAGACGTTCGGATGCGGTTCGGCCATCGCTTCGAGCTCTTTGGCCACGGAGTGGGTAAAGGGCAAGACACTGGATCAGGCGGGCCAGCTGAAAAATACGGACATCGCCAAGGAGCTGTCGTTGCCGCCGGTCAAGCTGCACTGCTCGATGCTGGCAGAAGATGCAATAAAGGCAGCGCTTGAGGACTACAACAAGAAACAGAAGAAAGGCGAGTAAGTCCCTAGCCGGGTCCATCACGCATTCGATCCGAGTGCACGATGGAAGGTGGTGTTGTATGATAAGAAATGCTATGTATTAGTTTGTATGTTTGGACTTTCTGTATGCTTAGTCAAGAAAACTCATATAAAGATGTTGAATAAGTAAAGCAGAGGTGTACTTTTTCTCATTTTACCATATCAAATGCACATGATGAACAATGTAAACAAATTAGCAGTCGGGCACCGGTAATTTCGTAGTGTTTACGTAACGATAGTTAGCATGATACGCGGTTTTTCACAAAGTACTAGCGCTGATGGAGCGTTAAATACAGAACGATGAATAATGCTAAAATGTAGTCAACTATTTCGTAATGTTGGAAAAGAATGGGAAGTGCTAAATTCACGCACATACATATCACGTAAAAGATGAAAATGGTTCGATCTAATATTAAAATACCATTCATGAAAATAGTACATACATATTTCCTGAATGCAAAGTTGTTTATTGCACAAACATTTTATTTTTCAAATAAAAAAATGCTCTAGGGTCTTGTACACGTAGCGCAAACTACAAGGCAAATTCAGCACGCAAAACTAAGTCTTCTTAGCTACCTACCCAATAAAATATTAAATACCACAATATAGATCATTGTATAACATAATAATTGACTTCCCAACTCCATTTCAAATGAAAAATAGATAAAATTATATCAATTTAAAAATTTCATGTTTTCATTTCGCGCCATGTGTAAAATGCATGCAAAGCCCCTTCAATTCAAAGTATTCAATCCGCTGGTCTACACAAACGCTGCGCTCTGAACTGTCAAAACGGAAAAGGCGGTTTGTGCAAAACAAATCGGGCAAACACACCTCAAGCGCATAATTTAGCTTTAAATTTACATAAAATGCTTGTAGTAAAATTGCATTAATCTCATCGGATAAGCCTAAAATTCCTTGTACTCGCTGTAACTAAACTCTAGTGTTAGGAAGAAGAACCAAGCGTTAACCATCTCTGTGTCATAGTTTTGTAGAAGGGGAAGGCTCTTTGTGTTCATCCCTTCATTTGCCCCACGGTAATATCGATTGAATCCGCACAGGGAAGGGCAAACACCTTGTCGGGGCGAAGGCTAACCAGGTGAGGAAGGCTAGTTGTTTGCTGGATTTAGTAGCAGTGCATAAGCAGTGTTGACCACCGAACGAAACGATGTCGCATCGCGAAATACTGCAGTCGATCCGGGAGGACGATTTCGTCGAATATTTCCTATTTCCCACCCGTCCATCCGATCCTGCCGATGTGGAGCTGGAGAATAGTGAAAACTCGCTGGAGCCACTCCTTCTGGAGGTAAATCGGTTGGCGGAGGCATTTTGCCAGCGGTACATCTGGCATCGTGATTCGTTTCGGGTGGTTCCAAGGCTACTGAACGATTCGCGGATGCTCATCGAAGCAGCCACGGGGGAGAACGGTTCATCGAGCGGTAAGGCTGTTCGAATAGTGAGAAAAACGGTTCGGTAAAGTTGAACTTTGTACATTTCTATTTTTAGCAACACTACCATCTCATCTGTACGGGATTTCCCATGTCGGTGACAACATTCAAGATGAGTGGTTCATTGTCGCACTGTTGTTCCATCTGACTGAACGTATCCCCGGGCTGGTGGCGCGTGTTGTAGATGCGGATGGAGAGTTCCTACTGATTGAAGCGGCTGAACAGTTACCCCGTTGGGCAAATCCGGAAAGCTGCGAGGGTAAAGTTTTTATATGCGATGGAACATTGCGACTGGTGGGGTCAAATGAACGAGCAAACGAAGCGCAAGAACATTTAGAGGTGCATGATGCGCTCGAAGTGGTTAGAGGAACGGAGGGGATGAAATATTGCGTCAGCGAAGAGGTGGACCAATGCATACGCGAAAGGATTCAGGGTTTCCCGGATGAAGTTCCGGAGCATCAGCACCGAGCGACGGTTAATGTGCCCGTTGGCGTAGCGGCGGTTTTACGTGAAAATCCCCAGCTCGTGGCACCGGCAGTGTTGGCATTTTGCGGTCGAGATCCAATTGATCTGAAAGCATGCCGTGCCATGCGATATTTTCCACCGGAGAATTGTGTGAACGTTAGTGTTACGTTCACGAAATGTTTGTATGCAATGCTTGCCCAGAGCCGCTACCTGCCGGACCGGAGAACCGGCTGGAGCATCCCACTGTCCACCGATCCGGAGTATAAAGCGTACATGCTGGGCGTGAAGCTGGCCTGCGGGTTCGAGATCTTAGCGTCACAGGCAAAATCCTCCCGCACCGACTGGGAAACGGACAAAGGGTGGAAGAGTTACTACGAATCGCTCAAAGCAAAAGGATACTTCCGTGACAATATCGAGGGATCACAAGAGCACACAAAACTGCTCACCATCGCGCGTGAGTACTACGTGGACAACCGGGATTCGATGCGTTCCACACCGAAGATTGGCGAAGAAATTGTTTCCATTCTGAAACGCAACGAATGGGATGTGGAGGAACTGCGCAAAGAGGGTCTAGAGTTGCCACCAGCGGACAGTGACGATTGGATGAACATTTCACCTGAAGAACTAGATCAATTGCTTACCAAGCGGTATGGGGCCAAGAAGCTTTTCTCGTTGAACGGTAACACAAATGCGGCAGAAACGTTTACCTCAATGGTTAGCGACTTCCTGGACCAGAAGAGTGAATTTGATGGCGTGGTTGTGGAGGAAGCAGACGAGAAAGCGGCCAAGGCAGTATTGGCTAAACTCGATCTGGGACCACTTAAATCACCCTCGAAACCGAAACGCACCAAAAGTAAAAACGCACACGATCGACAGACGAAAACGACACAGCAGCACAACAAACACACGTCATCGTCGGACACGATGGCACAGGAATCGCCGTTCCATCAGTCGGCAACGGTCGAGTTCGATGCCGGTGCCTTTGGAATGCACGTACGAAATATGCTCGATTTGCTCATACCCGAGGACCGGTGGGATTCGTCCGACGAGTCGGAAATGAGCGACTACAGCCAGGATGAGTTCGATCGGAACATTGAGGAAATGTCACCGACGCGAACGCATCGTGCCGTACAGAACGGACTGAAGACGTACATGGATCAGATGGATCGCGAACTTGCCGGCACTACTATTGGGAAGAGCTTTGAAACTGCTATCGATGATGAAGATGGGCCTGAGGGTAAACCTTCCGCTTCGGCTGACTCGACCGCTGCGGATGATTTCGATGACATTGAGTCATTCAAACCGGTCAACATCGATATGAACACGTTGAAGAATATGATGGAAAGCTACCAGTCGCAGATCGGTGGTCCCGGTCCGGCGGCCAACCTACTCGGTTCGATGGGAGTACAGATCTCGAAAGCATCCAAGCCAGAGAAAGGAAGCACACAGCAGACTGATGTCTAATGCCATTCAACTTTCGCTCAAGCCATGTTTAATGGGTGTGTCATCGTAAAGGTACTTCTCCTCAAATATGACCAGGTGTTGTGCGTCCTAATAATGCTTACATCACTGTATCTCCTTTGTGCCAGTTTGGTGAATGTTTTCTTCTTCGCCATTCCTCCGCTTTTAGCCTTTAAGAATCGATGCACCACACCACCCTCGAAACACACACCCTTGTGTCTACCCGTTGCGTCCAATATGCTAAAGTGCATTTTAATCATTATCAATAGTAGTATCAGTAAGGGAAATTAGTGTGTTTTTTTTTTCAATCAATCCGGATAGAATCCGTGATCCGTGTTTTTATCTCGCTAAGCGTACGCATATCCTTCCTACTTTTAAGTGAATTCGAGTTTGTAATTCGCATCCAAAACGATATCTCCCCTTGCTTTCCAATAGATAAATCTGCATCTGGAACAGTATAAGCGACCGAATCAGTTAGGTAGATATGGAACAGAGTTTAGCCGAGATTAGTGTTGAGCGTCAGGAGAAGAAAGTAAAGTTGAAGTTGGAGGGAATTTAAAGGATGAACATGTTGGTGCTGAATCGTAAATGAACGTACAAAACCGTTAATTGAACAGAAGAGATAGCAGCTTTATCTAATAGGAAGCGATTATTTTGTATATCATCCATTTTATGTACCAGAATAGGGTAATACGGTGTAAACTGTAGCTACCGGTATAGGTTGTTATCCCCGACAGAAATTAAATCACCTTCTAAGCTGTAACGTACACTACTTACCGTACTGCTGAACGAACAAAAACAAAGTATAATTGTATTACTTCCCTCGACGGCATTCTGCTTTGTTCTTACTTAAGTCGCTTTCCTCAAGATGGCTTCAAAGTGTCAAAAATCGTTTCCAAACAAACTACGAAATATGACCCAAAAATCAGCGATACATACATACATCCAGGCATTTCGGACCGAACAGATTCACGTCGTGGTGAAGTAATACATTCATAAGCATAATGTTGACTTACACCATCAAACATTCTCCATTAGAAGTGGAACACGAATTTTGTACGTCTACACATGCAGTGGAAAGTAATAAAACATTATGCCATGCGCTCCCCGTACATAATATTAAAAACATTCATTTCTTTATTACATTAAGTTATTACTTGGATTATTTACACAGAGTACTTTTACGGGATGTGGAAATTCAAGGAGTTGGGGAACTTAACGTTGGCTTTCTCTCCATTAATTATTGCCAATTATTCAAAACCTCGGACACCTAACTGCTGCTGTATTTATGCGTCTAATCAGGTTACGATTATTGCTCTAGCTTGCAAGTAAAATTTCCCTATCACTAATTAAAGTTATGTTGTAGTTCCTTTCCGTCTCTTGCTGATTGCTTTACATTCCGCTCAAAAACTCTATTCGGAAGTGAAATGTAACTAAACAACCCTTTCCGGACACGCATGAATAGACCGCCATCTTTTTTTTGCTACATTTTAGCGAAATCATTTATTTTAAAAGGTTAGTAACTTGGTTTACGAAGCGGACGGATGGGGGAGAGTGGAAGGATACACGGTTGCAAATGTTAACGTTTCTTATATTGCCTGTTTCTTTTTTTGTAAGTGACTGAAGTAATGTATCTTTTAGTACAATCAGCCATACGTTAGTTCTTGTGCTTATTGTAACTTTCTTGCATTAAAAATCCTTTCACGATTATAAACTGAAGAGCTCTCGGTCTCTCATCGTCATTTACCCTCTGGACTATTAAAAAAAACCCGCACCTTGGCGCATTAGTATCGGGTAATGTCACGATCGGAGTATTTGCCGCTCATTTTGCTAACCGAAAACCTGTCCGAGTATCGGTCGCGCTCATCGAACCGATCCGTTTTGTAGTCGATCTCCTGTGGCGTGTAGCCGATGCTCTTCTGCCAATGTTTCGTCCAGTAAAGGTCCTCATTCTTCAGCTGGGACGGTGTTTTCGCATCCCGACACACGATCACACAGTAGATCATGCTGCCGATCAGTGTACCGAAACCGAAGATCAGGAACACCACACCCAAGATCCTGCGGGAAGACGATGGACCGGTTAGATTACGGAGCGGAAGCGATAAAACAGACTCACACGCAGCAAGACACTCACCACACAAACAATGGCTCCATAAACTGCATTACTATGACGAATCCAAGCGTGATGAGTATCAGCCCCAGGTTTAGCAGCAGCATCAGACAGCAGACACCCTTCACGTTCGGGCAGAATGGGTTCGGTGCGGACATGGCCTCCACCTTGGCACCGTGTCGCCGTGAGCTGCGGCCAGTTTTCGCCGTACTGGCAACACTGTACACGCTGCGCGGTCCGCGCGATTGATGCGTTCGGTGGGCACTGTAACGACTGCAGAACGGAAACCGGTAAGACCCGCTTCATACCAATAAATATCCACATGTATTTGTTTTAATATAGCCTCTCTAGAAGTGGTACTTCATGAGGAGTGGAATTTTCATATACCAACGCATTCCAACCGGCGTAGTGGAATATTAGTCCACGTGCTGTACGGTCTTGTCGGGCTAATTCTGGACTAATGGATAGTGTGCTGAGTGTGTTCTGAATAGTGATAGTTGTACCCAATTTACCTTATTTCCGACGGTGCCTTGTAGGCCGCGGATGTGACGTAGATGTCGCTGCCAGTTTCGCCGCCATGATCGTAACTGAGCGCCGACGGTGCCCTTGGTGGAGCTCGCGTCGGTGGACTAGAAAGAGGTCGGGGACCTCCATTGTTGTTGTTCTGGTACTTGTGTTCCGAGCGGGACTTCCGAGCCGGTGCTGTCGGAGGTGTTGCCCGCTCGTTCGCAACCGTGTACTCGGACAGGGTCCGTTCCGAAGGGGCCCGTTGGCTGTCCTCGCCGTCGGTGGAGTATCCTCGGTTTGCCTGGGCGTACGGTAGATCCACCGTATCACGGCCATGCGTTGCCACATAGTGGTTACCCTTTACCCTGCGAAGCAGAAAAGACGAGCGTTACGATAGCAGATATTCAAGAAACTGCCCACAAAACTTACTTCTTCACGGTACGTTCGTGAATGTTCTTCAACATCTTGACCAGTGCTCTAGAAGTACGCCGTGGGGAGAATGGGACCGATGTTTGGTAAGCTAGATAGATTGAAGGGCTTAAAACTAAACTCCACTACTGAATTCACACGCCAACGTTGGGGATCTTCAGGCACTTGGGTGTTGCAATACACACGTGCGTCAGTAAGAGCACTGGCACACTGGACGACGGACCCCGCTCAAATTTGACCCAATAATGCGCACCAAACGCCGTTTAGATCACTATTTTTTGTTTCTAACGCCACTCACTCACTTCTCCGGGGTTTGCTGTGCCTGATGAGCTCTTTTTCGTTGGTTTCGTTATGTGGAAGTTTCGGTGGCCGATTTGCTTGGTAAATTAAATCTTCTCTTCTTTTTTCACTTTGTCTCACCACCAGCAAACAACAGAATCATCCAGTAAATGGTGATTAAAAACGTGAATATAACTTAAACAAAACACCACGCGCGCACACACGTACGATCGTGTTGAAACACACTTGGTCGGTCCGTAGTTTTTTTGTTGTTGCAGAAACAGCACGATCCCAGGAAATTATGCGCTACACGATCTTCCTATTCATGCCGGGCAGCATCATTATGGTCAGCGTGATCTGCAGCTTCATTACCATCATCGTAACGCTCCATCATCATCATCATCATCCGCAGCAACCCTGTCGTCATTATCGGGGGATTTTTTTTTTTTTGGGGAATAGAAGTTCGCAACTCGCAGGGGGTCACACTCTCGCTGTCGTCATCGGAATTTGGAGTCAGTTCTGTTTCGGTTTGTCGGGTCCGGTTCGCGTTAGAGGATGTGCTGCTCCGTTCCACCCATTCCACACAACAACAACAACAAACACGACCGCACCGGGCGCTGGCGGGAATTTCCGATTTAAATTCGTGCTGAAAGTGAAAAGCAGACGCAAAGGTTACAAAATTGTTGCCCCACAGCAAAAAAAAAAAATTGGGAAAAAGAATGGATGGAAACGTTCGCGGGACGGGTGAATTGATGAGCAAATTGGCTCCCACCCGGCGGGTTCGTGGAACGGTAACGGTGATGGAACACGCAGCATTCGGAATACGATTGTTCGGAGTTGAAGATGAGCCAAACGTTTCTATAATGAGCGGATTGTGATTTACCCCAAAAGTAGCAAATGGCCGAAAATTGCCGTGCACCAGTCCAGGTCCAGGTAAGTGTGGTAGCAAAATATGGGTAGTAAACCCGTTCGTGCCATGATCGCGGTGGTTAGAGAAATATCATCGAACAATTTGCATCATCCGTATAATTAGCATTACGGTACGATTTGGGTTGCGTTTTTTCTCCAATAATGTAGTTTGGCACGCTCCCGCAGTGCCTGGGAAAGCCGCCTTGCTTTTAGTTTTCTTTGGAATGATCGTGTGAGAAAAAAAAAACACATTCAATCGACTTAACATTAAGATTGTGATTAAAAACGAACTGTTTTACCTTAAAATTAAAAGGGAAATGAAAAACAATTCCTGTTTGTAGCGTCTTGTATAAACAGCCATTATCAAAACCTATTCTTTAATAGTAAAAACTCAGAACGAATAAAAAAATCCCCACTACTTCGACAGCCACAGAGCAAGGAGGATGATTAATTTTAGAACTTCCATCCAGTAAATTAAAAAGCAAACGAGGTAAATTACTGCGAGGCTTCTTCGGCCTTTCTCCTGGCTAGAGAAAAGATTCATCGTTAGTGATTCATCACGGCACAACGGCGTAACACAAGTGACAAATGAACTTATCATAAATGATGGCTTGCTCTTCCGTAATTAAACAACGTCTTCATCACATTGAAAGCCGAACCATTTGCATGATTGATGTCTGGAAGCGATAAATGAAGGTGAAAAGCTGGAGTTATAGCATCGAGCATGGAGCGTGGAGGCTGGTAGAAAACGTCTTAACAATATGATTGTTTAACGTTGTCTGTTTTATAATTTTGCTTTATCTACCAATGTTCGGACTATTAGATGGGTTCATCTTCGTCTTATTCTACTATACAACCGCGAAGGACTTCACCAATTCTTTCTAATGGATGGCGAACAGGGGTTTAAATTATCAACAAATGATTAATCGCAGGCTTTGTAGAATAGTAATAGACTTGTCGGTTTTTAAGCAAATAGAACCAGCACCAAACCATTCCCAAATCATTCTTCCGCACCCAGAACTGGCTCTCCAGCTACGAGAAATTAATGCCAAGGAGACTCAGAAATGGGCATGCCAACGTTCTGAGGTTGTAATGTCACACAGAAGAAACTTGTCACCATTCGTACTCCAGATCAGAGATCACTATCCTTGGTATATTAGATCAAATGGGTCCGTCCCAACCTAGCAGCATTCTCAAGATAAGTGCTGTAACTCGAATAGTCCTCGTAATGTAATTGGAATGTTAACACCAAATTTAGAGTAACACCCAAGTCACGAGTACTGATGACCCGTTTAAGTGTTTCTCCATTTATAATAATCGCTTGTTTGTACAGGGTAGCAGTTGATCGTTCAAACGAATTAAAGACAGATGTAGAGTGCGTTTAGCTCCGTTGAACTGACTCACGGCGACTTGTAACAGAGCTGATGTCATTCATGAGGAATTGATTTATGGTATATTGATATTTGGCTAAAAGAATTGTAATTTGGACGTGGCTCAGGACAGGTTCTAGTAGTCTTTATTCAACCAGCGCTCCTTAGTTGCATAATTTCATTGAACCATTTCTATGAGTACAAGAATGTGAGAACACGAAACGACCACAATTTCTCCAATGTGTTAAAAGTCCAACTTGCCGCGGTACGTCCCGATCAATCGCTAACAATCGAAACGAAAGATAAATGGAGGAGTGGAAATAGAGAAAATCTCTTCCCTTTATTTTACAGTTCGAAACCCGCGCAACGAACACTCGTCGAACGAAGCGGTCGTGGAAACCTTTTCACGTTTCCTAATGGGTGGGACGATCCAGCCGGTAGGCTACGTTAACTTCAAAAGCTTTGTACGCCACCGAGCAAAAACTGAAGGGAGGAAAGAAAAACACGAAACGGGAAATAAATAAGGCAATATCAGGCAAACTAATAGTGGTGGCACACCTTCGCCTGTCCGTTAATCGAACCTGTTGCGAATCTCCGCTCGAACTGGTCCGACATCCCGGGGGCCACACCGTCACGACCGCTACAATAAGGTGGTTCCCCGTTAGGGTAGGTCAGCCCGTCATCGATTGGACGCCGTAAGCGCCATCCTCCCCGTCCCACGGGTACAGCAACAGGTACCTTCGGTCGGGTGGTTCATTCACACGATCAACAACCTTCACCGGCAGAGACGGTACCCAAACCCGATCGCAAGAACGAAACCGCACAAATGTTGAAATATATGACACAGTCAAAAGAGTAATTGGTTTCGGAGTGTGCACCAGAGCCAGGTCGTGACCATCGCGCACCGGGTCGCGCTTTGTTTCACGTTCTACGGCCGCTGGTGATATCATCCGACAAATCCCGTCCTGTACGGTCCGCAGGACACGCTGTGTTTGCCTTATGGACACGCCTGCCGTGATGCAGACCGTGGGCAGCAGAGTGGGTCCATTCTTCTGGGCCCGCCATGATCCGACCGTAATGGAGTGTGTAGCAGCGGTAGCTAAAGGTGTGAAATTGGACGGGGTGCTTTCCCTGTCCGAACGGTTGGAAGCGCTGAGTAGAACATTTTTCATTGAAAAACTTGCAAAATGCAACGGAAAGAACCCTCCGCTGCTGGTGCTGCATCTCAGGTCCGAAGTATTTTTTTTTCAGCTCCGAAGAGCTGGCGGGAAGCAATCAATAAGATGCTTCTCGGCTGATCTCATCTCAACCACCGCTACAAAGCCGGGGAGTGGCCCGCTAGTGGTCTGCGGCAAAAATTCGTGGGAAATTGTGTACCAGCCCAGCCATATTTCTGTGTCGCGGGCGTTGTTGGAGGGCGTTTATTGAGTTGTTCGTTTGCTCGGAGGGAATTATAGCCAGAGTCACAACGGTGCTGGTGTTATTGTTGGGTTGGAGCTTTGTCAATACGTACCGATATCGCTGCTAGTCTTGCCGTTCGGAAGATCTCATTTGAGGTGCCTCCATTTCTCGGCCATCCTTTAGCAACAAGGAGTTGTTGAGGACAGGGAGATGGTACTGATGACAGCTTGCACACCACTGTGATGTAATATTTACGTACACAACACACTGACGATATGGGATTATTGATGGCTTTTTAGTCGTTGCCTCCTCGGTGATGAGAAGCAGAATGAGTGACTATAAACAACTTCATCAATCAGAACTTTAAGTTGGTTATCGCCGGATGACGGTTCACTTTTTTGTGTTACGGATAATCTATCGTTTGCTTGACGGAGTGTATATCCAGTGATGAGAAGCAAATAGAATGCGCGACACTTCAACTTCCAGCACCTAACCGGCACAGCTAAAACCCCGAACTTATCTCATACATGCGAAATGAAAACGCTCACCCCAAAAAGCACATTTGTTTTCTGGCACGATCCACACTGTCAACACGATCGAGACGCTAGTCACAGACTGACCCACCCGCCAAATCTAACCAGCCCTGTCTAACAACCGACAGCACGGACAAAATGTCCACTTCCTTGCACGAGTCTAAACAACGGCGGAAAAAAGCCCCCAAAACACTACTAATCAAACAAACGACTTCATGAAGACATCAGGTTTGCGGTTGGCTGGAAAAGGAGGAAACTCTTCGCACGCCGTTAAAAACACACCAAAAAAATACATCCGGGCCTAACCGTTCTAGCTGATGAAGCAAGGTGATGAGCAGTGGCAACTAAACCAGGTGAGACATTGGGTGCCTCCGTGTTTCGCTAATGATCGGTACTGATTAATTCATATCGTAGTGTGCCATTTTCGATTGCTGAACTGCGCGTCGCACAATCTTGCCTTTAAACTTACGGTACGGTATGCGAAGACTTCCGCAATGGAACGCACGGCCACCACATACGAGCGGTGTTGTATCAGGTGTTGGTGGCCTTCAAAGGACACGGCAGGTTCGGCCCTTTCTTCGTGGTGCAAAATTGTAACGTTCGTGTGCGGTTATTCAAGTGGCCAAGGACGCGCACGTTCACCGGTGCGCTGTCACCTTAGGGGACGCCCTGGAAGATGGCGATGTTACCGGGCTTCCGTTGCACAATAATCGGGCAACATCATCTTAAGCACTTGGTGCTTTTATTTCATGCTTCTTCCTGCACGGCGGTAAGTTCTTTTTCAAATCTCAACCTTCCCTATGTAACGAGTTGTGCATAGAGACAATCCGACAATTCGCTCTGCCACAACCGGGCAGTTGGTAGCGAAGTGGGAATAAATGCTAGCGAAAAACAGCGAACCCTGCAAGTGCTCCGGGTAAAGGAACCATTATCAACTCGTTTAGCTTCAATTTCCATTAATTATAATTTTTTAAGCCAGCGGGCAAAATTGCCGCCAACTGATCGCGGCCGCTTTGGAGATGTCTTTTATCTGCCATCGTACCAGCGGCTCACACACGCACACCGGTACCGGGGGCTTCAGTTCGGATCGGAAGAATTTTTACGATGGTTGTGGCAAACCAGTGCCCAACCAACACCCCGGAGGCAACAACTGAAACGACAGCGAGAATGATGTCTATCCGTGCTCCCGCATCGTCTACTATTTGTGGATCGTCTAATGGATTCCCGTGCCGGGATGTGGCGGACAGTGGAGGCCCCCCGATGCCCGCACCGGGAAGGAAACAATTACATCCGAAAAGGATTGGCGGGATCGCTTCGCGAAGCGCCTCGGAGACCACGGTTTTACAATCGGAAACGCAATCAGTGCGCACGGTGTCTACTTTGTGTCTACGTGTGGGAGACCACAGGGCAGAACCACGGTATGAAGCGCGCTCGGAAATCGAGAAACGTATCGAAGGTTGCAACCGTTTCCTTTGGGGAAAAGGAACGCCCGAAAGCGTACGATCGAAAACAATCGGTTTTAATCCCGGGCCCGCTCGGCCCAAAGGGTTTTCGCAGATGGAGAAAAATATCACCCAGTGTGGTGTGTATGTTCGGAAGCGATTGGCACGTCGAACCTGCGCTACAGCTATCTTTGGCGATGATTATAACGAGCTTGCCTCTGCTCAATGTGAGCTCGCTCCCCACTGGAACGATAAGAACATGGCCGCAAGGAATGTCAAGTGCCCGTCCTGAGTAGTGTGCGACCACACTCCCGAAAGGGAAACGGTGCGGTTTCTTCCCATTCTTGGGAAGATGTTCACTCGAACGGGTGAGATCTTGTAAAATGACAGATAATTGATGTGCGCACCGTGGTTGGGTGCTGTTCTAAGCATAGACACGCCACCAAACCCCAGGCCGGTGCCTGGTGTCGGTGCGGAAAAAGGAAAAGGCAATCCATTCAAGGCGCGCACTACCGCCGACTTCAAACAAACGCTCGCGAAAGGGAACCATGAAACGTGGGCCGGGACATCGGGGTAGTTGCTGACCTTGCGTCTCGTCTTGTACACCTTCGGCTCAAACACACTCGCCAGACAGCGGTAGTACATAGCTGACAATAATTTTACCATCAGCACCACCATCATAATCATCAATTGGGTGAGATGCGCATCCACTGTCCGTTGATTGCGAGACATACGTGTGTTACTTGCCACTTTAATGTCTTCATACCACACGCAGAACGATACCCAGAGTTGTAAGGAGTTGATAATGCTAAGCAAATAACACACGGATGGATGACGTTTGACACACGCCAGTCGCAGTCGCTCGAAACCCGCCAATAAGCCAAGCTAGGGAGACGCAAACGGCAAACAAACCCAACATCAAACGCATCGCACAAGGGTTTGCATTATTAGAAGCAGTAGAAACGGATCGCTTAATTATGGGTGGTAAAAAGAAATGGCTGGTCAGGCCAAATATAGCAAGGGTCTCACCTTCCCTTCGCCATACCAGGGTTTGTTGTGCGATCAACCCATCAACCGGACCGAGTTTTACGACCATGATGCAACGGGTCAGACTTCAAGGGGTTCGTCCGGTTGCGGTGGCAAAATTTACAGCCAGTACCATAAATCCGACCCAGCAAGCTCGTCTGGCTCGCGGTAGTAGGAACATCTCTGTTGGTAAATATTTGCTTATTATAATCTTTGCCGATAGGGCAAGGTTGTTTGTGATAGCTCAGTTTAGTTTTAGGCGGTGGAGAGAGCCAACCCTGGTGAGAGAGATGTGAATGCAAACTGCACTTCAATCTTAAAGTTCTTGCATTAATTAATTTCGTATGCTTTGAGTTGGGAAGTAAATCAACACATCATGAGCATGCTACACTATCCTCTCGATTGATATGGCTTTGGGTTGGTTAATTAATTAACTCTATTGTTTTTGTAGGTAATATCGCTAATATAAACTCATAAAGCTTAGTGGTGCATTTTGCAAAGGTTTCGCTGCATTCTAATTTTTGCCAATCAAGGGTTTTTGCTATTAAACTTCAATCAATTTTCATTTAAGCGATGGGATCAATTTCGGGTGTTACTCAGGAAAAGTTGACATTCAGAGAAGAACGTGCCGTTTTATGAAGCCTAAGTAAATTAAATTTGACTCTATTCATAGCTATCGCCACTAACACATCCATCATGTCTGAAGGCTCAAGAAAAGAGGAAACATTCCACTTTCCACATACAATCCGAAACTTATTCCAACTTTCCTGCGCCGTCTTAAAAACCCCTGCATCAGAATGAAAAACCCTTTATAGAATTGTAAATGTGATCAAACGGATAAATTTTAACTCCATAACTTTTTTAACGTATTACACGCGTACGGTGATGTGTCACTTAAATCAACATCAAAAGGCACAATGAGAGGTAAAATGCCATGACAACTTAATTAAATCCGATACACCAATGAATAATGCCGTGTGTGAATAAACATCACCAGTGATAAAGGTGAGTGCGATTGAAACACTCGCTCACAACTGCAAAAATGATGGACCAAAAATGGATATCAACTAACAAATACTTCGCTCCTTCCAAATGCAACCGAGCGAATAAATGTCGCATCGAACCGTAGCGCGAATCGCGCGAGCACTTCCTTTTTTAAAGCAATCACTGACCGTGTCCATCACAGCAGTCCTTCTTCGACGGACACGAAAACGCAGACGGTCTTCCGGGGCAAGACGTGCTGTGATTTCTGCATCCGTGTCCGATAAAACAAATGACATTTCGCTCGTGGAAATTGTTCATCAATTACACACATACAAACACACTTGGTTTAGCGGGGCACGGGTGGTACTGGGCGCGAGATTAGGAAGAATTTATCATGCTCATGTTCATAAATTGAATGTGATGGAAAATTTGCTTGTCGTTTGCTTAAAACAACGCTGTACCGGCGCGCTGGACTGGCGGCAGCCCCAGTCTCCATCGTACGAGTGCGATGGCGTCCGTGATGGTTTTGGGACCCACGGTACCACACCTGGTTCAGGAGTTCGGTGGCCCTTGGGTAGGATGAACGACTCGAGCGGAGGTTTATAATAAAAACGCTAGATTGGACATTTGGACTTGTCCTATTTACTCCGGGGGAAGGAGTGTCTTTCGAGTAGGGGCAACGCGTCTGTACATGACCAATCCCAGTGTTTTCTCGTTTTTTCCTCTTTTTCGGGCGGTAAAGAACCACCCTTGGCGGGGAATGGGAAGGATAGTAAAATGTAAAATTTATTCACTTTATCTCTACGACTCGGAACACTGCGATGGCTTTCGCTGCAACGGTGTTGTTTGCTTTCAGTAAAAAAAAACGCTCCCAACTCCGGTATGGCAAACTCGGTCAGCGTGTGCTTATGGGGCACGACAGCACTGGCCCGATGGCGTGTGAGAGCCGATCCATTAAAAGGTCAGTTCACTCGGTCGTCTCGGTTGGCGATTCACGCCATGACACCTACACACCTTCCAACACCTTCGGTACGCGTCTCAATAGCAGCGCGTATAGGTTTGATCTGATTTACACCTACGGGAGGGATGAACATCCCTATGCTTTGCCAGCCTTCTCCACCTCAGGGGCGAACTTTTTCGCTTCCGCCACACGGCAGGTACGAAAGCGAAAAGCTTCCTTCGGGCGCCAAAGAACACCTCTTGAAATATAAATGGGCCGACCTTCCGTGCGCGGCTATAAATTAATGACGTCGCGCTTCGTCCTTTGTTTCGTCCTGTGTTTACTCCTCCGCTTCCCACTTAGAACCCCCGTTCCAGCACTACGCTCAGCCAGGGATTTGGGTGCACTTATGCGTCCATTACGAGCGCCGGCACAGCGTAAAACAACAGGGCGGTGGCCCTGTAAACCGAACCCGTCTCCGGTTGTACCATCATCAATTCCGGCGTAGAAGGCAGGTACCATGGTACAGGATATCAGGTACCAGAAACTAGGTTCATGTGGTTCGATGCACCGGTACATTGCCGCGGCCACGATGCAGCACACATTTCTCTCACCGACTGGGGGGGAAACAATTTTTCACCGCCCGGTTTTCGCTTCCTTCCGCACAAGTCGCTATGGTTCACGGTTCAAACCGTCGATGAAAAAGCCCTCGTCCTGCATGGGGGAGTTCACCGTGAAGAAACGGATGAGAATAAATCGCGTAAAAATGGTAACAAATTGTGCACCATAAGCTAAACTGGAAGGTGCTGAAGGAAGCTGTCCGGGATAGTTTCTCTGTGTGTGTGTGTGTGTGTATGTGTGTGTGTGTGTGTGTGTGTGTCGTAATCACATGGCCGGGTGGATGTTGGGAAGGAAAAAAACTTGTTGAATGCTTTGGCAAACTAACTTCTTTCACCTACCCCTGTTCTACGGCGATACTTTATTAGCGGTTATAAGGACAAAAGAAAAGTTATTACCGAGGCACCATTAAGAAAGGACGTTCCACTTCGTAATCAGCAAAACTAAATTAATAACGGAAGCGTAAAGTGGAACGTGTGTTTTACCGTCAACAACGATGTAACTGGTATTTCTTGCAAATGTGTGACTACTTCTCTTTGTACAACACGGAATGTGAAAGTTGGCAACGGGTTTTTTGTTGTTGTTGCAAAGTCTTACATTTGCCTACTAAAAGTAATTACCCTAATGGTTCTGGTGCGTGTTGGACAGCATGTTGGAGAACCGGCATTGCACCAAACCGATTGTTTCTGGGATCAGCATATTCGGATTAGTTTTCGCACAACTTTAATCCCTCTTGTCGTCGTTACAGCAGTGCCAGACATTCCCGGGCACAAATTTGTATAAAATAGCAAATGCCTGTAAGCCATCCTGATCTGCTATACAAAGCTTTGCGACACACAAATACTGCAAAAAAAAAGAACAGATTTCATGCTGGTGCAGTATCACACAACTCTAACGCCCTAAAACGCTGATGCCGTTGCCGGTGAAATGCATTTAAATTGGTGTCTTTTTCCCCATCCGCATTCGGCTCGTTTTGCATAAGGAAAAGCGAAAAGGTTTGTAACTGGAGAAAGTAAGAGAGAGAGAGAGAGAAAAGAGAAAGAAAAAAACATCCCCGTCCCTATGGGAGGTAGTTGGGGGTAGAAGGGCTTTTGCAGAATTAATGTTGTTCTGTCTTACTACGCCGGGCCGGAAAGCTTTCTCGCTAGCAGGAAAAGCTCCTTTTGTCTTACCCGCCTGCAGCGGCTCGGTAAAATGGTAAAGACAACAAATTAAAGTCAACATTATGGTTCCTCTCCTCAACCTCCCTCCCCCTTCCCCAAAAACCACCCCTCCCCCCAATTCCAACCACCCCCCTTAACAGTATCCGTGCACGGTACGAACAATTTACTGAGCAAGGGACAGTTAATTAGTTAATTGTCTCAGTACTGCCACCAAGCTGTCCAGTTTGGGCTCCGTAAGCTTGAAGCGCTTGCAACGAGCTATGCTATCGTTCCTGTTTGTTTTTTCTTCCCTAAAGGAAGTTGGCCTTACGGTGCGAGCCAATGGTTACCATTGCCAACCGAAACCTTTACCCACGAGGATGATGGTTTTGGGCTGGGTGGAGAGCACACTCCCGGGAGCTTCCAAGCGAGCCTGTGACAGAGAGTTGAATTATGAGATCACAACAGTGCCCAGTGTCCAGTGTGGTTGTTGCCGTAGTAAAACCATACCCTACCGGTCTGTGTGTTCGGTCAAGTTTTAATAATAAACTGTTGCCCCCGTGGACGGTCAACTGGCCTGCGAAAGCGAATGGGACACGGGGACGAACGTCGACAAACTTCCGTCGTAAATCATTCTTCCAGCGTTATGCCATAAGCGTCATGTTTGGCCAGAACCTGGACCGGTGCTGTTGAACGCGGCAGAAACATGCAGCGATTTGTTTGCCAACCCGGTACGGGTAGAACGAACGTCGGTGTCTTTTGGATGATCCGGTGTCGCTCCGGATGAAGGTTGCTGTATGCTGGTTGTCAGGTTGACCACGTTGAGCGGGCACAGCAATTGGTCATAATGTTGGTGATCGAGATGATCACTCCCAAACCCCGATCGGCCGAGATCGGACTATGATTGAACCCAACTGCCTGGGACACCGTAACCGTGTGTGCAATATTTTATTCCTGGTCACGGCACCAGGTGCGCCACCGCCTCGGAGGTGCATGATTTATTGAATGATGCATGCTAATGGTACTGCAGTTCCAGCCCTACGTTCCTCGGCTTTGGGATGCCTGGGCAGTGGAAAATGATGGCGTGTTATTCTACACGTCGTGGCAGGGTGATATTAACATGGCGGTGTACATATTGTATACGTGTTCTTTTTTTTCTCTTTGCGTTTGTGGGAACAACATGCGTTCCAGTTAAAGGGTTCATTGGACAAGTAAAGGTGCTCCAACTTTCTGCCGTGGTGACCAACATCGGTAAAGTACACGAAATTCATTCAATTTTGCTTTCAAATTGGACGATGTTTTGCAGTTTACATTATTGTTCAATTTTAGAAATTTGGGCAACGTTTGTTTATTGGACACTACATTAATTGTTTTATAATTCTCTGATTCTGATTGATTCTCTAAAAATGAGCGATGTTGTTAATTTGGGGCCTGTTTCAATTCAATCTAACGTTGAAGGTTATTGTAAATGACGTAAGACACTTGTTACAGAGCTACCAATGAGTTGAAGAATAACAAACAAGGAGGATCGAATTGTCACAGCCTGCTTGGTATATTAAAAACGTGTAAAATGGCGTGCATGGACTTTCAGAGACAAATCTTTTTATTGACAGGCAGATATCAACAATAGGGGAAACATCCGGG
This sequence comes from Anopheles marshallii, assembly GCF_943734725.1. Lineage (NCBI taxonomy): Eukaryota > Metazoa > Arthropoda > Insecta > Diptera > Culicidae > Anopheles > Anopheles marshallii. The sequence continues at coordinate 77,936,774 of NC_071327.1, read as the reverse complement.
AATTAAAATCAAATTGCGTGCTCTGTTACAGCCAAAAGCAAATATGTCCCAGCAACCCATTATGAGTATTCCAAATATTCCAACGAAATTGTCTTTTGTAAGTGGAAAAGGATTATAATTTTGGTAGCAGTAACCATTGTGTTACAACACTTTTTGCTTGTCAAACGACATTTCCCTTAACGAACAGAAGCGTACCATGCATAATTTCCAACCGAATCTGTTCACAAAAGATGCGCCATTTTGAGACAAAGAAATGTGTCTTCTACCGGCTAATGACTTCCAAAGTGCACTCTAGGCGGCATAATGGAGAGTGCAGTTAGTAGGTTCGTTTGAAGTTGTTCTTCGCTGTGTGTGGCACAGCAGGCTCGTTTGTGTGGCACATCTGAGGCCATACGGTAGCTGATGGAGAATTAAGAACCATTAGAAGTTACTGTGACTTTGTAGCGCCAACTATATTGGCTGGCCATTACTGCTTTCAAACGAAACATACATGAGCTGCACATAAAGGCCTCGCTCTGTCTCTCTTTCTCTCTCTCTCTCTTTCGTCTGCAAACTTCTGGTCCATTCAGTTGCATTCGGTTCGGTGCTCAATTAAAATGCAACGCTCGTTGTACGGGCAGCAGTAACCAGAGCGACCACAGAAATACGTTTGCCCCAAAAATAATGACCAACCGGAGGTGGGTAAAACGATTCCACCATGCCGTTCGGTGGTGCATCCGGCAACTGTGGAAACGGCTTTCCCTTTGGACGTTTTCACTTTTTCCGGACACCCTGCGTCCCTCCGCCCCACCGCTGCTAGTGTACACGGTGCTCGGGGTTTTGTGGTTTCGGCAACTTAATTGGTGTTAAGTTGCAATTCTGCCAATTTCGTACGAAATGAAAACATGCTCGATCGTACGAAATAAGCCCCAGGAAGAGTGAACCATGGATGGAAATCTGGCATTGGAGGAATGGTGGATACCTCCCGAATGGGATGGTGCAGTTCAAAGGAGTATCCATATCCAGGCGGTACAGCTAAAGCTGCTGGGACATAGTTACCTTGACAATGTGTGTAGATAAACTGAAATCGTGGTGGCACACAAAAATGCTTTGAAAATGAGCGGTCCATACATGAGGAGGTATCCTGAAGTTCTGACTGTCTAGAAAAAGGAGTAATAGTTGTGCGAGTTGTCCAGCTCAGTGTTTGCTTTTGCATTGCCACGAGCTGGAACTCATGGATGCAACCTTTTGATGGTTGGTTGTTAAATACGATGGAGATTAAAGGGATTAGATGGCATTGTCGGAAATAAGTATCATTATGTGTTGAAGACATGGTAGCTTGTTAAAAGCTATCCGTTTTCTTTTAGGTTAAACATTGGGTTATTTTAATTAAACCTCACAAAAGATACTTCATTAATCAACCTTAAGATATAATTCCCAATATTTCTCATTCTCTAGAGCAATTGCGCAATTGTCTAGAGCGTTGTGATTTCTAAACGATTTCGAAGCTTTTTGGTGCCATCGTTATGGTAATACAGCTGTAAACCTGCCAAAACCAACCAATTTGACCTAGTTACCTTCAAACGGTCACCAATTACTACGCCTATAGCAATACACCCTCCGCACCGTGCAGATATTATGGCTCTGATTATAAAATATCAACCATCATCTGTCTCAACACTGTCTGCCAAAAGCAACCAGCTCGTCTTCGTCAGGTGAAGGCACCAATCGTTTCTCGTCGGCCGGATAATGGTAAGAACAATTTTCAACAAATTGCCCAGCAAATAGTTCATCCGATGGCCTTTCGAGATACGTACCCCTTAGGGAGATGGTTGGAAAATCGCACTTCTGGGCGAAAGGAACTGACTGGGGGCGTTGCGATGTTTTATGTTTCCAGTTTTTCGTCTCTCCACTCTCGATATTCCAATTTCCACCACCTTTAATAATTTCGTCTTCATCTTACCATTTGACATTCTGACCCAGTGTCAGACGGGCTGTAGGGCGCGCCTAAAAATGTGCCTTTCTTTCCGCTGATGATTTGCGAACTCGGAGGGAAAGAGAAAGAAACAATGATAACTCGGAAAGATCAGACCACTTTTCTCGGGGTGTTCCAGTTTTTTTTTATCTTAAGTTCTGATGCGGTTGGGATTTACAAGGATTTCTGTGAGCAAAAGGCAACACACCACTCCATTTCGCAATGCCGTTTTCGTGACGATGGCGTTCGAACAGGTTGTAACGCGCCGTGAGATAAGATATTGACAGCGCCACTTGATATCCAGGTGTCTGGAATATTCCGGCACTCCTTTTTGGAGCGGGCCGGGAAAAAAGGGTTGAAGCAGAATGAAGTGATGACTTCTTTCACTGTTGGACGCGCTTTGAACAAGCACAAAGAAACAACTGCAAGAAAACAAAAACAAAAAAACAAGGGCCAACCGCAATGAGGGCGGCTTTGGAGAGGTGTTTGGTACCACTTTTCACTTAATGATATTTTCATGCTTAAACTTGAGGTATGACGACGGCGATGATGATGATGATAAGATCTTGTTGTTGCAAAAAAGAGGCTGTAACGAGTTGGAGGTAGAGCGGATCAACATTATCTTTGTGTACCAACGTCGCATTCCCACTTCTTGTTCATTTAAGTTTTTCCCGAAGCCGAACGATCTAAACCATCTAACCATTCGGACAGTGCGGGATCCAGGGTGGCGAGTGCTTTTTCCAACGTAAGCGTGAAATGTGCTTTAAATTTGTAATTCAATAAACCCAATTTTCTTAATGGCTTGGCGAAATGAAACTTTCCGGATTATGATCTGTTATCGGTTAGAGATTTATGCGGTGGAAATTGCTAGCGATTGGTGAATCATGTTTGCATGAAAGTGGCCGTAAAGAGTGACAAGCGTTTAGGCTCAGTTTTCCTCCCTTTCCAATACAAATCCATGTAGCAGGGGTTGGGATTTCAGCTTTGCTTTTTACTGCTTTTCATCCGACACAGGAAACACGCTTAGCAGATGTTTAAATCAAACAACAATATTTGCACAACCTCTGACTGAAGAGCGGGACGCCCGGTCCTATTCGTCGGTTGCAGAAAAAAGTGGGTCACAAATTTACATTTTAAACTGATAAAAACTTTTCGATTCCAACTAATTATGCGGCCCGAAAATCGAAATCCAAACAAGAGGGAAAGACAAACAAAGCCCCCTCAAAAAAAGAATGGTCGACTCTGTCTGCCTTGTACAGATGATCGGCAGATCATCGTATAGTTAGCCGCCTCTAAACGAAACCGTGGGAAATTTGTTGGTTGTTTGGTTGTATGTGTGTGTGTGTGCGTGTGTATTTTGAGTTCCTTCAGGCCAGTACCGGCTTCCGACACAGCCGCATTCTGGACGTCGCTTGTACTGGAGTTGTTTTTATTTTCCCTTAAACCCGGCCAGAGAAAGAAAACACCAAACACCAAACTTCACTTTCGGCACTTCGCTTTCTAGCGGCGTTACAACGGAACAAAGTAAAACATTTCATCCCAAAGCACAATTGTTTCACATTATGGGTTCCTTCGTTGGGTGAATGTGGGTGGGGATGAGAGTAAAAATATGCTGTACTTTTTGGTCAAATTTTCCACGGCAGGGTGGGTAAATTTTGTACCGGCCCGTTCCAGCCCATTTACGGCTCATTCTAGCCATTGCTCGAACGGCACGGAACTATACTGAGTGCTCTGAAGCTAAACAAAAGACGGGGGAATAATACAACAGGATCATCTTAAAAATGCGTCAGCCACCGGACAAACACAAAACGCACAAAAACAACGCCAACAATGGCAAGAAAATGTCGGGAAAGTCAGTGGCAAAAAAGTGTTTTTGTTTTGGTTTTGTTCGAAAGAATCAGAAACGAAGTTGGAATTAAGAAGCGTAAAGAAGGGCGGAAAAGCAATGGAAACTGGAGCACAAAACTGACACCGTACGGATCCGATGGCCGAAAGCGGTCCACCTACAAAAGCGAAACGCGAACGGTTGACCGACATGTTGTGCCGGCCCCAAAAACCCGTACACGCCATACACACCCCCACACAAAGCCTTTGAAAGGGAAACGATGGTCAGGGCACAATACGAAAGAAAACAAAACAGTGCAGACTCTCACGAAATGCGTCATAAGCGCAAGACACACGGGACACATGAAAGGAAACGTACACAGGTCGGTAGAAAAAAAAAACAAGCTAAACAGAACGATAAAAAACCAACAATGCCTACATATACTTTACGAGTGAACTTCACATCACATTCATACGTTTTATGTTGAGGGTCGCCATTGTTAATCAGTCACGCCGCCTTCGATCGTAAGGCGCCGTAAGAGGTAGCAGGGTGATGGGTGGTTGTTTTTCCTTTTGTTTTCACACTGACCACCATCTAGAAGAGGTTGTAAAATAGTGCTTTCGCACCGTCATCGGCCTTAGATGACGGTTGCTTTTAATTCTTTCCACCCGTGCCGTTGAGTGCGTGTACCTTAGCGCACTCTTCTAAACGTGCATCTGGAAATCCCATAAAGAAGCTGTATGATCCGTCTTTTACCGCTTAGATGGTTTGAATTTAGAATTTTGGAAGCTTAATTAATTTTAAAACAAATGTAAAAAATTAATTATCCATCATGATTGTGGGTTACAAATCTGCTTCTTCTGCTTAAGAAACAGCTTGAACATACGACTGCTATAAAAATGGTGTACGAGAACATTCCGTCACCGAATTCTAGCACTGCAAATAGGCTTATTATAAGAACCGAATGCCATTTATAAATAAGCAGACGGGTATTTTCAGTACGATTAATCTTATTGTTGTGCAGCTATCCATCTATCAAGTCAAATCCATTTCTGGGTAGCCTAATATCTAAGATTGCCCATAACGGAATAGTAAGTCCTACTTCAAGCTCAGGTCAGGATCCAGATCGACCGTTTTTTAAAACATACGTCGAGCGATAAAAATGATACAATTGCCATATTTCACACAACAATTGTTTCCGAATACTTTAACCACACTCATCAGCATTTACCTTGCTCGGAACAATCTGTGAATCTTCCCCAAAAGGTCCATCCACTTGAATGTAAATCATTGCTCTGGCTAAGGTAAACAAGGTACAATTAATGACTTATAGCTTTATCTAAGCGGGTGGTCATATATTTTCAAAGACAAGAAAAACAAAGTGACCACAGCAGAAAATCAAAACGACCGATCATTATTATTTGGTGCTGTAAAAAAAAATGCTCCAAAAAATAACAGTCGAACCGCACGCCCTGTGAGTTTGCAAAATGTTTGCATCATAAATAATGCTTTGTGTAAAAGTTGTGCATTGATATCACAAAAAAACGGGAGCGAGGACACCAACGGAACGTCACGTTGCCGATAAGGTGGCCATTATTCTGGTACAAGAGAAGAAGATTCATTGGTGGGGAGGTTGATTTTCTTGCCCATCACCTCTAATTCTTTAATTTTCCCGTGGAATGTCCCGTCACTGTCAGCCGTTTTTCATGCATAAAACTTTTGCAAAGGAAGCACCTACAGTCTCTGGAAAGGGGTGCGTGAAGGAAAATGGACTGATACCGAACGACATGACACCGCTGCCCCCGCCAAGCTGTGCCATTATTCGTAACTCCCAAGTGTCCAATGTGGCACGGATCAGCGTGTAGTTGAGGAAAGAAAATCACAAACAAAGGAAGAAGCACATCATTCGTCATTAGTAATCATCGATTCGGTTCGTTCCGATTAGCTTTCCGCCTTGATCGGTGGGATCGGAGGGAGAGATCGACAGGGATGTCGGGGGTTGCAGAAAGGGTTGCAGTCAGCAACAGGCGCCACCGGATCGGAACCATTCAATCATTAAATCCACCGGTCGCTGTCGTAGTAGCAGGTCGTGCGGAACCGTCAAGACCCTTCTTGGGACTTTGTGCCCCGTATAACGGTGGTGACGATGCACGTGTGAAGTGTTCCAGTGTGTGTGTGTGTGAGGCGTGGGAGACGATGCTCCAATAGCACAATATAACAACGGACATTATCCGCACACGATTGAGCCTTTGCGACAAGTGTGTAATTCAATCTCGCTTTACTGTTAGATGACAGGCAGCAGCAGGCCGCCATTCCTAGAGCTGGCCATCCGTAATGTTGGTGACGCATGTTTCCGTGGCAAGGCAACACACCAACGCATTTTGGGTGGCATCTTGCATGGAAATGTGCGCAAAAAACCCCGACTGTGGTTTGGATTTACACGCGACAAAGCGAACGTGTCAGACACACTCGATCGACGGCAAAGTATGGCCAGGGAACCGAGAGGAACAGGAATTCGCTTTGGTGGAGCTCGTAGCTACAAGGTACAAGTGTAAATGAAGGTTTTAGTACATTCGGACGGAATCAGACCATGACGATGAGGGCGAGAGAGCACGAGTAAGACCGTGGCCAGGACGTGAACTATCGCCCTGCTGGGTCGTTACAAGAACAACAACCGCAATCAAGCCACACTCTTTCTCTGGCGCGCCATTTTCAACAGACGCCATATGGAATTTGATTGTTTTTTCATGTCGATTTTTTTTCTACATCCTTTCCTTTCTGCCCCATAATTTCTCCAACGGTGAACAGATGTTCCGGATTTCGCGAGTGTTTCAGTGTGTGTGTGTGTGTGTGCGTAAAATGGAGTGGTTCTCGATCCGGGTGGTCTTCCGTCTGGAAGCAGCGGGACAAAGTCAACATGATCCGGTACGCGCACACACAATCGCATCTTCTGGAGTGTTCTCCTTCGATTAGGTGCCACCGTCATTCCTTCCGATTGTGTACGGGGAAAGGACAAGTGAGGCTACACATCCGGTACCCGGAAATCGATCTAGCTCAATACCCCTTCTGTATTCAACGTTTTGTTGTTTTCGCTACTCTTGTAGGACACCAGCGGCGAGCCGCGTACCGAATAGGAACAGCGTTGTAATCGAACATTCAAACTTCGGTCACACCAACAGCAGTGGCGTCTAATGACTTTCCTATCCTATCAGCAACCAGTCTTGCTCTAGAAAAACATCAATTTCCATCTCCCAATACAACACATCTGCATAGCAATAGGAGGTTCCCTATGCTCCAGTACGCTACCCACTAGACAGATGGCGGTTCGGTAATCATTACACGCCATTGGCTTCTCATATTCCTGGCGCCTCCAGTCTGGGCCGTTTAAATTCAGGACGCATTAGCAAATCTGGGAAACAGAAACGAAAGCAATGGAACAGGTTGCCTTCATTTGAAGCATCCGTTACCCCGTGTTTTCGCCCATCGGGGGGACCATTTTTCCTTATGCAAAATCAACCCCATGCAACCGATAGGAGATCGACACTCGATCGATTTCCGTCCGGGACCTCACACCGATAGGAATTGGCCGGCCACGCCAAAAAGGGATCGGGTGCTATACCTTAGCCAGAGTGGAGTGGAATTATCATAATTATGCGAAAACCAATCCACTGCCCGTCAGACGCCTCTTTTTGGTGCCATTTCTGGTTAGAATTTCGAGGATGTGCTAAGCTCGTAAAACAACGAGCAGAAGAGGAACTTTCGCATACTGAAAAGGGCCATTTAATTGGTATCGTGCTGTGTTTGCGCTTCGTAAAACACGCCAACGTGCCGAGCATTATTTATGAGCGCAAAGCGGTGTATCTATTTTGGCTAAGAAAAGGTACAAACGATTCACAGAACTTGAGTCCCGACGTGAGACATGTTCCCATTTCGATATGGCTGAATATTGATCCGTTCGATAAGGAATTCAATTTATCGAACGTTGAAGCGAATAAAATCAATTAAATTTTACGAGCGGGATAGATTTTCTAAATTATTGGTTCATAAGACAAATCATGCCATTCCGTCGAGTCCATGAATCGATGAATGAGAAATTAACACCATGATTATCATGAAACGTTAAAGCTTACCCCTTTCCGGGGATGAAAACTGCATTTTTATGATACAGATCAGGGCTGGCAGTTTGTCTAAATTCCCATCATTTGCTATGCTAATGGACCATTAAATAGCAAAGACAGGTTTTTCTGTTTATGGTCAAGCAAAACCGCGATGCTTTTATTCCTTAGAAAAGGATAGAAAACCAAGCTGGGCCACAGGTTTTATCGGAAAGTTTCTATCGCAAAACAAGTTTGTTTTAATTTCGAAGCCTAACGAAATCATTCGTTGTTGATAATGCGTGACCACATTTCGGAAACCACCCCAGATGCATTGGGTTGGAACTTGTTTCTTTGGGGGAAAACATGATGAAGACAAAACCGTGGGATATCACAACCTTTATCATAAAGATGTCGTTGGCTGAGCATTATGCAGTTTTAAATTATTCTCCAAAAACCAGTTTTAGTGAATACCACTTCACGGATGGCATGAAGAGCTGCTAGGTTCTGCTTATCTTTCATCACAAATTAAGCCATCTGTGGTTGAATACTACTTACCTATGTTGTGCAATTGGATGATTATCCCAATTTTTGTGTTATCTGCAATGAAAGAGATAAATGAAATTAAAATTTCTACTTATTAAATAGTATGTATGTTTCATCTTATGTAGACGTAACAAACTATAAATTTAAAAAGCTTGAAGGCAGTGGGCGAAAATGTAGATGCATTTCATGTGGTTGCTTTCGATACCGGATTTAAGAATATGTTCATGGTAGAAAACCTGACTCGTTACTGGAAGTAGCTCGTAATAATTGACCTACATTCAATCCCACCATATGTAAAGCAACAATATATTCGCTTAATTATCTAGGGCATTAGGATAATACACGTTGCTTGTAGTCAAACGACGTGTTAATTGCAGTTACCACCTTTGAACTTAGTAAATGAAATCCAAAAGCCAGTTTCGAAACTGCAATTCACTCGGATACTTTTCCGAATTTCAAGATTAAATGGAATAATTATTGAGGCGAAAGGGATATTTTATATCCGCCTAGAACATCCAATTCATAATACAGATTGACAGTACCGAATGAGCTTTTCAAGCTCGATTAAACCGTTCGACCCGATTCCTATCGCACAAGAGTTGATATAAATCAACATCCGCTTTCCCTTACTTCCAACGATCGCTGCTAATCGTGACACAAACCAAATAGAGATATGTGTCGGACATAAAACATCCCCGAACGGTAAACAAATTAACTGTGATCCATTCACAGCATCAAACGTCATAATGAACCGAAAATTCCATTGCAGAGCCAATGCGGTCACAATTCATCTGTGGGCTGGATCGGTGGGTCCGGTATGCTGTGGGTAGCTTTTTTCCAAGCAGAAAAGTAGATGCAAAAGCAAATTCATTCACCATTGGAATGTCAGGTTTGATTGTGATGGTACTGCGCGTTTGGGGGGATGAAGATTAAATTAATTTAAATATCATCCGTATCTCTTCCTCTGATAAATCCCGCACGGTACAACGAATTCAAACAAAGTCCGTTGTTGGACCATACTGATGCTACTTTGTCGTACTACGAAAAAAAAGCTCCATTCCGACCCTTCAACCGAAGGTTTATGGACAGTGGTCGTAGCAGCATCGAATCTCGAAATATCAAAAGTCAATCAGCACTAGCTTATGGCCAAACGGCTCGTGAACCTGTCACCCGACCGGGCGGTTAATGAAGATTGAAAGACGCGCTTCGGGAGGCGCGGTTAGCGGGAGACGATTGAGCTGCCCATCATCCGATTATTATGCTACAGATTGGACAGTACTGTCCGAGTGCGAGTGAGCTGACGCCCGGCGGACGAGTTCATTAGGATGCGTCTCCCTCTCCCATTTTGGCGCTCCGATCATCATCCCGTTCGCTGGCTCCGATTCGAGGTTGATTATCGAGGTGCGCTCCACCTCGGAATGGCATAAATCGTGAAGTAACATAAAAGTTGATCGTGTAAGGAGAAACAAAACTCGAAAATCAACCCCACAGAAAACCCGTTTATGGTGTGACCGGCCGCCCGGAGGGTCAAGAAGAAGCGTTCGTCACGAGCATCACAGGTCGGAGCGGTAAAAATCGCGGCAAATCGGTGTCATGACGAATTGCATGCAGCAGCTCGGAGCCGGTCAGTTCGTGCCAGGCACTCGGCTGCACTTGCACTTTTTGCGAATTGGTTTTTTGCTCATTTTCGGGCCGCAGTGCATCACGGCTCAGTTAGGTTTGGGGCTGGGTAAGATAAGGACGGTGGAGGAAAAATCGAAATTTAAAACTCAACATGTACCATTTCGGGCCATGCCAGAACCGGCCAGAATCGTGCAACGATGCATCCCCGTCAGATGCAATCATTAATAAATGCGTACAAGAGCAGTGGTCTGGCAACCGGCCACGAGGCACATCGGGACGGTTTGCCATTTACCCTTCATCATCGCACCAGCGAAAGGAACATCCGAACTAACTGGGACACTGGACTCGTTTCATTGAGCATGCTGAGCCTGCTGTTCTTTCCCTCTCTAGTGCTTTAGCTTTTAGAACAAAAACGCAGAGAAGGAAGATTTTGTTTACTTTTTCCCTATCTACAGCGACAGGTTTCCGGGCTGCACGCTGTTGCTGTGCAACCGATCACGCTCCCCATGCGCGTCGCAACTGCACAGGAAGGTGGTGCATCATCGGGTTTTGCTTTTTGGACGGAATGTGTGTCAGAAGCGCCGATTTGCGGGAATCGGTGTCATGGTGGGGGGAACCGGCGATGCACTCGGACGCAAGAGTGGAAGAAGTTGCAATACAAGAACGATAAATCGACAATCCTGCCTGCCCGCGCACGGTCAACATGATGCTGCACGGAAGTAGGTTCGATAACGGAGATTCACAATCGATTCGTTTGCTGTACCAAGGGGCAGCACCGGAGCGTTGGTTCCGTTTTAGCGTTGTTGTGGCTGGGCTAGTGGTGCTTGGCCGCAGGAGTGCTTCACAGGTTGAATTGCATGCAAGGACCGAGTGGAAGTGTTTCGGATGGATGGCAACCAGTTCCGAACCGCACGCATCGATCGAAATCGATCGATTAGCTTACGGGAACATGCTCAGATACCCCGGCCGGCCTTCTCAGGTTTCTAACTGGACCCCAGTTACGGGACCAACGAAGAAATGACCTGGAATTGCATCTCCTTAATGAAGATTAACATATTTGCGTGAGGGACTTTTTTGCCAATAATTGAGACATGGTAGGTGAAGACGCATTGGTCACGAGCTTGTGGTGCGTTAGCTCACACGCATAACATTTCCGTTCAAACCGGGTGCTGTCTTTCGAGCAGTAAAAAAAAAAACCTAAATGCTTTTGTTAGAAGTTCTTCAAAGAGTTTGTGTTGGTTATCATGAAGAATTAGCAATATCTTTGGCAATAACGAATATTTTTTGCTTGAAGCATAAAACTGTATAACTTACCACGAATGACAGAGTTTGTGCAGAGCGAAAAAACTGAAATAGAAAGTGTGGAAACATAACACACTCAACGTTGAAAAAAAACCCTTCATTCGACCCCTATTAGTGATGCAGTTCGGCATTACTTCGAATGGCAAAAAACAACATCCTCTTCATGGTACTTCACCTGTTGCGAGATCGATTTATAGAAAACACCAGCATGAAATACGATGCCCGAGGCGATTTCACCTGATTTCAGTCTTTTCAAGTTGTGAGCCGAAGGTCAACAGCGACCGGAGGATTCGATTCGAAGCATCGCATTCCAACGCTTCATTAATCAGTTCATTATTGGTTGACCAATATCACGTTCAATTCGATGCTTCGTTCAACCGAATCGGTTGGGTGTTAAATTATTTTCACTGTTGATTGCTAATATTTGATAAAACATTTTCGCTCGCACGTCTCTGCAATGAGCTAAGCTGAATGGGAGCTGTGCCAGTGGTACAAATAGTTTTTCCCTACCGGACGTGGCCATTAATCATTCACCAATCGCTCCTAATGTCAATTGACAAGTTTACCTGTGCCGCTCTTCTTAATATTGCCTCGTAAACACACTTTCCCGCGTTCGTTCACATCCTGCCGCGTTTAGTTTGGTCACGTGCTACTGTTCCGTTTGTTAAGCGAGCAACACTTTCCCATCCGAAAACATAAAAACGGCAAGAAACAAAACGAAAAGGTAATGTAAACCCTACGCACTTGACCGGCTTGATCTGTCGGGGCCGATCGATCGAGCGCACCACAACATCACGGGAGGAAATTTAAAATTCACCACAACGCATTGGCCCAATTCGGGACGAAATAGTGGCGGCAGGTTCGAGGTGGTTGCGCTTTCGATTGGGCTTGTATCTCATTACTGTGCTGCGTTGATTTAATTCTTCTCGCTTCACCGTTCGCGACTCTTTTCGTATTGTCGAGTAGGGGGGAGAAGTTTTGTGCGTGTGTGTGTGTGTGATGATTTCATCTTGCGTTTTTCCTTGAACCGTTGCTGAACTGATCGGATTGGGGTTGTTTTAGAGAGGGCCGACGAAAACAATGCTTACATATGCACGCCTTCCTTCCACAAAATCAGCGGATATTACTCATATTTCTCTGCTCACGAAACAGCGCACGAGACACACGCAGAACCCAAGCCAATTCGACCAGCGGAAATTCATTACTAGCTTCTACTGCTCCATCGCGTAGCCTTCCTATGTGGATCGTACATCCTCGCCGCGAAGGAAAGGAGGAAGTTCATTAGCTGGTGCAGTGGCAGCAGTACCACAGCCCAGCTCCAGCTCGATAGGCCAAGGTTTGCGCGAATTCAAGGCTACAGCTTCCAGTATTTCTGTAGCAAATTTATCATTCAGTTCGGGGACCACCCACCAGAGGGACAGATGAAGGGCTTTCAAATTCAGGGTCAGGGACTAACAGGTTTATTGTTTCGATGATGGAAATGAAAAGTAACAACAACAAAACTGGGACCACTATTTCTCGAAGATCAACTAATCGAGATGCATCACTTACATCCCTTTCCACTAAAAATACGCAGAAGAGAAACAGAAAAAAAACCTTAACTCCAAATCGGGATTCATTAGCGGAGGGTGAACGATTTCGGTTTCCTGCCATTTCCACTTAATCGTTCGCCCACAAATCAGTGGAAAATGATTTACAGCTAATTTGGGACCCCCTTCACCTTGGCCGGCATTTTTGGGGCTTTTTTCTTCTCTCTTTCTCGTTTTTTAAGGGAATGAGAGGAACATTATGTCGCTGTCCGGAGCTTTTGATGGTTTCGCAGCTCTTTCTAAATAGTTCACGAAAAGCGTCCAATTTCCTTGCATCGTTTAGCATAACATTGCTGGTCGCTTTCTTTGCGAACGGAGAGTACAATGAATGAAAAAAAAAAACACTTTCCATGGTTGGATATTTTCTTTTCCCCCCTTTTACACTGCGTCCGAAACACAACACCCGCGGTGATATCTTTATGGTGCTTTATGTTATTTGGCACGCGAATGTGTCCGGGTTTATCCATCCCCCGGGGGAAGCATAAGACAGTGGGTTTGCTATTTTGTAGGAATTTTGTCGGAATTGTTAATTTTAATTTTTTTAACGTTTTTAAGCTCTTTTCTTTGCAGGGCGAGCCGATCGATGCTATCTTCATCTTAGCGGGCGTCCAGCAAAAAAAAAAAACCGGACTCAACAGTCTTCTTGCGGCGTTGGCAAATTGATTCGGAACAGACGAAATGGGGGCACTGAGAAGAAAAGCAAGAAGAGGAATCAATATCCATGGCTGTAAGAAAGCACGAATGAGTGAGAGACCGACAAAATGTGTCCAAAGCGGTGGTGCCGTTTTTTGAGTGATTTGTTGGGCAATGTTGTTCGGAATGTTCGGTGGCTCCCGGAATCCTTGTCCCATTCGGGCATTCGGCATGCCTATCACACGCATCACGATGGCAACGACGGCTAGGGGGGGGGGCAATATTTTACGAAATATTTGAATATTCAAATGTCCAACACCGATCGCCGTCGGTTGAGCTCGCAGGCATAAAGGAGCCTTCCGATCAGGCAGGATACCGGGCAGGAAGCGGTCGGAGAATTCCGTGGAACCAACCACCACAACCGGGCCATTAAACGCTCCGGTTCAGGTTAATTGCCAATCAAAATGCCATTGCCAAGTGGCAAATTACGATAGGCCCCCAAAATTTTGCGCGAAAGTTCGTAAACGCTCGACAGTTGACCATCGGTGCACAATTGATGGGCTGCCGGAAGCTCGTAAAAAATTCATCCTTTCTTCGGTGTTTCGCCGTTCGCGCGGCTGTTTTGATGGCCGTTCGGAGACGTTCATGGAGGGGAAGAACATTGGCCGTTTGGAGCATTAATTTAACATGCTAATTATGAGTACCGGCGTTTCGTACCTTGCACGTGCTGCTTACCATGCTGCTTTACAACCGGCTGAAACGAGTGCTCGTTTGGTGCAACATGACCCTTAAACGCTCTTAAAACAATGAACTGAGGTTTAATAAAGCAGTATTCATCCGCAAGAAAACGAAAAACTCTCTTCCTGCTTCAACCTAAATAAAGGAAGATTGGAAGTAAAATCCGATTCGGAACAAATCCTCCATCACTTACTTTTTGTGTGTGTGTTTTTTTGCCACCTAGAAAAGTTTACCAGATTTCACCCGGTAGAGGATACCATCGAAGGTATTAGGAGCGTTTAATATCCAGTTACCGAACGGGCACGTGGACTTAAATGAAACTACTTCCAAGCTCCGTCGATCGTGCCACGCGATACGAATTCGAGGGATTTGCTGCAAGTTTTTCTTCACAAAACTGTGCTCACTCGCCATTCGTGGCCGGAGTGGTCCGAGAAAATCTCTGCACCGAGCTAAGCTTTCCGATATTAGTTCCGAGGCTTCCCGGATATTTTGTTCGAGCTAGCGTTTCTGTGCTTGCTGCAAATCGGATCGTACCATAAATCGTTGTGTACTTCTTTACGCTGGAGGCAATCTAGCGCTCTAGATTGGAACTTTGTTTTGAGTGGTCCGTCCAAGAGGACATTGTCAATACACGACCATTGATTTGCCATCTAGCTCCAATGGAAAAAAAACTGTTAGTTTTACTTTCTTCTATCATTTGAACCACCATTTTCGAATAAGCGTAACCATTACATGCGACTCTTCGAAAAAGTCCTTGAAGCCATCAAAAGTAGTTGTAATTGTAGCGCCCGACGGGAAAATTGTCCGTCTTCCGGTTAGCTGTCATTTTCCACCCGCCCCGGGTGTAGATATCGCATTGCTTGTTTGCTTTCGCTGTCCGATTACTACACCATTTGGTTGGCTTGATCGGCGTTCTTCCCTTTGACCGCGTTAGTCATGTGGCCTTATTCCGTCTTACAAGGGAATACACGAATCCCTCAGGGAAGAAGCTTTGCAGACGGGGAAGAAATTCAATTATCATAAACCGAGGCAGTTTTGGGTTAGCTTGTCTGGTCGCATTCGAGCTACACCTTCGGGCAAAGCTTATCCGCTTTTCGAGATGAAAAGTAAAGTAAAAAAAAAGGCACGCTTACTTTAGGCAGCGAAGCATTACGCGTCACCTTGACATCATTGTCAATGTCGGTTAGGATAATTATGTTGCGTGACAGTATCCCTTAGGGAGTACCGTTGTCAGCGGAAGGTACCGGCACAACAACAATCGGATCGGCCAACCGATGGGGTGCAAAGTGTTCGTTGAAGAATTAGCACTTTACTTGATTGGTAATGCTTTTTAGCTTTGGGTCTGCGCTAAAAGTTAATTGATTTAATAGTTCATCACTTGGTGCTAACAAATAGATTGGGATGAGATTTTTAAATCTTAAAAAAGTGTAACAAAAGTAATTAACGTCCCACTCTTAGCTACGTTGCTAATTTTCAAGGTAAACTTCAAATACAATTTTCACAATCCTCATGTAAGATATTTAAATACGAAGCAGTGAAGGGAAGCTCGTATAATTAAAGTTTAAAATCAATTTGAGAGTTAATCAATCTAAATTTGGTTCATTGTGCTGAACACGCACAAATTCGTGCTTAACTAATATTTGACATTTATATTTTTTTCTCTATCATCTATCATAACCATCGATTACCCTGAACCTTGATGGCACCTGGATAATGATTTGTGTAAGCACAGAATATATTTGTCATGGAGTACAATTATCTATGGGCCAATGTATTGATGTACTAATCAACTTTATTTTTCAGAAATGGATACAAAGCACTTAAAATTAAGCTATCAATCATTTTTCATACATTTATATTAAATAATATGTTGAGCCAAGATACTAACCCAGCCAACTTAACTAAATAAGTAAACAAATCATTAAAGATGATATGAAACAGAACTCTAAACAGCTGTCTCCAGCTATCTAATCGCCTGTCTCAACGTTAACTGCCAGTTAAACAGATAAACAGCAAAGTTTTTCCTTTTCCTTCGCAACAGACTAATTTACTTGAAAAAATAAGCAACTTACCCTTGACGAGCCAATGACGATTGGAAGGCGACCGGTCACCAAAGCCGCCTGACAACTTTGTTATTCGAGTGTCAAAGATGCGAACCTCGTTACGCCCCGAGCACACGAAGTTTTCAGTTAAGTTGGAAAGAAAAAGTATCCCCCAAAGTGCGTCGTAAATCAGACACAAACAGAGAGAGGGATCGCGTAACTGGCAGCAAAGGCTCGACCCGAAAGCTTCGGTAATGCGACTCGAGTGCTCGTACTTTTGCACGATTGGAATGATTGTTATTAGAAAATGACGAGAAAGTCAACAAACCGACACCCATCTCGGTCATCATCTCGGACGGCCAAGGGCGCAACCGGACACTACTGGACTGGACCTTCATTTACCACCCTTGTGCGTGTGTGTGATGTGACACAAAGACAAAGCGTAGTAGCCTTTAACAACCTTCAATAGAGGCAAAAACAAAGATTGCATCGATGTACCGTGTTGAGAGGGGGGAAAAAAGCGATGGGCATGGCCCAAATTGTGACGTCTTGCCGTCCGTACTTGTTTGGTACGGCGCTCGGCATCGATAAACGACACCAGAATAAAGATGAGATGGACGAGTACTTGTGAGCAGTGCCTTCCAATAACTAATTAGTGCGGACTACGGAGTGATCCTCGCACGTCAGCAGCTATGTGGCGCACGAGCCACAAACACGGATGGCAAACTTTCGCATTGCTCGCCGAGCGTGTACCGGAGACGGAAAATTATGACAAATCATTATAAATCGGAGCTTGGTGAGCTGGGCCGCAAGTGTCATGCCGTCAATAGTATTCTCGGAAGGGAACCTCGACGAAGCGTGTTTACCGAGCATATGTCTTTATTAGAAACGGCTCCGTGACTTGCGTGGATGATTGTGAGACAAACGGGCGGAAAAGTGACACCAAAGCTCACTTCGTCGGTGGTCGCCTGTTCCGCGTAAAGCGTTGATGGAAAATTGAACCACCTCCATTTGACATTCGTTAGCCTTCCAACCCTTGTGTGGTGCACGATGACGCCCTTCTCTTCCCACTGCGCGTTAAGGGCCATCATAAATCATGCAACTTTATGCATTGCTTCTGTCGCACTGTCCCATCGGAGATATGCGGCTAGGCAGCTGATTATGTTTTCCATACAGTATTTATTTTGCCTTTCCCTCTCACGTTATCATCTTCATTTGGTTGTTATTTTGCATGTTTGCTGTACACCTTTTCCTCCTTTCACGGAGTTTGTGTGACGTTACGTGAATGCTTAAAGAAAATTCGAACGCTCGACGGAGTCACATTTCAAAGTTAAACTTTTTTGAGCTTTTATAACTTTAAATCTTGTTTTGGGATGCTGCGGTCACGACACGAAGTTCACTCGATAGGAAAAACTTCCGATTGTGTTGAAACGGAAAACAATAGCTGTTTCTGGTACGATTGACAATGTTCGGCAGTGTGTTGGAATCGATGCGTGACCGTTTTTCCGGTCCATGTCGATAGCGTAATGGGGAAGAAACAAATTGGGAGCTTTTTACCACACAAACACAGCAGAAAAAAAGGATACAACGGCGCGTTGATAAAGGGGTTGAATTTAACACCTTTCTTGCACATTTGCCACCCTTTCGAACAATATCTTCACTGTTGAGCCCCCAAAGAAAGGGACCTCATTACTGTTCATCATCGGGAAATCACCGGCATTGGAATAAAGGGCGGTACCACGATTCTTGCATGCAAACGTCAAAGTTAGTGCCTGCGGTTTTGGCTCCCCCTTGCTAACGCCCTGCTGCGGAAATGGGGGGTGAGCCGCTGTAACGACGCGGTGCAACCGCAGGCTGACGAGTACGTACGGCGTACGGAGCATCATGACGACAGGCTGCTCCGACTCATGGCAGGTAGTTACGTACTGATGGGAAAACGTGCAGGTGAGTTGATCGAAAAAGCCGCGAGCCTGTGGCACGAGCTGCCATCGCTCCTTACTGGCTAATGGATGGATTTGCTCCGGGCTAGATATTTTGCGTTTAATAACAATAATCGTAAATATTCCATCGAAACATAGTAAGTAATGTTCATTCGCAGGTCATGCCACCACGTGGAGATTGTTGTGAACGTGCGAGAGCCGAGCGCTTTTTGAAGTGTGATGGTGCTTTGGGTGAAACTGACGATGACTTTAGGCATTTATCGGTATCGAAATTAAGTGAATAAATCTATGTGGCTTTACTTACGCTTCGGAGCTGCATATTAGCAGATTGAATTAAATGGTAACATTTTACAGTAGATGGTTTCACAATATCTATTATCGATTTATGCAAATTAATAGGATGCTGAGCGCAAAAAGGGATAAATTCACACGTTTAATACAAATTCTCAAGTATTGAGCCGGGGAAAAGCTGAACAAGTGCTATTTTGTTAATTGATTTTAATAAAATCCCCGGGGATTAGCTATAGAACTGCAAGAGTTTTTTAACTTACATCGAACACCTCTATACCTTCTACTACTCTTAAACCGTCAAGAGTCTTGCTTCCCGGAGAATTCACTCAAACTCAAACACACTTAAAAATGCAATAAAAATAACATCGAAAGATGTTTATGCGCCCAGCAGTATATTGGCATTAATCGTTATTTAAGAGCACTGCTACTATCGCATCTGGGCGTGAATAAAATATGCAAGTACTGCTGCTTTACAAGACTGGACCCATTGTAATTGAATTGAACAGACAAACATTTCAAGGATTACGGCGACATTAGTGTGGTCTAAGTACCACTCCAGGCGAAGGTGGCTTTCCTGCAGGACAGCAACAAGTGGCAAGTTGAAGCAAAAGGACGCGATCCAATTACGCATTACTTATTAATATCTAAAGCCTCCTGGTGCTTTAGTCCGTCCCTGTTTTCGCTCAATGTTGTCCACGGACCATGCACTTACACCCGTGCCGTCGTAATCTAGCAACCGTAAACCAAACAACATCGACCATCGTTTGTTCCGCGGAAAGTGGTCACCATGTAGGGAAGCATCGTATGCAACGAAATCACACACTCCAACGTCGGCAAATTATTATGTTTTTGTTCCATTTTTTTGTCAATAACATTACTATAATCGACATCTCTTTAAATGGGTGGCATGTTGCGAAAGAGGCCGGGTGTGTGTATGGAAGGATGTCCCGATGGCCAATAAAACGATATGTTTATTTATTTTTTAATCCAATATTATCGACCCGATGGTTCACCCTCCTCAACAGCGAGTGAAGTTTATGGAATGAATAGGGCTGCATAGAAGGATTAACGTCGCTTCGTTTACTTTATGTGTTTATGGGGACTGTGGGGTGGAATCGTGCTTTGAGTATCGTTCCGTTAGTTTTTTTGTCATTCCTTTTGAACGCTCGTGCTGTCATGGAAGGACATAAATGGAAGAATAATGAGGATAAACCCGGGATAAGGGAACAATTAATAAGAGCAAAAATTGCATACACACACACGCATGCAGAGAGATAACGGAGATAAACTAGTGACTGGTGGTTAAATTGGTTTTTTAATGCAATCAAAACAAAAATTTAAAAGCATAACTGATGAAGAAACTCCTGACGAAAATAATATTTCGAAATTTCCACGCACATACATCACATTGCAATTTGTACAACAGAGAGCTGTGACATCACTTTCCCACTCCCTGCTGATGTCAGCCGTTGTAAAAGAGACAGCGTAAAGAGGTGAATTCGATATAGGAAGCCAAGATAAACACTCCAACACGCATATCCAAACCGGTTCCAAACCTCAAATCATAATACAGATGCCTTAAAACTACAAGGAATTTGTATTTCATTGTGCGAGATTGTGATAATAGAATCTGGAATAAAATCCAACTCGAACCCTGTCTGTGGTTCGCCTGGCTAGCAGTATTAAAATGTCATTTTGAGTCGTTTTCTCCAAAACTGCATCGTTTAAGCATCTGCTCGTTGCTTTTGTCACGCTTCCTCCCGAAAGCTCCAGTACTTCCCAGTACTTCCTATAGGGAAAAGGCAGCATAAATGATTCGCCAAAACCTTTCATCGCTATTGTGTCCGGGCAATAGTGTGCTGATGCTAATGTCCAGCCGAATCTCACCTTACC
Source organism: Anopheles marshallii (assembly GCF_943734725.1). NCBI lineage: Eukaryota > Metazoa > Arthropoda > Insecta > Diptera > Culicidae > Anopheles > Anopheles marshallii. The sequence continues at coordinate 77,916,304 of NC_071327.1, read as the reverse complement.
GTCAGCTCGCCCAAGATTCCGTATGCCATATCGTTTATTCAGCTGACTCGGTTCAGATTAACCCACCCTTCCGGTGCTGCTACTGGGAGGGAAAAGAAAGCGACCGGCCGACGGAGCCGTGTCGCGAAAAGGATGCACTTTAATTCGGTGCTACCGCCATCTGTGGCCGGGCTGTAATTTACCTGTTAAGCCGTCATCAACCCTGTCCCGGGAAACCGTACCGGGATTTGGAACTTTCGAGGGTGGAGTGAGCGCTTGCTGTGAGTTTTGTTGTGTGGTTGCAGCACGGAGCACAAGTCGAAACCGTCCGTAACCGGTCTGATAGTGTAGCTTTGGATAAGCTTTGGGGACTATCAACGGTGGGGGCGTTATGATGGCGTGGCGTGCTCTCGGTTCGTTTTCTGCCTGTCAAATGCAAAAACCCTATTGCTGCCAGTTTCGCCTGGAGAGCTGGAGTTTGCATTGAAGTGTTCGCTCGTGTGCCAGCTGCTGTTGCTGTATTACACCGCAGATGGTATCCCGCAAGGAGGTAATCGCCGGGTTTCGGTTGGCATCGGAACCTTCGTCCGGTACACATGGGTTCGATGCGCACGGTACAAAGTAGAGCAAAGATAAGTTTAAACAGGGACAGACAACTGGTAGTCGGGACTGTTCCGGAATGTGCACGCAGCAGGAACATTCCTGCTAGGACTTGCACGATGTGGGTTGATATGACGAGAGGGACCAAAAGGGGAAATGGGAATAGCAGAAAGTTTGAAGTAACTCTCTCACAAGTAGGCTAATCCGAAAGAAAATTAAATTGATTCACCTTTAGCAGAAAGCGCCATTCGCAACACCGATAATTAGTCATATTTTGTGTTAATATTTTGCTATGAACTGATTTACCTGCAATTTATGAAACTTTTCTACCAATAACTCTTTATGCTATTTAGATTATTTATAAAAACTATACTCAAATGGCATTCAAAATAAACGAACAAGATATTATAAACTTTAATTTATCATAGTTTATATTAATAGTTGAATATAATTATGTTACGGAACACAAATAAATTATATATTATAACTTAAACAAAAACTTAAGCACATAATTCCTATAAATTCCATACCAAACTTCATAGCATTCGCAGTGTTTTATGCTAAAAAACTTTACAACTTCACATTAAGCTTAATGCAAGTAGTTTCCATTTTAGACGCCACTGAAGGATTTCCATCTGTCCTCTCCATTCACCAAAACAATCCTAAATGTGCTACGCACAAGTTTGTCGGAAAATTTGTTTGCCTTCCCGATTAGGGGCGGAAGTTTTCCACGCTGGTTTTGCAGGCTACCCGTTTGGAAAATAGCGGAAACACGAGATGACGCGCCAACAACCCGTCAGCAGTAATGCAACACGAAAACTGTGAAACCTCGCGTACGATAGCATCGAAAAGCTATGATGAGGCAAAACAGCATATGTCGATAGGTAAGTTGAAATGTTGCTGGCATAAAGGGCAAAACCCGTGCGGAAGCGCAAATGTTCATGAGCCCATTTAAACGAAACGAACGTTTCCACCGGTTTGCCACTCGTTTGACGTGCCCCGTTTAATGTGCTACACCTGTTGGGCCCATTAGTAAGTCGGTTTAAGTGCAGGCAGTGTCCATTATGGGCTTCCTTCATGCGGTGAAAAGCTGGTTAGAACTAGTTTTAAGCTAGAACGGTGAGTCTTTGATCGTGATCTTGAAAGTGTCGGTATGGATGGAGTAGAATGACGATCCAGATTTTACGAGGCAAGTGACATAATATCTTATCTTACTTAACAGGAACTCATACGGTGGCTACTTAGTCGGGATCTAGTACCGTTAACGAGAGCTGTATATGTTGTCAGTGTTTTTAATTAAAAAGGAAAATGTTATTGACGTCGTGCTGGTACAATTTGTTTTCAAGTAGCAAAAAATTAAGAAAAAAGGATTTTATTACGTTTAAATGGATTCCCCAGCTAGTCCTATTGCTGCTACATTCGACAAGTCCGACTTTCTTGTTGGGTACCATTTGGCCTCGTTCCTGTTGCTTTCGAGACAAACGTTAATTTCTTTTCTTATACTGCTGCTTGTGTGCGCGCTCGTGTAAATTGGAGAAGATCGTGATAAGCGTTAGGTGTAATCGGATGTCACATTCCGTTAACACTACCACTACCCACCACTAACTATCCCAGCTGGTGCTGTGCCGCTAGCGGATGGCGGTGGTACAGCTGCTGAGACCTTACGCCCCCGGAGATGAGTTTGGATTCCGCGGATGATGAAGCTTGGCGATGAGTTTGCAAAAGAGCGATTAACAGCTTCGCCTAGCTGGCAGTATGTGCAGATGTTGGTCTGGTTTGCAATATGATGAATGATGGACAAGAATCATTCACTCAGCAAAGGTTCATCCTCACGGGAATGGGGTGCCGTTAGACGTTGCACAGTACAAATCTTGCAAAGACGAAGGTTAAGATTAAGACCTTCGGCTTCGCTTTCTCATGGTGGGAGGTACGGAATCCAGCAACAATTCTCGCCCCAGGTCGCACACTAAAAAGCTAAAAAGGTGTTACGGGTGTTACATCCCACTCGAATAAAATGGGAAGAGAAACAAAAACCAACAACACCAGCTGGAAAAACTGAACAGCTACAAACGCCGGTACGGTTACATATCGGAAACCGCGTGTGAAGCCATGAATCAGCTGAGCCGTGTGGAATTTTCTTCAACGCCATTGGAATACAAATCGAATCCACCCAACAGCACCGCCCAGGCACAACGCGTGGCACAAAGAATGTGGCACAAAACGGGGGGGTGAAACACGGAAACAACATGGAAAGCAAAACCTTCTCGCACCTTTTGTTGGGAAACCGTTCGATTTGATTGATTGATTGATGCTTACCGATTTCTTCTAATAACATTTTACAAATACCACCCTCTTCGGTTATGGCTTCCCTCTTGGAGCTCTTTTCTTTTTGTGCGAACAAGCACAAAACGTCGATTGAAACGCGAAAGAAAGGAAACCAAAAAGTAAAAATAAAATAAAATAGGCAAAGCTCGCTGATTTGAGACAAACAAACCGCCGGTATGGATTGGGATGCTGTTACAATGAGAGAAAAAAAATGGGAGGACATTTGCAAGCGGGCGCAATCGATACCGCTTGCTTACCTCCGGGGCGGGTTGAGTAGTATTAATTTCGCGAAACATAGGTAAAATGTGTGTGTGTGTGGAGCGAAGAAAAAAGGTGGTTAAGGGGGTTTCTCCTGTTCGCGAAATCAATAATATCGTCAAACAACAATCATCAGCGTTGGCATGTGTATTATGTTCAATTAACTGTTAATTCTTTATGATCCTTTTGTGCTATTGCTGTTGCCTCTTTGGTTGCGGTTTTCGTTGATGTTGGCCGCCCCTTTTTTGTGTGAATTTTCTTTTGTTTCGTTTTGTTCTGTGCGCCTTCCCAGCAAACAGTACCGATGGATCGAGAGCATTTTAAATTGATTAATTTGTGAGCTGTTTGTATGATTGGGTTATGATTAAGTTTACACATCGATTGGAAAGGCCGGTTGCAGAAGAAAGATAAGAACAGGCGTTATTGTTGCTCGTTTAGCTTAATATTTGAATAAATTAAATTTCAGACTGAAAATGGCTTTTATTTGCTATGCATTTTTGAAGTACAAAAAATAATTTTATATCTTTTTGACGACATCCAGCACTGATCTGCCGCCATTTATGTTTTCCAAGCAACAAGAAATCCCATTTTGTGCGTGTGTTGAAAGCAATAACACTCCTAGCAAACGATTTATCGAGCAGAATTTGTTACAGCCTTTTTTTTACCTTGTGGCCTACTTTTGCCCTCCTTTCCGTATCCGTCGGTGGCACTGAAAACGTGACGTGCGTGTTGCAACCTGCACACGTGCTTCGTACGATTTGATACGCAATATTTGAAATTCTTACAACGGCAAGCACTCCACCATTACTCCTGGTGGACAGCTTCTGTACCGGTCTGATTCGGTCGCTTTAATGTGATTGCTCACGCATCACTCATTCGACCGATGTGTTCGATTGGACGGAGATCAATCCCAACACACACACACACGTGGTAGCAATCAAACGTTCAATTTCATGCAAATCACCCATTTAATGCCAGCCATTTTCTAACCCTACAGGACTGTTATGGGAGCTTTTTGTTATTTATAAGGATAAACAGGGGGTCAAACAGTAAGGTTATTAATGTATGCACCGTATGTTCGAGAGGTGGAGTTGTGTTCATAGAGCATAAATTGTTCAAAGTCTTGTCTTATGTGGTAATCTTCCACTGCATATCCCTAAGGGAATTTCTCAAGCGGTATTTGTAGGACCCAGGAGAACCGTTTCTCACCTCATTGCTGATTTGCTTCGTTACAATGCATTACGCAAAATTATACTGTGTTATGATCCTTCTTCGTCAAAACTAGTCTATAACTGTAAGCACTTTGAAGTCCTCGTTTCATCGAGAGTTGAACTCAGGTTGCTCAGAATTGCGATATAAAACCAAAGAGCTACCGATTTGACTATAGGGTGAGTTGTTTAAAAATAGTTAATTACTCAATAACAGGAATGTTTGCCATTTTCTTTATAGTGCATTGGTGTGGTGTCTTTTCAGATAAATAAATGTTTAATTAACGAGATTCTTGTAAATATATCGTACATTTTTAAAATTGCTTTATATTTCCATCAACGAACTAACTCACCTTCGTATGGGTAGAACAATCTGAAATGAAAGAGTATAATAAACAAATGTTAAAACAGTCATCCAAATTCCTTAAAAACTGAATAGGTACATAATATTGTTCTGGTAATTATTAGAAACTTTACATTACAAATATATCATTTGACTAACGGACACTTTGTTGCGATATTTTTAATCTCCGCAACAACTTGTCAGCATGGATAAATGGAACAAAATTACAAAATGTTGTGATAAAAGGGTGCACAAAACGTTTATTCATGCAGACGTAGTCACGCATATAGATTGCAATTTGCATACATTTCACACATGTTGCACCGGGCGATGATGTGTCCCGTTTAGTGGCAGCTAACTCGAGAGATGGTGAAGAATGTTTTTCTGCATTTTGTGTGTGTGTCATGCCTTCTATTGACGATGCTGAGGTATTTATGTTTTCGATGTTTTTATGACACAGTGTTTCGTGATACTTTGACACCGTCCGTACACAATGGGAAGTGTGTATTGAATATCAATGAGGTAACGATACGCATTAATAAAAATGAAAAAAAAATGAATAAATATTGTCCATAAACTGTTGTTAAATCGTATCCGTGTGTTGGCTAAACGCATTTAAAAACAAATTTTACCTACTGAAGAAGAGAAAGTAGGACGAGTTTGCAGAAAAAAACGACACGTTGCTGATTATTTGTCTACACGGACAGCAGGTGGGCATTGCTCGTTTTAAAAATTACACTCCACACGAACAACAACACTAATGTTGTTTTCCTTTCGAAATAACGTTTTTCTTGGAACGAAAGATGCCCACGGAATAAGATTTCACACTTCCGTGCCCGTGTTCAGCGAGCATACAGTTTTCCCGCTCGTTATGCGCGTGTGTGTGTGTGTGTGACTGACCGACCTAACTTATGTGTGCCCCTTTGCAGAAAACGAGCACACCACCTTTGGACATTTTCATGTTTCCTCTTTCCTCACACGCACACGCACGCCCTCCCCAACACCGCACCTTTGGAAAAGAGCGGGCTATAATAATGTTTGCATAACCGACCCTTTATGGTCATGCAAATCCGGAAGCAGCACCGTTGACTCCCTCGTCGAGAACTTAAGTGAGTGGATGGCCGAGGCCTTCCGCCATAAATTCTGTGCCACGGTGACAGAGTTCACCGTGCGCCAAACGTACAACACTTTACTCCGCGTGCAAATGTGCGTGGCGGTTAATGAGCTGTAAATGGTTTTTGTTTCATGGTGCGTCTCACAAGACTCGCGTATGGTAGGCTGCACGGTTCGGGAAGCTGTTTGGTGCGCGCGTAAAATGGCGCCTTCGACCAACAAAAACCCCGTCCCCCGTGTCGCTGCACAAAAAGGGCAGGCTGATGTCAGCTCGGTGTCCCAGGTGGATAAATGGGTGGATAAGTGCAGCACAACAGTGTTTGACACGCACGGCAACTACGGTTCTTTATCGGGTGATTTGTAAGGCTTGGCCACAAGAGGTTCCTGCTAACTCGCGTAAACGCTAAAAGGCACATTTGAAAGAGGCTCCTTATGGCACGTCTGTGGTGTTACAGTACATTCCCACCCGGGGTTCCGGGATTCGTTGATGGATGGTAAACGGGAGAAACTCATGTGCAGGTGATTTACATGTGACACCCGGGTGATTTCCACTGTTTTTACCCATTGCCAGTGTTGAATGGAAGTTGGAGTGGTTATATGCTTACAGCTTTTGTGTTCACGGCTTACTCGATTTGGTTCTTAATGTTTTTGTTTGCTTTGGTTGTACGGAGCCACTTGTCTTTTGTTCAAACTTTATGCTAACGTACTGTAAATGAACACTGGTGAGTGGCGATTAAAGCACATCTTAAACGTTTATTCAAGGCGCTTGCTTAGATAAATAGAATAAATAGATTATGTACGGTGAGATATGGTTTCTTCGGGTACTGGTTGCCGGTTTATCCGTGCAGCTTTGGAATGATAGCTCTGCGTTAGTGTATTGATATTTTATTTGTTATGTCTCCTAGCGGACACCAAAGTACACTAAGCTGTTATTACAAGTCTAAGCTCCTTTATCATTATATCTTAACAGATAAAAGTCATTAAATAATTATTGATAATCTCAGAATAAATCCTAATTAATAGAGTCTCAAGCCCTCAACAAAACCGCAGAACTAGTAAATCCGAATGATCCATACGAGAAAATTGACAGGAAAAAACGTGCAACCCATTGCACATGCAACATTCAATCGATAACATGGCTACATCGAACAACAAAATAAAAACAAAAATCACTTCCTGACCAGATGGTCTCACTTTATCGCCCTCACACACCTAAGTACTAAGTTTGCTTTGGCCTTGCCATTAGGGTTCGGTTTTTGCCCTCCAAATCAAGGCAGGAAGAAACTTGTTGCTGCGAGCACCGTACCAAAGCACTGTGGTACGCAAATCAGCCCGTTGTTCCGTGTGAAAAACCGATCACGATGGGCTCATTGCGGGTAAATATTTGTGCTGTAATTCAGCGCTAGTGGCTTATCATCAAACACTCACACTTTTCAATTGCAGCGTTGCGTCATTGGGCCAACCTGATGTAGGCTGTCTGTGGTTGAGCGGATATCTCGATGACTAGCACGCAAAACGGTTGCGATGTATCGGAAAAACTGTTCTACCCGCGATTGGTGTGTATTGGACCACTTTCTGAACGATGGTATCGATGACCGTTGCTGATAAGGCACGATAGGCCACTTCCGATATGGAAGGGCTTATAGCGATGAACATATGTAACACAGCCGTGTGTAAACAGTGCACAGACACACTTTGAGCCATGAGTGAGCTTTCTCCTCCCGGATGGTAAACTCCGGAATATTATACTGCTTTATAATGCCAATTGTAGTTATCATTCCGTCGCTGGCAATCAACCCTAGACTAAGGGCAAAGTTTCCTCGAGGTGAAAAAGAAATTCCAACATGTATCGTACAAAACCCGGCCGCAAACATGTGCCATAAAGACAACTTGACGCATCACCTAAAGATCACATCACGTTGACATGAAACCGCACCCATCTCCGTCATCTATTGCTGCCTCAGATCTTTATCGGCGGCCATAACGCACGTCAACGTGTTAGCGTGTTCGCGGGAATAAAAACATCATCTTGCACGAAGGGCACGCGTTAGGCTGGACCCCGTTAAGTTCCCCGATTAGAGAAATGGAAGGCACAGCCTCACTGACTGTGTGAATAAGATTGTACCGATGGCACATCCGCCCAGGCCGATTGGAAGGTGATGAAAGTCATCCATCCATTCGACCCGTGGCACATTACCCGTTCGTCTTATCTTGGGGCCTTTTTACCACACGCCACGCTGTACGTGTATGAACCGTTTCTCACGATAAAAAAAAACTTCTCACTCACGTGTTTATGGCGCAATAACTTGCAAGCCTGCGTCAACAAGTCACGGACATGGAGGAACACAGGGCTGAGCAGTGAAAGATACCGAAATCGGGAACTTTTTCTTTCCGGAACAGAGACCCACCAGGTAAGAAGAAGCTGGCTCGCGCCGGTATCTTAAGCATTAAAATCAACCGATTCGAGTGGAACGAAACGGTGCGGCTTCCTAGCCCGTTTTAAGCTGATTATAGCGTCAGCCCTTCGGAGGTGGGTGGAGATCGCACCAAGAGCCTGTTTTTGAATCGATGATATGATGCAGTAACCACCTCCCCGCACCGTGTCTTATAAAAAAGGGTGTCCGAGGTACTTGGGCGAGACTCTGACATTGATATAACACTGCTGCCGGAACTGACATTCTTTGCACTGTGTGTGCCCTCCTGTACCGCGCGTTTGTGTCTCGTTGATTTCTCTTTCTGTTCTTCGCCTCGTGGGGACTGATGGGGATGGAGTCGTCTTGGAGTCGTTTACAGAATGCTTAGACCACTTTTTTTCTTCTTGTCCAAACACGATACCCAACAGTAACATGATTGAGAGCGATCCTACCTGTTCTGGGGGATGCAGTGCCGTTCGCATCAACGGCTAAATATAGGTCAGTAAGTTAATGTTGGCAATCGCGCCGGGATAAGATGGAAGGACTCACCGACCTCCTCTCTTTCCGCCATTGCATCGGAAAATTCCTAAATCCATTGGGACCAGGCAAAACAAAAAGCAAAACAACGGCAAAAAATGGGTTCATATTAGTGGTGCCGTTGCTTTTTCGCCATCGCTACCATTTGCCGTCACTTAATCTTACCCATTAATGCGATGGCGGCGGGCACGTGAATGATACAGCATCCGAGCGTTAAAATGGAGCAAAATGTGATTCGTGCATGGAAAAATGCGATTCGGAGCGAGAAAACTAATAGGTGGCAATTTGTTTCATAAATCGAGGTGCGGTTTTTTTTTGTTGAGGTTATTGTATCCATCCTGATTCCTTTGGTGAAGCAGGCCAGATACACGGCCACAAACACCGAAAACACACCGCACGATCATAACATCTTCCTTCCTTCCTTCCTTCTTCTCCCGCAGAGCATTTTGCGGGCGAAGGCTCACGTTTTGTGTGGTCAGTTAGTGGTTTTGGAATGGAATTTCGAATCGGAATGGAATGTACGCTTCCATCAAATCGTGTGAAGCCCTTTAACTATGCTTGCTTGGAGTCTTGTTGCTGATATTTTCCAGATGACATTTATTTGTGCTCTGTTTTTTACCTTCTCTCAAAAGGACACAAAGGTACATGAATGGATGTTATCGATATCGATGTGTATTTGGCGCAGATTTGCAGAAATAAATCAATCGGGACGCAGAAAAAAAAAACACGAGGAAAGATTAATGACGGTTCAGGGTTGGATAAAAGGTGCGACAGAGTAGGGTCCGGCGGACAATGGGACTGTATTACAGTGAGGGTTTGTTTTTTATGTTGCAATGGAGCAAAGGGCCAGTAAGTGAGACATAGTAATATGGTAGCCTTCTTAGCGAGACGATTCATTCCCGTATCGAGTGAGAGTAAATATCATTATGTTGATAAATAGTACCATGTTGTTACTTCCAACCGTGACCCCATTTGTTTAGCGACGATATCATAATTTTAACATTTACAAAACTTTCCATAAATCGTGTCATTTATTTTACTTTCTTTAGCAGGTTAAATACCAGATGCAGGGTCGCGTGGGTTTTTCTGCTATACTTTTATCTCGCTTGGCCAGTTGACATACATTCAGCCATAATCATTTAACCGGTTCGAAGGTAAAGCGTGAAGTAATCGTTTTAACAGCCACCAAATTCCACCCTAATTGCACCCAGCCACTTTACACCATCAGTGCCATCTTTCATTCGCCGTACGAGCATGTATTTAAAGAATTTAAAAAATGAGCTAAAATTATAGCTATTTGGTTCCACTTTGTTCAAAAGTGCAGCATATAAAAACACGTTTTTGAAAGCTTTTTTTCCGTCCGCAATGGTTGAAAAATACTGCTAAAAAGGTACAATTTTTCGTACTCGGTGAAAGCAATATTACGCTACGATCCAACGGACTTTCCCATTTACTTTCATGTGACATAAGTAAAGTGAGATAGGTCCGTCAGTCGCTATCTGTTTACTTTGTACAATTATTTGCCAACAGCACATAATAAAGGACACTGTTTGTATATTCAGTTACAATAAATTCAATTAATGTCCCAAGTGCTTGAAATTGAATTTGTATGAATTGAGATTTAATTGACCGATTTGACATGAAATGATGTGGCAATTATGTTATGTTTTCTTTTATTCGGTTTTTCCAACTGCTGCGCTTGGTGTAGTAATATTTACTTTCGACATGTACATTGTCCCCTAGACTGTATTGTAAACTTCGGTACAAAAAAATGTAATTTTCTGTTCTGTGATGTACTTTTCTGATAAACAGCTCGTTTTTCCAATCCAGAGACTATTTCCTTTCCCCAGCAGTACTGCCATCGCGACCAGTACGGCACACAAAAGCTCTTTCTTCCCATCTTCCTTTCCTATCGGTGTCCAAAAGAAAGCACATTTCATGACAACGTTAAATAAAGTACATTCAAAACACCACGGTATGGCAGGTTTTGTGATTTTACCTTTCCTCTGCTCTCAAAAAAAAAGGCATGGCCCCAAAAAACATTTCTTTCCGCCCGAGTGGCTTGTCCCGGTGCACAACGTTTGAAAAATGGAAAAATTGTCCTCAAAATCCACCCACCATTCAGTGGTGCGGGCCGGTGGCCATTGACCAACGGGTGGGACAAGAAAGAAAAAAAAAATACTGCCATGCAACCAAGTACGACGACAGTGAGAGCGCCAAACACCTATGGAGAAGTAACGAGAGACATGCGAAACAAACAAAAAAGTTGCTACCGTTCGTTTGGGGGTATGGTTTCGGATATGACAATGAAAAGTGAAATCGGTTCAATGGACGGTTACGATCGCTGCATAACGCCGGGAAGAAAGAAGCACGTCACCCCCTCTTTAGTGCAGGGTTGGGTGATGTGAGAGGAGGGGAAAAAATACGCTCAAAACATAGCCACACCAAGCAGCATAAAGAGACAAAGAAAGTAAGTCGAGCAGCTACGAAATGCAAGTGAGCTGCGGCCACTTCTGGTGGCAGTGAAGCATGCGATCAATGATGATCGTGATGGTTACGGTGGTGATAAAGGGTTTTTGTAGAGGTGTTTATGCTTATAATTTTTCAATTAACCATATCAAATTAATTTGTTACTAAAATTAGACACTTAACAAAAAAATATGACATTAATCTAACAATTCTTATTAAAGAATGACAGAAAACTCACAGAAAACTAAAAATAATTAAGTAAGCGAGGTGAAGATTCTGGAAGATAAGTTTCGACCATATGATTTAAAATGCTGACCCATCCCGAAAAGTAAATGGCCCGAAACTCCAAAGTCGTGGAATCGATTCCAAGCCGAAGCGAAGTATCTTCGTGGCAAAGATGACAGACATACTCCACGTTCAAGCCGGAACGTAACGTGTCACGGTACAGTAATAACCATAACAACAAATTATTTCCTAATCCTCCTTTATCCGCACCGGTATATTGCCTCCGGTTTATGATAATGAGCGCCAATACATAAAGATTTTTCCCGATTGATTTCTCGCTCGAACTGCGATTTATGGCCGGTAGGTCAGACGCTCAAAAGCGACACTTTAGATATAAGATTGTCCTCCACGTAGTGTGGGCGGTTACTTTCGTTTGTTATCGTCCGCGTTTGCCTTAACTGTGGCGGAAAGCGTACTTTGCATAATGCTCACCACTTCCCTGCTGGTCCAGTGGGTACGCGCGTTAACGATTCGTAAACCCCTCCGATTGTAACGTCTTCAAATATTTTCGCGCCCACACGATAGGTGGATAGTTGATTAATGTCACCCCCTTTCTTGCTGGATGCTGGACGGTTTTAGTGAAAGGGATGTCTTTTCTGCCGCTTTTCCTTTCTTTCTCTAACGATAAGATAATTGGATGCCATTATCGATAGGATCGGCTGGATATAAAGGGTCGAAAACATGCGGGTGGTGATGGTTTGCTGAGAAGTGTGTTATTAACGTGTCAAATTTAAACACATCGCACCCCGGTCGTGCTGCTGGTAGGGCGATACTAGACGCGTAATGAATCAAGCAAGCTTATTTTTGCCCGTTTCGGCGTGATTCGTGTGAAATGATTGCTGATAAAGACACCGAACGTATAGCGTCGGCGGAGAATGGTTGAGAATAGTAAAAAAAAGAAGGAAATTGAGATCCAATTAAAGCAATTAGAAGATTTAGAAGTCTTTTACTTTGCTTAATGATACTTCAATATAATTTACTAGTGCGTTTCGAGGGCTGGTACTTGTTATCCTAGGATTGGAGCATGAAAATAAAGATGTTCGAGTATCGTAGGCAGACTTTTCATTTTAATGGGATTACTGGTCCTTTTGCTTTTTGTTTTCAGCTTACAAAGATGTGTTCGGTCACGATAAGTACAACGGTCAGCGAAGCGGTAAGTGAAATCAACTACATCAAACACTGTGCTTCTCGGCCAGCTGGACATACACGAAAATAAAAGCACCTCAGATTCCGAGACAAAGATAGATGAACCTTTCATTGCACCCGTAGTGGTAGAGAACTATTTTCTATCCCCAATCGCAAACAGCTCATCAGCGCCAATCCACCCCACAGACCTTGGCGAAGAAAAGCACGGACGCGATTCCCTTCACGCTGTTGACCCCTTTTGACCGTTATCTGGATGCATCATCGCACGTACCGAAAGCGCCACCATAGCAAACACAATAAAAAGCACCGCTTGGCGCTACTTTGGCCGCTTCTCCCTGGCGCTTGGATAGCTGTTGGCTGCGGTGATAGAATCCAAAGGGTGCCGATTGATTAATGACTTCAATTCCCACCGGATTGATATCTAGCCGTCTAGTCGAGGTTGGGTCGGAAGCGGTGTAAACCGCAGTTAGCGCCAATGCAAGAAGCAATAGCAACGTGTGCCTGCACCTCAGATCCTGATCACACAATCTTGGCCGGATTGGTACAGAAGCTGTTAAATGGATGCGGAGGTCTAAGGGAGGGTCAGATTGAATCGGGAGTTACTCGGAGAGTTTGAGCGTCATTGTGTTTGGTGCGCAGATCTTTTGGAGTGGTTCAGACAACTTATGTTGGGATCTCGAATTGATCTTTATTCTTGATGGCGTGAATGGGACGTAAGCAAGATGTAGTGAGAAAGATATTATCCTAGAGGGTAGATCATCGTAGGCACTGATATTAGAGCTAGAGAGGATAAGTGTCAAACTGTCTGTGGACATACATCTTATAGAGATGAATGAAGCTTCAATAGAAAAATGGCAGAGGAAATACTTGGTTGTTGTACATGAATTTTGCTTTTTTCATTGATAAAAGGGAAAGAAATCCAACCGATTATTGGTTGATGAGTATTAAACACAGTCACATAGTTTTTTTAAGACAGCTTCTTTTTGACAGATGTCTTCTAGGCAACTGTGAACAGTTTTCCATTTTAGCTAACTTATTATGTCGTACATCGGCTTAATACGGCTAAAGACGAGGATGGATTCCCAGTTGGACTAGCAAAGACCAGCAAGATATGTTTTTGAAGATGTCGTGTATTTGATCTACATTCACATCTCAACACCAGAATAAGAAACATGTGAATTTTCTTGCAACTTCCGGTGGTATACGCAAGATTCCTATCTGTTAGGTGTGGTAGCTGCTCAACCTGCTGCAAGACAACTGCATACTTCACAATGCTTTTGAACAAATTGTTCACCAATCCACCAAAGTTTTATACACTGAGTTTCTTTCCGTTACAAACTTATATGCAATTGTGAATACGTTCTTTTGGACCACAAGAACTCCGAGGATTTTATTGTACCGGATCGCAAGTCGACGAATGGTTTAATCAGTGTAGGCCTGCGGAAGTTAACCCACTCGATAGTATTACCCTATGAATCATTACAAGATTTCATTTTTTACGGTAATAGATCACCTCCAGACGGAGGAGGCGGTGGAGGCGGAGGAGGTGGAGGATTCAGGCAAGGAAAGAAGTCTGCAACGGCGGTAAACACCAGAACAACGAAAACGGCGATAGCGTACTCGATCAGTTGTTTTAACATCTTGATGACTTGCACAGTAAAACGTTTTAGACTTGCGAACGACACTATGGATCACGTTTTATACAGTGGCAATACCTCCCACTCTGTTACTTCAACAATCTAAACATAGAACTTTCCTTGGAGCATTGGTCCAATAACACCAGACAAATAGCAAACAAACCAGTACAAACAACCGCGATATGGGTGTTTTGTTGAAAATATCGAGACATTAAACTTAAACATTAACATTAACGAGACAGAACACTTTTTCATTCTTAGACATATATATTTTGCCTACATTTGTACTAGGAAATGTCCAGGAACACGGATCAATAAATCAAGTGCCGGTTGATAATGATTTCATTTTTCTGTAATTGACTCTAAAGTAAATCTTCATTCATGGACTCGTTAAGTAGCCTATGAAGCTTTTTGAGCACATTTTTAAAGGTCTTTGTAAAGTCTTTGAGCTCGTCAAATGTAAACGGTCAACTGATTGAAATTGTTAAAGCGCAGAAGTCTCGAATAATTTACACTCATGCATTGTTACCGATCTCGGAGTAATGTGTTCCATCTCTTAATATAGATTTGTTTTCACAAGTGTTGCTAATACACTTGCCTACATTTAGACTGAATTCCATGAATCAGTGGCCTTATAGCACCAGACACGGTAAACATAAATAAAGAGGTAGTAGGACAAGTAGTAAAACACGCGGTGTACAATCGTTCAGTCAATAGGTATCGAAGTGAGACACTGCAAGTTAAAAGTAATCCTTGTCTTTGTATATCTTGCTTAGAAATAACGAAATGATTACATTTTGAACCTAAACAAAACTTTACATTGATATATAGTACGTGTAGTGGATTCAATATTAGCTTTGGATAAAAAGTAATAACAATTACGAATATGCTGTGAGATCAATAAAACAGTTCAACTCAAAGTATTAGTGTTTCTGAAATATTTAAAAAAATAGTTCGTTCAATGAATTGCTATGAAGTTTGATTAAAATATCCTTCCAAGAAGTCTAACAAAGAAATCCTTTTTCGTCTGGTATATTTGCCGTTCAGCTCTTCAAGCGTACGGCTTGTGTACGGGTAACGTGCAAGGGCTATACAAACTAATCAACCAACCGAATGCAGAAATCAAATCAGCAAACCAAAACCATGTGACCATAGCAACCGAAGGTAGAAACAACCCAGACGGATTCCTTTTCGGCCTGCTCTTCTGAAAAGTCACCCAAATGTGCTTCCCCTTTTTTGTCTCCTTGTAGCACCTCTTCTGGTACATTGTAGCGCAAGTTAGACCGGAGTGTGTGTCTGTGTATGAAGTGCTGGAACGTGCCTTTTGACGGGTCGCTTTGTGTCATCTCGTGCCCTGCGTGGACCGAGAGCATGGAAGTGACTCTTCAGGGCTCGAGTATTATGCAAATAGCTTAACATGAATAACATGCAGCTCATGAAAAGAAGTTCTTTTCATTAAAGTGAAGGTATGTTGCCATTATGGCGGTGACGGTGTAAAAGAAAAGAGCAGTGTCGGGATGGCTTTTTCTGGTTTGTTGTACACGTAAAGATGAGCTTAGAAGTGTATTTTCTATGTTTGACCACCAAACTGGGCCTGCTAACCAGCATCTGCGTAATCGAAAAGACGGGAAAGCAATTTTAAAGTTGGTATTATGCCATCCCTTTGCATTCTGATGCGACGATGGAAGGAAAGGTTCTAGTGTTCGTCGTAAAAAAGTTCGTAAACGTTGTCGCAGTTTTAATGGGATTCTGACACAACTGTTTCGCTTCACCAAAGACGTTATCGATGTAAGAAGTTTTCAAATAAACATGAATAATAATCGCTTGGTTATAGTGGCAAGGTGATGCGGTACTCAACGGTTCGATGGTTCGTCCACGTATCTGATTTTACTATAGAAATAACATTAACATCTCTTGGGAAAGTGTTTCCATTGCTGTGGGAGTGTCTGTTTTGTTAAGCGCTTCGGGATGAAACGGACACGAAGCATACAATTAATTGATCAGGGAATTGTGGGGGTTTGCGCTTGATAAGCTTGATTAGCTTGTCACAATTTGATTAACCTCATGTTGGCTTCGTTGGCCAGTGTTCGTTGTGAATGGCCACATCTCAGATGCCCCATGTGATGAGTGGAAATTAATTAAGTATGCCACGTAAAGCTGAAAAACAAATTTCTCATATGAGACAGCTTTACAGAATGACCCTAATTCTGCTGGAAAAATAAAAAAAAAAACATAATAAATTGACACTCACTGTTTTAATGTGCCCAAACCTAAAACGTACGGGTGCCGTGACCAGGATCCAGAATCTGGTTCACGAAAAGTCAATTGTACACAGAAAAAAAGAGTCCTTTTTTTACAGATTGTAGCAAGCCCTTTGCACTAAATCATGGTATAAACGATAGATAAATGGAACTCTACCGCCCATTGTTGTCTTGTTGAAACACCTGTAGGACGCAAAAAAGTAACAAGAACTCTAAAGCTCTGAGCAAAAGGGGAAAAAAAAGAAAATCACACCACTAGGATGATAAAGTACCGACTGAGTCAGACCGTTGGATCGTGTCCGGAACCAAACCGTTGTACCGAGTCGCTCGGGCATATTTCATCCCCTGCTTTGCGGTTACCCAGCGGACTGACCATCATTTGCGCTGTAATTGAGCTAAAGTACACCAGCACCGTCCCGGAGGTAGCCCCGCTTTCGGTCCCACCTTGAAACGACCAGCGACAACTTGTTCCCACATAATTTTTAATCAAATTCGTCGGAGCATATTTCATGCTCAGTGTCGGGAAGGGTTGCAGGGCAGTTCGTTTGGCCAGCCTTTCCGAGCCAATTTAATGGTGTTATCTGGCAGTACTTTCTTGGCTTAAACGATTTGGGAAGTTTTCTTAGAAAGGTATGTAAGAGGGTGTGTTTTTCCGCGAAATCTATTGGACTGCTGAATGGTAGAGATCAGAAGAGCAGCTTTATCGCATTGCAAATGGCCCGAGTGGTTGCCCTGTCCTCTCCTGTCATCGATCGGCGTGCGGAAACTTTCACTGCACTGCGGAAACCTGCTGTGCGGTGGGTTCACTTCACTGGAGGTAGTATTTCCATCCTGCACGAGAAGGAAGACTTCTTTACCATTGCCGTAATGATGAACCGACATGGTAATTTTATCGGGTTGGTAACTGAGAAACTGGCTGTCCAGATGCCCGTCGCAGCAGCTTCATCATAATTTTGCCGTATGCGGTGCGGTCTTTTCCGAATCGTGCGAACAGATGACGGTACCGAAATTAGGTTAACTTCGTGCAAAAAGCTCAAAGGAAAGGCGAACCCCACTAAGAGTCCTTTAATCAATTACAATCAAGCTCGAATCCGGTAGATCGGTGGCGAGTGATTGTGGGCAGTAGTTGGCAGTGATTGCGGCAGAGCGGTAAGGCAGGGCAACAGTTTCCAGATAATCTTGAAACCAGGGCTTGATGATGGAGGGGGATAACAACCAACTGGCTCGACAATTCGGCCAGTGGGTTAATGCTGCAGATTAGTCCATTTTAAAGACGAGGTGTTGGTGTTGAACATAATAACTCATTTGTTCGTGCTTTTATGACAGCCGTTAAGAGATAGCATCGAGCAACCGAGCTCTTTTACGGCCCGGAGGTCACACACATTGTAATTACTTTGCCACCCTAACGGCCAACGTGATAGATGAAGCTATAACATTACGATCGTGAATCGCAAAATAGCAACGAAAGGTTGGAAAGTGACATGTGTGATTCGGCGAAATGTTTCACCTGAGGTGCTGACCCCACTATCTTGACAATTGCCGTACAATCGTAAACATCAATAGAACCGTTGCACAGCTCGGTGCGTACACAATTGTTTGGCAAACAATTTCTTCTCCATCGCGCACAATTGTGCACAATAAAGAAATTATCTTGTTTTTTTTTTGCTTGTGTAAGTGTGTTCTGTTTCTATTTCTAATAGCAGATACATTGCAGCCATTTTCGACCGATTGCAGTCGCAAGGTGTTTCACAACAAACGTCCCACAATCAAAAGCTCGTGCTCGACGCAATGATGATGATGATGACGGTGATTGGCGCGGTGATGTACACTGTAAGGCAGTAACAATGGCAGTAAAACCTTCACCATCCGCTCGGTTTGATATAAACGGTAACAATAGAAATAAAGCAATCGGACAAAATTGCTCGTCTCACCATTATTTCATCATTTAATGCACTGTCTTAAGGCTTCTCGTCAAGATGGTTTTTTGGAGGGTTTTGCTCCGGTGTTTCGCCGTCCGATGCTTACTGTTTGGAATATAGAATGATAAATTATGTGACTCTCCGGGCGGACAATAGAGCTTTGTCCTTAGACCGAGAAGGTCACAATTTTGCAGTTGATCGTGCGCTCCATTATGGGACACCGATGACAATCTTGGCTTGTTAAACCATTTGGAGAACTTATTTATTTAATTTGAAAATTATATTTTATGTCTTACTTGTTCCATTATCATGCTTTAATAAAGCATAATATGCAGTTGGCTTTAAATTATCATCAGCAACATTTCAAATATGATGGCAATAATGGGCAATGAAATTGAATCCATTGTTTTTCTTGGCAATAGAATTAAAATAAAATGCTCATTAACCTTTATTATTTTGCCACACAAGAATCAATCGTTGCCATCGTCAGGTCCTCTTTCTCCGCAATCCTCAATAGCAGCTGCTTTTGTTGAAGAAAGTCATTCAATTAGCGGAAAGCCCGTAGCACCGGAAATCGTGCCGCTAATAAGAGCACATTGTCGTGAGCTTTAAATTATAATCCGGCTCGTTCACTTTCAGCACCTCACGACCACGCTGCTGTAGGTCAGGCATCTCGTGTCAGCCCGGTTTCGGGTCAGGTTAATCAGCTTCAACGCGACATGCACACCGTCCTACGAAACGGACGAAGATGAATCGGACCCTGGTTGATGAGCAGCTGGTCGACTAGTTCGCCGACTGACCGCGTGACCGAGGACCATTTTCATCTCTTTTAGCTCCAGTTTAGTCACCTGACGACGACGGCTGACGATGACCTGATGAAAGAGGAAGATTCCACTCCCGGGCATGGTGATTACCAAATTAATAGCTCTATCCAATCCTTCCTCCCAGCGGGTGGAGAAAGATTTTCTTTCGCTCACTCCGGCTTCAACGCGTAGTCTGCATTTGGGAGGTCGTCGCCAACGATTGACACCTTAGCGCGAGCGGACACGGGGTACCGGGCGAGGGCAAGTGGTCATTAAGGTATCATAACATATCTTCGGAGCAGCACAAGTCGTTGTTTCCCGATCAGCCACGGCGCCAGAGAAAGTGCTCCGTTGCGGGTGAGCTCAGGCTACGCCCCGTTGGAAAACGTAATCAACACTTTTGACGAATTTCAGCTTAAGCACGGACAAAAGCAACGTCACCAATAGAATCTCGCTAGACCTGCACGACAGAGCTGTGTGCTAATTAATAATCAAACGTTGGCCGATGATTAATTGTCGATTAGTGTAGATTTTGCCCGCGTGAGAGTCTGACCGACATTCGTGGGACCGCCGATGATGGAGGAGGTCACAAACAAGATGACGGTTTATGATACCGACGCTGGTTTTAATTGTATGTCAGCACCCAGAGTCGGTTTGATAGACGATGTTTGGGGGGTTCTTTGCTAAGGCCCGTGAGGCTCCTCAATCGATTTCAATCATCAAAACTTTAGAAACGTGTTTTTCGATTTCTTTCTTGCTATTCTCGCAATGACCAACAAAAAAAGGTGCAAAATTCACATGCGCCAGTAAGGGGTGATCGGTGTAGCTCGTGAGGCAACGGCGGGGATGCCTTGATATCTGATCCGATGTCTCCTTTGTACGCAACTTTGCAGAACAACCTTTATCACGACTCTCGGCAGGAGTACCAAACCCGAAGTAACAGCCCCATGTGCCTCAGGAGTCTATGTTTCTTGAGCAGGTTTTTGGGGCTTTCTGTGAGTGTGTGTGTCAACCACTTCCGTGGAATGTAAGGGTCTAGGTCTAGGTTTCGCTAAATTAGGAGGTAGAAGGTAGAAAAACAGCACACAGTAGATGTAGCTTCCCAGCAGGAAGCCTTTTCTCCAAGCGAAACCCTTGTACCATGGTGGTCCTTGGGTTTTGTTTTTAATTTACACCTGTACGCACAGGTCTGTTAGGTTGTGTTCATTTTTCAAACGTCGTTTTGTGACATGAATGACCAGCCAGAAAAGAGGCGATTGGGCAGCCTACCTGAACATGGTTGAACATGATTAAGGTGAGAATTTATACGTACATTAGAGCCATCGAAAAGACAGGGGACATGAGTTTTCACGCCCCAAGCTGTAAATATCGCGTATCACCGGGAGCTACATTTTGAAAACATAATTTAAAGATATCTGAGGTTTTCATTAAAACCATACTCTAGAGTTTAATAAAGCCAGATATTCTTTTTCTTATACCTTATCAATACGATCACCAATAATTAATACCTATTTTGATAACGTTGTTTATGGCCATACAATGGAACCCTAGCCTGTTGGACGAGATATTGTGTAGAGATTTTCTTCCAATAATGTTGATACAATATTTAGTTAACTCCTTTGTTAGAAACAAACCAAAAATAGACACTCGTTAAACTCTGGTGCACTATAAACTCTTTGGACGATCCCTCGTCGAGGGCATGCTCTAAAAATCTTTAATAAACAGATTGTATAGGCACAATTTAGAAGAAACCCAATATCGACGGATGTCTATCGAGCGGAAACATCAATTAAAAATGAAGGAATCATTCGAGGTAGACTATTGTAAATGAATCCGTTTACTAAATTTCCAGTATTTGTCCATCTACAAAAGGCCCTTCCACTTTATAGTTGTGGATAGCACCATGTTTCAATTTGTCATGGCGCGTGTGAAAATGTGTTTGCTTTTTACTGCGTATGTTCCTTTCTATTTGCCATACAATACGTGAGCTATATGAAATTGAAAACCCATTTTCACTTGGCCCACGTACATGCGACTTAGCGGTACATTCTTCGTGCTTTTGGGATATGATTAATGAAAGAACTGATGCTGTTTCGTGCATAACGGTAGAGCCTCATGTCACTAATCACTTACATCGATACGAGCGGAGGCATTTTTCACACGAAGGCAGTGGCTCATTGTTGCGCTAAACGCTCATTTACGCGTTATTAATAATTACTTACCGAATTCCGAAGAAATGCCCAACGGATCAAAAGACCTTTCAAGGGAAGACTTCTTTTTTTCACTTTAAAAATGTTTCTCCCAAGAAAGACAGAAAAATGCAGGCCAACAGAAGTTAATCGGCTTCGGGTTTGTTCACTTTTCGTATTTTTCTCGGTCAGACTTACAGCCATGACTTGCCACAACCGATCAAAGCCATAATCCAATGCATAAATGAGTCCACTCTCATCTCCGCAACTCATAAAGCGGAAGTTTACGATGCTGGTCAGTGTGCACGTTTTAGTTTGCTTTTGTTTATTTCTAGCTGTTTTTGCTTTGCCGGAGACCACCCAAAGAATAATTCTGTCGAATGCCTCCACAGTCGTTATAGCAAAGGAGCAATTTTTTCTTCACCTACTCAAACGGCACAACGGTAGCCCGCGGTTTTAATTTGAAATCGGCTTAATAGTTGAGCAGCGAACGGCAATCATGGCGACATTAGGAAAAGTCATCCTCCAGGGTGGATAAGGACACATGGATGCAAAAAGGGTGTAGTTCCATTAACAGCTGGATTGCTCTGTTCGTTTCCTTACGCCCAGGTTTAGATTATAATCCAAGCATCGGACATTTTTTATTGTTGCGTTGCTCTACTTTAGAGCGAATGCTGGAAGCACACCATCACCCACCGGCTTAATCCAACCGGCTTGTTTCAATTAACGTTCTTAAAATTGACTTACCTTCCTTCCCAGCACACGTTGCGTGAGGAAGAAGTTTGTGCTTGATCTTTCGTTTTTTTTAAATTTAAACCCCATATGCGTGTACGCTTCTCAAACTCACAGACAGCGGAATGAGCCGACCGACGCATGGCTAACGATTTAATTAGAATAAATTCCGCGGGCAACAAAAATAAAAGCCTCTTGCCTTTGCTGCTGCATTTTGATGTTGCTCACACAAATTCCTTACGGTGGCTAATATGGTATTTCGCTTTTTTACCTTCCTGTGGTTTGCACTGTCGGAAGATGAAAGCATAAAGTGTCTGTACACACCGCGTTGAAACGCGGAAACCGAGCGGAGTCGGAGGTTGGGATGGCAAAAGGAATAAACGCTTTTGGCGCTAGTGCGCCAATGCTTCAAACTTGACGCCTTAAATGGGGAAGAGATCGTCCGCTTTTTTTAACGGGCTAATTTAAATGTTCATCTCGGTGGATAAATAAAATCACAGCTGGGGGCCTCATTTGTGTGAAACAAAACAAAATAAGAAAAGCAACAGGGTGAAAGAAAAGAGTCATAAACAAGTAATCGTCTTTTATTTGGAAGTTTTTTTGTTTTGATAGCAGAGTTTTGGTTTCAAACTAGTGAACAATATTGTTCGTCAGCTTCAAAGTAAATCATAACGGTGCTGTATCGAAACGTAACTGACACAAATAGACAGCAATGGTGCGAGCAACGGAATGTTCCGTTTCGCTGTATTTTATGTGCTTTTTTACGCTTGAACGTGAGCTATGCAAACCGATGATTTAAATTGTTTTTAAATCATTCCGTGTTTTTTTTTTGTGCATTTTCTCGCAAGAATCGTGTTGGGAAGATTTAGCAGACAAAACATTATAAAAACGGGCTTAAACAAAAAGGCTTCTCATAGACATAACTTACAGGTGGTAGCTTGTTTCCCATGCAGGCACCGATTCCATGGAAGCAAAGCACAGCGAATCCGAACGTAAAATCATAAAGGAAATCGCTCGTTCGTTCGCTTAGATCGGCTTTGTGGCTTTGCGGTTGTACGAACGGAGCTGCATCTTGATGTCGATGCACCGTTAATTAGCGAACGGATTCTTGTATTACGATCCGGGAGAAGATTGTTTTTAACCTCGTTTTTTGTGCCTCAATGTTTCGCCCTTCAAACGATCGCTCTTCGCCTTTGGTTTCATTTTTGCACCGGCCCACTTTGGACGGTAAGCGGTGTAGTGGCTGTTTGTTGGTTCGATTTAGATGGTTTAGGCTTCCGAATGTTGGCAATACCCGGCAGGCAGCAAGATAGTCACGATTCCAGACTCAATAAAATATCGATTATATCGAGGCTTATAGTGGTGCTTGTTCCTTTTTTTTATTAATTTCACTTTTTGCTTCACCGATTGGTTCCCTTTCGGTTTTTATGACACTCGGATTGGGTTTGCGCAGTTCCCAGGCAAATTATGGTGAGTAGGAAAGCAACGGAAGGAATGGTTGGAGTTTGTGTGCTGTTTAATGTTTGAAGCAATCTTAAACACTCGGTACACTAAGCGGGGACTGTTGTTGTTTTTTCTTCTGTCCATTGCATTCGGTTCTGATAGAAATGGTGAAAACGACAAGATCTGATTATTGTCATCGCGAGGAACCGATTATCTAGATGCGATTGTTATCCCGAACTGGTCTATCATTTGATTTCTGTACAGGACACCCACTGCAATGTATCTTTCAAAGATCATGTTGCTAGTGTTTTTTCGTTGTTTGTTTGATTTGTCTGATAACATCTTTGCATTGTGTTTGTTAGCTATTTCTTATCTTTGTTTGCTAGGTATAACATAAGCAAAGGCAAAAAAATCCTACAAGTTCTTTAAATAGAAATCCATTTAATGCTTAAAGTTGTTTGATAATGTTAAAATAATATATTTGAATTTTAATGTCTTTCCTGCTTGTACGAAATAAACTCCATCGAAAACTCTATTTTAAATTGTTCTTCCCCAAACGACTATATTCACAACATGAATCAAACGGATTAACACTCTCGCAAGCATCGAACCCAGCCGACCGATCATCGTTCACAACAGCTGAATGAATGCCTAACCGTTTCCCATTATTATGCAAATCACAAATCATAAGCCAGATGAACCGGAACGACGGTCCGGCACGGGCTGGGGAATCGAAATAGTTGTATACATAATGATTGCATGTGAAATATGGTAGCTGAACTGAATTATGACACAAAAGCTCCATGATTGGTTTGGCACGGGTGGGATGGGAGGGAGAAACTAATTTGCTTTTCCGATTGTTGTCGGCTATCTTAATGGGTCTTGAAAATCAGTTCCCCCATTGCGATAAGGATGCTATAACTTCTAGGCTTACGATGTTTTGGTATGAATTAGAGTTAAATCTATAATGTTTGTCCTGTTCTACTAGCTTCAGCGGGAATCGGTCACCGTTTTGGACATTAATAAAGGGACGATTATCATATAAATGTGCGTTTATACGGTCGCGCTCATACGTGCACCCCGAACAACAGGTGCCCGAATGTAGGACAAAAGGAAGTGCACCAATAGTATGGGCAACCAATTTATTATTATTGTTTCGTTCAAAATACCGAAAAGAAAAACATACAGTCGCGCTCGCAATACACACAAATTCCATCTCCAAAGTTCACGGAATGTCAAATTTCATTAATCAGATGTAAAGTAGGGTTTCGGGAAAGCGTTACGGAAGTATACTTTTATGGGAGAAATTCCATACGGCTTACGCCCCGCGTATATGTTTGACCTTTCCGACCAAACCTTCAAAACCATCGCCGGAGTGTGGTGGGTGTCGTAAAAAAATCGAAACAATTTTTCAACCGTCCTTAACCTTTAACACATGCTGCATGTTTCATGCCCATCGTCTAAATTCCCACCGACGGGCATCGAAAGCGGATGAACTTAAAAAGTGCAATAAATGGTACGGTATTTAAGCATAAAGTGTTTCTTTTCTTCTACGTCTTCATTCACTTCTACCATGTTTCGGTGGGTCGGGGGTGATTTTTAAACTTTCCTCCAAATACCCGTCGACCAACGGATGGATGCTTAAATTACCAAATTGACTGTCAATTAAAAGTCGCAGATGCTGGAAGGCGATCGGGAAGCGTGCCGTTTGGGGAAAGTGCACGAAATGTGCGAGCGAGATGGTTGGCGTTCCGAAAACAAATTAAAGATCGATTAGCGATACAATCACCTAATAGCTTCATTAATTAGCATAACGATGGTATCAATACCGAAGTGGAGTGGTGTAATGTATCTTACGGTTAGTTCTCCCTTTTTTTTCGGCGAAGAATTGATATTTCCTCTACTTGTGCCGGTGCGTCCATCCCCTTAAGAGCTTTAAGTTTTAAGTACCGGAGCAGAGTAGGCGTAGGTAAATGTTCCATCCCCTCCGATTGTATGGACAGAGTCTTCAAACCTCTGCAACCTTCTGCCGCTTTGGACATGATCGAATCAGGTTCGGTGTTTGCAACCGGCATAATTGGTCGTTAACGTTCACCTTCCAGCATCTTCAGCGCGAAAGCATCTCGAGCGACACGCGGTAATAATGATGGAATCGATGCATGGGAAATAGTTGACATTCCACGAAGTAGCCGGCGGTTGGCCTTCCTTTATTTTCGTATCGAAGATGAGTGGGATTAGAGTTGCAGTTTGCGAATGGCGCACGCCAGTAGCCAGTAAGTGAGTGAAGAGAAAAAAGGTTCTTTTCGGGTTTCTTTCCACTTGGGGTCAATTCGTTTGCGGTGCTTTGCCAAGGCGGAAGCGAAAAAAAGATATTCCCGTCAACAAGACAGTGGCAATGATTAATGAGAGGCGTGCTTCGGTTGCAAACTATTGATCGTTTCAAGGATTCTTGAAAGCTGGTGGAAGATTTTTTTTCGGAGGAAATGGTTTAAAAGTCTGGAAGTGCGACTAGCTGTGTCACTGTGAGTAGCATCAATCAATTTACATCGCTTCGTGATCGTTTGAGGCTGAGCTGTCGATGTGCGCTGTTCGTAAAGTTCCGGAAAACTGTCACAGAATTTACTGACGGAACAGTTACGATAGATCAGTCACAGTAAGTAGAGTCGTCTGAAATATGTCATGTTATTTCTCCATTTTAAGAAAGATCCATCACGCGGTAACTTAAACAGTTTTCAACTCCCCAGATCCAATAATCAGCTTTTTGTTTACGTCTAATTTGGTGTGACAATTTGACAACTATTGTGTCGCATAAATGTCACACTGAAGAACTTAAACACATGGTGAAATACGTGAACTTTTTAATTAATCCCCAACGCTCCATTTCTCTTAAAGTGTGTAGCCCTTAAAGCTGCAAACCAACCATTCACATCAAATACCAATTGGGGAGTTGTTAATCAGAGGCTTCATCATGCCTCACAACGCCTCCATCAAGCTAAGCCTTGGTTAATAGACTACGAATTCTTCCATTCAGCATCGGCTGTGATCATCCTCTTTTGATTGTAATGATGCCGGTTGGGAGAATAAATTATGCTCATACAGAGACGGAATGGCTAGAATTAACCTTACCAGTAGTGTATCCTCCCGTTGCGCCTTCCACTCGTGCCGGTTCTTAATATAACGCACTGTTAATGCGGCTCAGGAACGGCTTCAGATTCCACACATAACGCGACGTATGAATGGTTGCGTGTGTTGCGATGTATCACGGACGTAGGGAAAACTGGAAAGAGAGCAGACGGCGTATGGAAAGATAAGCAACATTTCTAACAATCAGCTCTGTATCGTTACGTTTGGAAGTGTGGGGCGTTTCTTGCCTGCAGTGTGGTGTGGTTGTAGAAAGTGAAGAAATCGGAGAAGAATGCACGTCATTTATGTTTACATAAGATTTGTACGCGTTTTGTGTGATGATCTTCACGCAAGTTGATGATGGGGAAGCCGTACGATGGCGTGCCATGACTTGCACGCATTTAGATGGCTTACGTCATATCGGTTTGGCGTTCATTATCGTAAAGCAATCAGACAATATCACAAAATTGTGCAGAAAATGTGTGTGCAATGTTTGGTTGTTTAGTTATTTGATTTAAATTAGTTGACGATAGTTAATCTCTAGTTTGTATGATAAATTCATACATTTTATAGCATTTTAGTTTTGGTCTCATATTTTTGCTCGCACCAAGTCGATTTTAATTATTTAAACTATGGAAACTATTTTTCCTGCTCCAGCGACATTTTTCACACTGCCATGATTACCATAAAATCCCGCCCATAATATTCAGTCATCGTAAAACAACGGTGTAATCGAACAGATTCCTCTCATGTTATGATTATTCCTTTGCCACAGTGCGCTTCAATATCATTGTCGCTTGCCATTATCGAGCAACCGCTAACTCAAATCCAGTACTAGCGTATATGCTCGTAATCGAAACTGTATAGTAAAACTAAAACCAAATTACATCCTTGCCTTTACAACAGGCGCCAACTCCGACACGGAAACGAACACAATTGTGGAAGAAAATGCGCAAGTAATGCAGTTCGGCGGAACAAAACCGAAAGCAAACCAACATAAGTAAACCAATAAAAAAGCCACTATTCCTCCACGTACCATTTCATCGATAGCGATCGCGGTACATGGTTCATAAAATGTTTATGGTGGTACCATATATCATTCGCCATCATATGGGCCGTACAGCGTTTGTTCGTTTTTATTATGATTTTGTAAGCAATGGCGGTGTTGGCGGACGATGACGGAGGCGGTTAGCGGCGGACCCATGTCCTGAATGTGGTGCGTTCCCATGTGCAACATATCCTCAATTTGCCGGGGCACGTTCAAATTTCTTTGCCATTCTCACGGTCCGCCTGAATGAAGTCACAATCGTGCTTGGGGGTGGCTGTCGGTTTGCTTTCTGTCCGTGGCAACCAGAATTCCCGGAAGTGACCGATAATGCTACCGGTTGGGTGAACGAAAAGCGCCAGGGCAGCTTTTAGTGGGACATTCATTTGATATCGTGAATTGAGAAAGCCGGTTAAGTTTATCAACTGAGGATTGATAAGGTACAGGATTTTCGTCACGTTTTTAAGCTACTTGTAAACCCACATAATAGACTCTTTGGTTACTTGGATAATTATGTTGGTAGTTGTATTTGAATAATATGATAGAATAGAATTTTGTTATAGATTCAAAAATACTATAAAGCACAGTTATAAAACAGGGTAGTGTCCCTAAACTTATCATTGTAGATGTACATTGTATTCATTCGTTTTCCAGCAACTAAACAACCATCGCCGGGACTGCGACGCTGATTACTCTATTGTGGCTCCATTGAAGCAAAGCAAATAAATTCTATGGTATTACATTGGAACCGTTCGCTGTGCACTCATATGCCCTGGTTGTTGCTTTCCACGAAAGCGCATTAGTTTCGATTGGTCGGAAATGGACCACGAAAATCCCATTCCCCCACGTGGAAGAGTGGTGATCCAAAAAATCACTCATCCTGCATCCTTCAGCCTGCTGTCGCCAACAGTCAGGGTCAAACAAATGGCATGCAATCGTTCGGACGGAATCCATCGCAACGACTCCGGCGCGAAGGCCTTGCAAGCGATGGGTGGCCCCATCCAAGTTCATTGGATAGGTTTAGGCTTTGGCTTTATGTTCCGAATGGATTTCTTATTTCTCTAACCGTCCGCATCATGACACGAACCGATTGGGCCCATCGACCGTGCTCATGAAGTGAATCCGTCCACTGGACAATGGACAAGGTTCGTGGGCGAATTATTGTGTGTGTTGCGGTTGTAACTTCCTTTTGGACAGACCGTGGAGAATCATGGCGGACTGCTGTTTGCCACGCAAGGGGCATATTTTCTTTTACTCCCTTCTTGCCATCACCCTCTCCATCTTCCTTTCCCGCCCACTGTCCTTTTTGGGGGCCAATGTCGATCGATTCGATGGCTTTGATTCAACAGTAATCTGCAAACATAAACCACCACCAAGCGCCCCGAGGGTGGGGTCGCGGTCGTATACACCAGAATTGTGACCTTCAACGTTTGAGCTTGATGTAGTGGCTTCGGGTAGGGGTAGTGTGCTGTTTGTTCGGGATCAACTCGATTGATGGATGGTCGATTTTCACGCCCTGCGGGTAGTTTCGGAGCGTTCGGAGCAACCTGGAGTGATTTTAAATCGCGAACGATTTTCCTTGAACTTGATAAAATGGTGCGATCAGAACAGACGCGTCTTGAGATACATTGGAGCCGCGTGGAGCTTGTCGGGGATGATATAAACCTTTCGTAGCAAGATGTGCTTTGATGAAAGATTGTGGAGTTGCCGTTAACCTTCGTTCGCTTTGTTTTGATCAAACAAAATTACAACAAAGTTGCTAAATGCCTGAAATCAACATGAAATCTAAGTTTTCCAAGCTTGATATAATCATACAAATAGGAACGAGTGCTATTAAAATATTAACTACTTTAAACACAAAATAATCAATTTGCAGTGCTCAATTCCCTTTTGCAATTACATCCGCTGCAATTAAATCAATTCATTAACAGTGTGTACAGTTATGACAAAACATCCATAAATCACCTCTCATGCCTATCAATAACACAACTACGCAACGGGTCAACTGGTCAGATCCGGTCATAAAATAAACGATAGGATGCTTCAACAGCGAGGTTTGTTGCACAGCCTATCGTTTGCTTACTTTATTTGAGCTCCGTACAACATCGTTTACCTTTTATAGCTTTTCTGCCAGAAGCATATTGCGTGTTTTACTCTCTAGCACGCCGCTCTTCGTTGGAGCCATTTTTGGAGCTAAAATTGTTAAGGTGTGGAGGGTTGATTTCATCTCTTACGCCCAAAATATGGTTCGGTACTCGGTGGACACATTTCCAGTTAGTGAAGGGAGTGTATTTTTCCTTTCGTCTGTAGGAGAACGCAACTTCATCTGAACATATTGTCCGTAACGTATGGGAAAGGCTAGCAATCTGGATTGTTTTTTATTCTCTTCTATTTTGGGCAATGCATGTTACCGTCATGACATGTCGATTGCAGCTTAGCTGTATTGGGCTTTTTTAGATAGGGAAAACAGAGGTCATTCGGTTGTGGGTGTCCGTGCTTTACAACTCAACCGTCCGGTTTATTGGAGTTGAAAACGACGACTATTGAAATGAACGTTTACTTTTCAGTGAACGATCCGTATCCGCATGTGGCAGTATCGAACGCTGTGTGTCCGTGTGTCCGGTGCCAATCAGTTCAGGTGAGTCCTTGTAATACTGGGACAATCGAAGGGCACGCATGGACGAGGGAAAGTGATCTGAGTTTGAATTGATGTTATGTTCAAGATCGTTTTTACTGTCGATTGGGCACCGATTGAACGATGGCCCTTCACACTAGCAACTACCCACTCGCATCAAGTTCATGGGCTTTGATTGAAAAATCTTGTCGTTGAATTCGGTCGAAGTTGGCCTTTCAGGCCATTATGAAGCCTTTTACATTGCCCTGCTGCTGAGCTGCTGCACTTCAGTGTTTTGTAGGGAGCTTTTAAAACATTTACATGTTTAATAAAGTACGAGTGTCAAGCCCGTTTGATGTTGCTGATGGAATGATTTTCAATCGATAGTTGTGCGCCATTCTCCCACCCGTGAGGAAATGTAGAAAGAGAAAGAAAAAAAATGAAAGAGAAAATGCTAGCGCCAAAGCCCATTAGAGCGATTATTTTCGATCAGCATTCGCGTACATGCATTATTCAATACGGTGCTCATTCCGCGTTTCATTCGGACTATGGCGCCGACTGGGAGCTTATCGGTGCGGCTCGCACTATCCCTTAAATCCCTTTGCCGTGCTGTTAAACGCTTAATTATTCGAGACGAGATTAGCCGATATGAGGCTGCGCAACAAACGAACGGGTTTTGGGTGCGTGACACCATCAATCATTGTGCTGATTTCTTCCCTGGCAAAAACCTTCCCTGACACACAGACACAAGGCCATTAATCCGAAAGACAGAACCTCGATGTGTTTCGTTTAGTTCTGCATGTCAGTTTCGCTTTTTGGGGATTTTTTTGGCGAGTGAAATTGAAACCGTGCACACATTAAGGCGAGGAAGCCGAAATGGCTTTCCTGTTGCCTTTTCGGTGATGCTCTGGTTGGCGGAGCAAAAAGGGGAAACGATTATCCTAAAAGGCGTCCCTAAAAATATGACCCGCTCAGCGGCGCCTGGTGGTTTAAATGGATCGGTTTAATATTGGCACGGCTAAGTACATGCTAGAGATGATTTATTTGTTGTTATTTATAGCGTAGTTAGAATAAATAAAGCATTAATGTTCAAATTGGTTCGTTGTTCTGAGTTAAGCATTAATTTCACAGTAGAACTACCGGATTAGTAACTTTCCCCATTGGGAAAAGTGAACTAAAAACCCATTTAAACTTATTCCAGTACTTTAAAATGGTTATTTCAAAACGAGCAAATAGTAACACTGATAGATTATGTGTTCAGCAGCTATTTATGAGGCTAATGAAGTGTCCAATCAAAGAAAAAAAAGGAGTTGATTCTATTTTTTCTCCACATGAAATCTTTCACCAATAAGAGCACATGATTTCGCTCGAAACAACCGCAACGAAAATGAGATCAATTCACTTCCACGAAACCGTCCCAACGTTCGAAGAACGATCGTTAAAGGCGAAAGAAATGTTACGGAGAAATGTCAAATAAAAACTCTCGATCCGATCAACCATTTCGTTGAAGGTTAGTGTAAAGGGCGGATTGAAATGAAATAAAAAAAACGTGATGATGTTTATCAGCGAGCGGAACACTTACATAAACTATTTCATCATTTTAGGCATCCATTTTGATCTATCCCTAACAGTCAACAGTGTTGAGGATGATGAAAGCAACGTAGGTAATGGAGGAATTTAACTTTTCACAGTAGCTTATCGTGAGTAGAAAAGGGCCCGAAATAAAAAAGCGGTTTTGGACGCCTTTTCAAAATATTTAGGTGGTCTACAACCCGTTTATTTTTTTTCCGATATCATAGTCAACGGAACAGTAATGGAAAGCTCGATCAATCAAGATGTTACCGAGATTAAGGGCCCGATCGTTGACACATTTCAGCCTCAATTACATGCATCTAATTGAACGGTTGTTTTCCTGATGTTTTTTATTCCCTCCCATTGCTGTGTGTGTGCACCATTGATCGGGTTTAGCGTGATATGGGTTGACCACACAGCTATCGTTTCGATTTCAATGCATTTGATAGCGAAGGCGCCTTTCGGCACTTGGCTTTTGTTCCCTTCACGTCAGATTGGATGCAATCATTTGCAGCCACCACCTTCCCGGCAAAGTGTTCTGGTGCTGCACGGAGGTTGAAGAATTGAAATGGAAGGGATAAATATGACCGCATTCCGAATTCGAAAGCTTTCACTCAAATTAAAACCAGTCCACAGTTTACGTCTTAGTGTTTGATGGTTTGCTGTTGTTTCATGTGTATGTGTCGCAGTACTGCAAGTTGTAAGAGAGTTCTCCCTCGCCAGATGGAAGGATCTTTTGCTGCCCACTACCCAACACAATGGTGGTGCATTTAAACGTGCTAATTACAAATGGCGGCGAAACCGAGCTCCGAGCTCGAGCTAGGTGTTATTATGGTATAGATTAATGCTGCCGACACCGGAATCGGAGTTGCGATATGAGGACCCGCGATTTTCCGCATTTATATGGTACAGCCGTACAGGTTTCCTTCCATTCGCCACAAGGGCTTGGTGCGTTGAGCGCAAGGTGCAAATGGCCGCCGTCGATGGCGAGCTTTCAAGGGTTAGGGCATAGGGTTGCAATTAAGCTTCGTACCAGTCACGTCATTGCCAAGTTTGCGCGTCGTGGCATCGGACCTGATTTAATTATAATGTACCTTTTAGCAGCACTGTGATCAGCACCGAGAAGGGTAGTTTTTAACAACCAAAGAGTTAACAGGTGGATGTGGAATGCGGCTATGAATTGAATCTTAACATCTTATTTTGTTCATTAATGCACTAAACCAAACTGTAGCATGCGGCTCAAAAATGGCAAATTTTAACTACTTATTGGAAGTAGAGGCACTATCCTCATTCGATGACTCTCAACTTGTATAAAAAGAAATAATGGTCTCCAATTCTGTAAAGAAGGAGAAAGAGTGAATAGTTTGTATACTAAACGACAAAAGTTATGAAAACAGCATTAAATGCCAGAATAGTCGACCTTTTTTCTCAAAATAAAACTGCGCATAAATTTTGAATCTTGGCTCAAATTGATTTTTTCCGATTACATCAAACAGTAGAAAAACTTGAATGTAGTTCTAATGGATGATTTACGCATAAACTATGCATTTCAATTAATTTAGCGATATCACTGACGTAACCATCTCAATTAAAGTAATTGCCCTTAGAAACGCATAAACCAAAACAATACACTCACCCACCAGTTCCACATAATTAAAATCAACTTTCTTTGTGATTCGGTAACACTTAGCACTATCGCACTCTGACGCAATCGTTTCACATTGAGTCTGTGGTCCGTCGTGCTACTAATAATGAGGTGATGATTTATGCTCTCGAGCAAACGTTCCGCCAACTGTGCCACCAGCCATCATCCCAACCTACCAAGCACAATGAGATATTTTGCGGAAGACAAGTGAGGAAGGGCAAACATGCAGGGAAAACTGAGCTAAAAACTCCGCACACACTGAACGCCCCGATACCCCCGAGTTTGTATGTGTATTTGTTTGTTGTGGCGCGATGAAGTGGCTCATGATTAAGCAGTTATGCCGCTGATCGACTCGTTTCTCTCGGCGTTATGTTTTTTGCATAACTACTCCGGGAGCATTAATCTTGTCGCCTCGCTGGCACATATGTGTGTGTGTGTGCATGCTGGGATTTGTGCCCTAAAGCGGAGCTCACGCGTCATCGCGTCCACGGTTTGTGGACTCATTTTCTTTTCATCTATCAAAGTTGGCGCTGAGTGGTTTTGTTGATGGGGAGGTGTTGATCGGTTTGATAGGAAGCATTTGTTCTACGCGCGTTTCACTGACCCTGCCTAAGAGCTTGATTACACAACAAGCAGGGAAGCATTTAGATTGATGAAGTGTTTCCGATGGGTATGGTGAACATGTTTAGGTTGAACTTATTTGGAACATGCAGTGTACGTTTGCGGTATGTTTAATGGAATATGGCCGAGTATAATGGAAATAGTATGTAAATGAGGTACAACAAGCCTTGAGCCTGATGTTCTGAGCTCTCAAGAACACTATTAGTCGTTAAAGCAAATGTAAATACATACTAATGATCTTGCTTTGTCAGCAGATAACGCGCACGAAACCCGTTGCGCATCGTCATACCACAGACATAATGCATAAATCCTGTTGCACTGTGACGATTGGTTGAGTGTTAGTACCTTCAGACCGATTGTCTGAAACAGGTTATAGTTTTATAGTGTTGAACGCTCAATGAATGGCTTTTCTACCATTCAGTACAGGTTCTTAAACAGGAAACATCATTCTACACTTGTTATTGCTGTGTTTCTATTTAATTTTCGTGTGCTTTGTACCTGAGTAAAAGACCCCTCTACATACAGTTAATTCGATTAGTTTTTTGCCACGCACACCAAAATTCAATTAAAAAGAATCGAAAAGTCGTGATTTCCTGTTCAAAATTCTTCACGCAGAGTGACCATCTGTTGCACAAAATACCAGAACAACGCGTAACCAGAATCTGAACACACAGCCCACAGTCACCGAAAAACCGTGGGATGAACAACTTCCCACCAAAGCGTACATTTTATTCAAAACCTTCCATTTCGAACGACTCGCGATTGCAGTTCGAACTGGCAGCACCTTCTCTTTCAACCCACAGACCATGTAGGACCAGCGATCGTTTTCTAACTCAACAGCGTACCAAGCGAACCAGCGCTTGATCCACTCCAAAGCCATATCTAATGACATTTCGAACGACCTTCGGGCGGAGGAATTTCCTCACGCTCCGAATCTCTAACGATCGCGGTACACCTCGTGCAAAGAGGGGCAGAATGGTAGGCACAGCCAAGCGAGACAACGAAACCGTAGTTCTGACGGTTTCTGATTCGCTCGGGACCTGCTGCCTAACTATCCCGGTGTCTAGACGGACGCTTTAACCGAGTTGACGAGGCAGTGTTGCAAAGCAAAAACTACCTCGGAGACTAATAAATCGTTTCACTCTGTCCGGGGCGAGATTGTTTAGGTGGCTAAAGGTGTTAGATCGCGTCCACAAACACACACGCCACACTAACTGCGTAGGTTTCGAATGACACCAGCTCTCTGGTGTGCAGGCGGGAACAAATGAAAAAGAAATATTGCTTCTAACTACCGGATGGTCAAACTTGGTTTTTGTGTGTGTTTGTCTGTGCACACAACCTGATCTACGGGCGATTATTATAAAGGGGCACCTCGGTTCTTGTGAGGAGATGAACAAGATCCGTCTGCCAAGTATGTATGCACAATGAGGATTAGTCGAAGGAGAAATCGTGGAATGGAAACGTGTTACAGGTACCAGTAATAACCTATCCGATGCACCTTCATTTCATTGCGGCCAGCAGCATGAACTGATCTTTGTAATTCCATTCTAATTTGGGAGTGTGCTGCACGGTTGAAAGCAGCCAATCAATTGCTTTTTTATGTAAGTGCTTCTTTCGTGACTTTTTTTTCGAGTTAGTTTTTGGGCTATGTAATAACTTTCTCTTCCAATTGGCATTGAACGTTATGCTTTATACTTAAATCTTACTTTGTTAAATATGTTTTTTTTTTCCTTTAAATATATTCTTTTTTGTTGGTATTTGTTTTTCTTCTTAACTCCACAAGATTTTTAACATAAAATATGACTTTACAAAGCATATTTCGTAAATACCTTACATGTTTTGTCAAGTAGTAAGCTAATACGATACGATTGATGCCGCTCATAATATAATACCAACATGAAGTCCCACCAATAAAGTGGATTATTAAATTAACTATTTCTGCAGGAGTATAATTACTTCAACCCAAAACACCTCCATGAGTCGTAAGATAATTTTTCCGAATAACATTATCAATGCTGTTTTCACTTTCCGCACTAGCTCCACGGTGAAGCTCGTGCCCCATAGTAACATTCTTGCCGTTTCACTTTCTCGCGGGTGGAAAAACTCCGCCAGAAACAACAATGTACAAACAATGGAATGGAGATGGGGCCGGTGGCTCCGAATTCCACCACCACCGTACGAAAAAGGAATAGAACGAGCTACAGAAAGGGAACGTGAAAAATAAAAACAACCAAACTTCATTTCATTTTCCCGTCCGTCAGGACCATTACCGAGGGGGAGTCGATAGCTTTGAAAGCGACGAGCATGCCAACGAGCCAAAGTGCAAACACCAAATGTGGAAATCGTGCCCGATATGCTGCGAGAGGTGAAACGGAGAGAGAGAGAGAGAGAGAGAGAGAGAGAGAGAGAGAGAGAAAGACAGAACGGGCGAACTAGATCAGACTAGAATCAGCTGTATGGGGCGCTTTATGGTGCGGTATCGATTACCGTTGCGAGTCGTGATGTGGTACCGTGAAGTGGAATGCACATGTTACCAGTGCTCGTTACCTAGTTTTGCCTCGTAAACAGGCAGATCAAAGCAAGACTTTGAATGTTTCTCGCACATGCAGTCTACCCTCTGCATTCCTCACCGACCGGGCGACATGGCTACGTTTGCTTTCCTTACGAGCATTAACAAGAAGATCAATAGGACAGTGTTTGTGTGTGTTTTAAGAGTTCAAACGAGTGCAAAGAAAGACCGGCGAATGGAGTTGGAAATGGGATGGAAAACTAAAAGAATGAAAGCACAACTCCTTGGCTGAAGTATGATGCTTGCAGTAAAAGACTCTCCAGTACGCACGGGTTGGTTTCCGGGCGAGAGAGTAGTGGAGAAGGTTTAGGATTACCCGGGCTAGAAACATGTCCAATGCAACATACTTGTTGCAAGTCTAAGTACATTCGACTATGGCACTATTGCGATAGACATCGCCCCACTGTATGAAGGGGAAAGCGTTGCAGAAATTACACCAATAGGTCTAATATGCAGCGCTTTTTTTGTCCTACACCCGACAGAACGTACTAGCGTAGACAGGAACGGGTGAACTTACCGTTAGTCACACACGGTCACAGACAGACGAATGTTTGCACCAGGCAATGTTTGGAATGAAAATCTATACTCCACGCTGCTGTTTTCTTCATCTATTTTTCCTGATCTGAAGGTATAGGGCACTGGGAAAGCTGTTCCTCCAAACACACGTCGCTAATGTATTCAGGCGCATTGCAGACCCTTCTGTCGGGGACGATTAGATTAAGCGAAAAACCTACATAATCCACTCTCGTACCCGTGCGTGTGGGATGCGGATTAAATATTATATGCCTCTTCCTATTACTTCCCTTTCCTCTGCCTCCCTCAAGCATCCAGAAGTAGGAGTACCCAGTTTTGGGATTGGGATTAGAAGATTGTCGCCTGCATAAAGGGGAACCTGTTTTTCTTTCGACCCAACTCAACACAACCCCCCTTTGTCAAGTTCGGTCTCCCCGTGCCGTGTGTCGCATGATGCTGGTACTGCAGCAGTGATAAGTGCCCACCGGCTTAGTACAACTTTTACTTCAACTTTTCAACCCTTTCCACACCCGCCCCGGGCAGTGTGCAGAGGCGTGCGCCCGCCGAGTGCATCGGGTTTTTCGCTGCAGCGCCCATCGCAAACGAATTCGCTACGGAAGCAATACTAACTAGAAAAACCACTTTCGCGACGCTTCAAAATCTTAAGGGAGAGGAAAAATAAGGTAGTACTACCTTCCGCCTTCCGTTCTCTTTCTCGCACCGTATCAGTCGCAGGAGTTTCGCTTTATTGCGATTGCGCGCGTGTTTGCATTGATGCGCACCGTAACGAAGATTTCGTTGGCGAGCTGCGTTTAATGCCTAAGCGACGAACCTCACACAGCAAAGCAGCCCGCGTTGGGAAAGGAATTCACCAAAGGCATGGTGATTTGTGGCAGCCGATTTGCTGACAGGGTGAAAAGAATTTTCCATTTATCATGGACGTTTGACAAGACTGGTGGTTAACGTTGCAGACAGCGAGGTACATTTCTCAGCTTCTCCAGTACGTGCAACTGCCTGTAACCTTCATGGAATGAGAGTTATGCTGCCTCGTTCCAACTCATACCGATCTCATCCCGTAGAGAGTGTGAGTATAAATTTGCATATCAAAACAGCAACGGGAAATTTAAATGAAAGTGCATGATCACACGCGTTCTCATCGTCCATGATCACCGTTGTTTGTTTGCCCGTTCTGTTAGGTCCGTTAGAAAAAAAACATTACTAAAATAACTCTTCCCGCCAAATGTCACACTTACACCAAGTGGTAGGACAAAACAAATGACCCTTACACTGAAGGGGGCTTCGTACCGCGTTGTAGCAAGCGTCTCAAGATGGTCCGCTATCATATGATCTAGCGAACGAAGTCTTCTTAACGCCGGCGGTGTTTCATGAAAGTAAAAACAAAACCGTCACGCGTTTCATGTGCATACATTAGCGTAGGGCGTCTGGTTTCGTGCATCGAAGGCGTTTGAAGACGATTTAGTGTCCCGGTTTAGGGTTGGTGTTTAGATGAGTCACCATCATCGCTACCGTTGGTCTTTCCAAGGTAGTAAGCAA
The DNA here is from genome assembly GCF_943734725.1 of Anopheles marshallii. Taxonomy (NCBI): domain Eukaryota; kingdom Metazoa; phylum Arthropoda; class Insecta; order Diptera; family Culicidae; genus Anopheles; species Anopheles marshallii. Next base: position 77,877,387 of record NC_071327.1, on the reverse strand, counting down.
CTGCGAGGAAAACATTGTTTCGTGATCATTTGGAAGCTTATGGCCGCCTTAGGATTTGCTTTCGATTTTCAGTTTTAGTGTTTCAATTGCACTCTAGTTTGTAATTGGAAGAAGAGTTCAATTTCATTTCAAGATAAAAGTTTTTAAGCGATTTAGTCAACCATGTTTAGACTTTTCCACGAAAATCTTTATTTTGAACGGAATTCGTTACGGGTTGAAGGTTTATTCTATAAAGGTTAGACGGTCGTTTATAGTGGTATATTTGATAGTGGCGCCGGTAATGCCTTAGAAACGATTCCAATAGTAAAGTTTTAATTTAAAATAAAACTACAACAAAACAAATAAAGGAAGGGTTGTTCCAAGGGGTTGTTGACTTCAGAAATAATGGACCTTTTGTGGACGACTGTCAAAACCACCATTAAATCCGTTGTCATTTGTAACAACAATATAAGAAGTACTCGCTAAACCGGATACAACTTTGGTACGCCCAGGCAACTTGCGCGATTTCGTCCAGATGGTTTACCCGTACCATTCAACCCGTAGTAGGCGTATACCGCGGATGTGACAAACTGCGCAAACACAACCCAAAATGTGACAATTTTGCGGCACTAAACTCGTTTGCCTTAATGCACGATGTTTTGCCAAAGATCGATTTTGCTGACTCCATCGCGCTAAAGGCAAAAAGCTGGATTGAGCTCTGCTTTCGCTGACGTAAGCGATGGACAGTTTGGCGTCAAAAGCTCCACTTTCCTTTTGCACCACGTTCCACAGACGATCTTGCAACCGGCAAGATCATCTCATCGACTATTTGCTCCGACTTGCCAGGGCTTGTTGATCGGATTTTTGGTAACAGCAAACATTGTGGAGCACGATTGTGTAACAATAATTTTGAGAAGAAAACAACAAAACTTCATCCAACTGTTATTAACTCCCCAACCGGTTCAGGTTCGGATGGATGTATTTTTAGTGTTCAACACGCCTATCTTTTTAACCCACCGCCGCCTTTCGTCCATCAAGATTAAGTAATCTTCCGTTTTCACAACCACCGATCGGATTGGTTCTTCGCGTGCTTGTATATTTTTTTTTTTCTGTCGTGCGCTCGTGATCCGGAATTGTCCAGGGTATTGGCACAGGGTAGTCGCACCATTTTTGGCAGTGAAGGAAACGCGAATTATTATGCACGATGATGACGCACGAACCGATGATGGGGTTGTCGATCGCGTAGTGGATTTGTGGTTCACGGTTAATGGCGAGAGAATGAAGAAGCCGCCCTATCAACGCTGTCCCGACGGGTTTGTCCTTCCAATTGCTGAGTACCCTTTTATGGTTTCGTTCAATGAAGATTGAATAAATTACAAGAGCGACACTGCGGAAGTGGAAATCTACCATTTCTTAAGGCAATAATGGTTTTCCGTGAACGAGAGTGACAGACAGCTCGTTGTTGTACATTGCTCTATCTATCTGGTCACGTGTTTCGGTTGTGTAGCAATTTGTTTCCCCGCAATCAAGTAATCACTGTTGGAAGGGTTCTTTCGTGGAGCTTCTGTCGTCCAAAACTAGATGCCCGGAACTTTACCCACCGTCGCCCAGAGGGTGTGAAGTGTGAGTGCATAAATTATCGTTCAGCACGTGCGGGTCTTTAAACAAGGCCATGGAGAAAAAAGAGTGGGAAAACACAAACATACACACACACACCACGCAAGAAGCATCTCGATTTGACCATTGTTTCGCCCATTTGTATCCACCCCATTGAATGAGGGGGTTCTTGCTGCGTTGCATAATGGAACAATGTGTACGCTGGTAGGAAAGAGCTTGTTACGCGCTTACGCTGAAGAGCTGGCGCACTTGACGTGGGGAAAGACCGTCCTGCTAAATGACAGTTACCGAGTGGTCCCATCATACCGCCACGGAACAATGGCATCGATAATGGAAATTATAATGCGGCCCAAACCCGTAAATGATGTCCACTTGCATAAACCGGCACAAACGGTCCCGGCGGAGTTAACCTGAATTAATGCAGTTCGGCTTATATGTTTCACCGTGTACGTAAGCCACTCCAGAGGGGGTTTGTCGGTCACATTAAGAACGACGCTTTATTAAGGGCTTATAGTTTCGGGGAAAAGGAAGAGAAAGAAAAGGGCTAGCGGAGACGGGATTTGATGTTAATTAAAGAAAATGTGTTATTGCCTGGGCACAAAATCACAACGGTGTGCGCCATCCGTTGTGGTGGGGAAGGAACGAATTGACAACGGTTGTCGGTATTATGTTTTAAGCTTCCTTTTCCCCATTCTCGATCGGTGTAGCTCTGAAACCCGTTCGAGCCCATTTAGACACAATTATGAATTTAGCTTGTGTTGTAAAACGGTGTTTAATTGTGTCACTGTAGTATGGTGAACTACCGTTCCGTTGGCGATGGCAGTAGAGAAACAATTCTTGCAGTATGTTGGCACTTGAGAAGCTTCTCAGTGATTAATATTCCGTACCATGTCGCACAAGCACATTACAAAAGCATCTTCTTGAGCTACTTGTAGTACGCCTCCTCTCGCTCGAGCGGAGCGCTCAAAGACTCCGGAAGAGAAGTGAAGAAACAATCACAGAAAAGAAGCATAATCTTAACCGCAACCGCACAGTGCAGCAGGAGTGATGGCTACGAGTGTCATCGTCATCACCATCACCCCCACAATCACCACACTCTCTTGCGAAGAAGCAGTGGTAAGACTCGTTACAGTATTTATAGATTTCAAGGTCTCTCGCGCGATGCTACGCAGCGCCTAGCCTTCAGGCAGTTTCCGTTTTGTCGGGGGCCCGTGGGTTTGAGAGTAGGCTTAGGTTGGCAGCTGTTCGCGCTCGGCACTGGCACAAGGGCGGGCTGCCTTGGTTTGGCATTGAAACAAAATATGACAAAACCCCGTCGAAACACACCCGTACACCCGCATACGCGCGCGATCGATTCGTCGTGGTTTACGATTGATTTGTTATGCAAATTGGAATGTAGTCACGGTGCGGTGATGGTGACGGACATGCTACTCGAGGTAGAAGGTGTGGTGGCGTTTTTGACGCACCTTCCGCAGGTTTGGTCTCTTACTGGAAAGGTGGGAAGGAGTCTTCTCTGTAGCAGTAAACATCATCGTAACAACAAACCAACGTATGCCATCATAATCGAACGTTCACAAACGCACACGCACTAATATTGCTCTTCCAACTTGTCGTTGGCAAACTGCCGGAACGAATGATCTTCTGTTTTTCTTTCCATCAATCTGCTGCCCTCTCCTTCTCCGACTCGTACAACCTTTCACATCGGTGTCAAGTAAGATGTATGTGACATAATCATTAGAGGGGTTTGTGATTTTGGGAGGTTTCGAAGTGGGCCCAACCCGAATGTGCTCCGTACCTCGATACGGTTTTGGGCTCTTCGAGGGCAAACCTTTCGACCTACAAACACTCAGCCCCGTGACAGGTTACGCAAATGAGGCTAAACCGTTTGACACCCTTTTTCGTATCGCAGGGGTATGTTTGGAATATTACGATAATGTATTCGGTAGTGTTTGAAGAAATTTTTGAAATATTGCAAAATACTCTTGAAAATTCTGCAAAAGCTTAACCAGCAATTTGAATAAATTATGGAATCATGCATTCCACTTTTAAAATCAATTTTCATTCAACAATGCATAATTTAACAATGGTTCTGCTGTTTGAAAAAGGCCAACCACTACAAACGTCGTTCACTTTTTGTAATATTTATTTCCATTGCACTTTCCTTTCATGAATGTAGTTATAAATCAAAACTTTATTTTCATTTCAGCTTCCTCATATAGGTTTACATTAAGGAAACATTTTTTACGCCGCCATCTATGTTAAACCGAGCTCAACGCAATGACATTCAAGCTCTTGCCTTGCCTTTTGTTTGATTCAGCCATCTGATGTCATGATCAAGGATTTACTTTGCGATGATGCTAGGCTTAAATCGAAATTCACAACAACCAGAGACTGATGTCATCGGTATATACGTGGCCATGCTTGGTGTGGTTGAATTAATGCAATGAATTTCATTCCACTGATTGAATCCGCCACCACTCGCCGTATGTCAAGATCGGTCAGTGACATTGGTTGATTATGGAAACATGTTTAACATTCATGGAGTTTTGGATTTCTCTTCGTAAGTTTCTTTTGGTGTGATTCGGATAACAGTTGACGTGCACAGTTAAAGAACAACAATATACTACAGCGTAATTTGTTATTCATTACTCATTATTCCCTAAGGAACAAAAGGTGCGCGTGTGCCATCAAAGCTCTTTAATCGATTTTCGTCTGTTCGAATCGAAGCAAGTTTTGATTGATTTTCTAAAACGACCCAGATGCCCATAACTTCCGTTCGCGTTTTGCCGCGCGTCTTAACCGTGGGAGATTGTTTTAGCTGCAGGGCGGCACGTTTGTTTGCGTTCGGCACGGTTGCGAATGTTTAACGCCTCTCAGCTCTCAGCCTGTCGGTAGTTTCATCACGCATCGCAACGCTGTACCGATGGATACTAAACTGTCGGCACGATTGTTCTTTTCGGTAGAAGGTGGCGCAACTCACGGTTCAATTCGGTTGAAACCGCCCACAGGCGCCGCATTCTGCTGCACTAATGAATCACCTGTTTCGTCATGTGATCTTCACCGCAGTTCTTTCCTTCGATCGATCTTCTTCAGACCCACACCAACAGTACACCGGTTTACTGGGTCGATCGTGTCTGTCGTGACACGGTCCTTTTCATTCCAACCTGTGAGATTGTTCTGATTTTGCTTCCGTACCGTGTGGATGAACAGCACAACCAAACAAACGTCGCACAAAAGCATCAAAATATCTACGCCACAATAATATGACAGCGATAGTTTTGTTTCCGCCGTTACCGCAACACCGTAATTACGCACGTTAACTCCTTCCCGGAACAAAAGACTTCAACGCCCCGGTAAGCTAGGAACCTCCAAACAGCGAACCCGATCGTGGCTCTCGCCGTTCTGTCATGCATGAGTGGGATTTTGTGTACCACCACCTGCCATAGCTATCTGGGCAGTGTTTTTCTCCTAATTTTACGATCAAAATAATACAAAAAAGCAGCATTGACCAAAGGCAACCGTCCAAAGCGGGTAGCTTGTACGATTGATGTGACTATTCACAGTGTGGCTCCGTTCCGCAATCGATCGGTTGTAAATGATCGTTACAATTATGTATTGGAATGGTTGCAGGAAAGCGAAGAAACCAATCAAACACAGGTTCGGCCAAAGTGGAAAGGCTACCGGTGGATTTTTTTGGGGGGCAGTATAGAAACCACAAACCGGCACAGATGGCTACAAATGTTTGCGGTTTTGTAGTGACTTTTCGGGCAAAATGAGGGTTGTCGTAGATTTTTCTTTGTTTCCATTGCAGTGTGGCTTCTATTGTGGCATAATTAAAGTGTTATATATCAGTTGGGAAATTATATCTTCTATGTGTTTATTTTTTCTGTCCATTCTAAATGTTAATACAAACTGTGTGTGTTTAATGAATGAAACTTTATGCAATTTAGTAACTTTAATGACAAATATAATTGATTAAGTGAATGTTCGGTAGACCTATCTATAAATAATATCGTTTGCATGGTAAGAATTTAAGAGAGCTTTTATTTAATAATAAGTACATGTTTCTGGAACTGGAAATTGAAACAACAGTATATAATTTGCATGCAAAAGCAAATGCTCATAAAATTAGCATAATCACTGATTGTTAACCGTATCCTATGTGCGTGTGTGGTTATATTTTAAGAAGCAAACACATTTTCGGTCATTGTCACTGCATGGTGGTCCGATAGCGTTTATGCAAGCCACATGCTTCTCCTCGGCAAACCGGTGACAAAATCGCTTCGCTGCACATCGAAAGATGCATCGGCGGCTGATGTTATGCATCGTGCATGACAGTTTTTTCGTTACTGTGAAAGTACCGTGAAAGTTTCCTGTTGTTTGGTTTGCCAAACACAATTATGTGCATTTGTCACGACAGTGCCGTTTTGTGGAGTTTTCAGCTGTGCTACAGTGCAGCCAATAAATTTGTGCTTATAAAATAATGCGTTGACTCCCCTGGCTGTGTGGGTATTCGTATCTGGTCTTCCTCTACCACTGGCTTACCTTGAAGGCGCGTCCGACAAACCCCGCAAGATGACTTTATCCTTTTGTGGTTCGTTGTATTGTGCTTCGCCTTATTTGGGCAGTTGGCCACCACCATCGATCGGTGTGCACGAACGTTGCCGGAATGGAAAGATTGCAGCAAACGACAAAAAAAAACCAGAACGATCAACCCTTCGGGGGGGAGTGATAAAATATTCAATCTCCAAACACGAAAACCAGTTTGCTGTCACTAACACAGCGTGGAGTGTGACTTCTTTTCGCACACGTCACGTTCGGGGGAAGGTTTCGGTTGTTGCTTCACCTGTTAATTTGGAACTTTATGATACAAAAACGATCGGAACATTATGCAAAATGATGCTGGGATGAGATTACGCACTTTTAACACCACCGGCACACCTACAGACACATAAATACGTTCACACCAACACAATGTGGAAGCTTTTTTCTACTCACTCGCACTCCGAAGGTGGGAATTTCGCATAAATATGTTGATTTTTTTTTTGTTTGCTTCACGAGCCCACTTTCACATCTTTGTCACCTTCGATCCAACCGGTTGGAGTTGCGAAAATAGCACTTACGCACTCACCAACACGCGCGCACCGTTTGTCAGTATTTTGTTTACAATACAGTTCACAGCATTAATTCAAAATACTACCAAACGATACCGAACGCGACACAAACAGCACAATCCACAGATCGCAGGCCAAACGATTCTATTAAAACTCCCTAAACAGGATGGGAAACGAAGGTAAAGAACGTTGAAATAAGGTTGAATACAAAGTATTGCTGATGTTGCCACTCTGCTGTTTCTTCTGCTTCTTATGCATTTCCCTTCCCCATTTGATCGAAAGTGTCTTTGCACGGTCATTCTTTGATGCGGATTAAAAAAAAACACCAACAATCGAGTCTCCTTCTACCCGTTTTGCACTGAGCAGGCGAGAAGATAGAGACGCGACCGAATTCTTGCGCATTTTTACATGTTTCATCTCGCCGCATTCAACCGTCCGATCCGGGGGTTTTCAGTGGCTACTTGCTGTACGGTGGAGAACGGCGAGGTGATCCTCTCGCTTATGCGCACACTCACACGCATACACAGAGAAATAGACGGCCGGTCTGTACCGTCCACAGCCAAAAAGGTTACGTAAGGTTTCGTCTTTTTTTTCGTTTCCTCCACGCGTACACAAGTGCTTGCGATGGGTGCCTATGATGGCCACCAAACCGTGATGTGCAATACTGTTTGTACCCAGCACAGTTTTTTCTCCTCCCTCAGCTTTCCCAGCATCACCAAATGCAATGCAAAAGCGGTTTGTTGTTACCTTACCGGCGGGGCGGACCGTGGAGCCAATAACACAACGCCGTTACCAAACTGGCTGGCGGTTCGTCCATCGACCGTCCGTAAAGATGCGCCCAGAAGCGCCAAAAGGAAATCGAAAATGAACACCGAGAAAAGCCGAAAGGTAAAAGCGAAATCGATCAAGATCGGCACGAATGTCGGGCGGAAAAATTATGAACGATGTAATTTATCGTAGCACCGTTTGCTGTTTGGAAGAAGCGGCTTTGGAGGGCGCGGGAAATTCGGAATGGAAGATGATTTGGGAATCGTAATCAAATTACCCCGTACTGTCACGAAACGGGACCTGCTACGGTTGTTTGAATGATGATGCGTTCGATCTGATCGCTTTATTTCCCATTCCGCGATCGATTCTTACTAATAACCGGGACACAACCGGAAATGAGTTTAGGAACCACCTGTTTCAATTGTACTGTTCCACGGAATCAATCTCCGGTGCAACTTTGATTGCAATAATGCGCATTTTAATACTATTGAGCTATGTAGCTTTAACCTTTAGTCACCCACTAACACATCAGCACTGATAATGAACTATAAATGATTATGATGTATGACGCGATCGCCTGCACGATCGACCTGACGCGCCATTTCCTACACATTTTACACACATTTGCACCAGCGAAAAGCATACAGCATCCAGCGTTACTGCATTGCAAAAATGTGTGTAACTTGTCACAGTGCGTTAAGGTTTCCCTTTTGCCGCGCACACGTGCACTATTTTGCTCCGTTGCAAAACGAAAGACTTGTACGGTGGTATAGGCGCGAAAGCAGTTACACTTACTACCTGTAGGAATGTTTTGATGCTTACAATGCCGTCACCACCAACGTTACACACGCGGTACAAGTCGCTAGGGTAACGGAGAGCACTACGGCATTCGGTATTACCGCGCACGCGATGGCGAAACCGTCTCGGATCGAGTGAGTTTCAAACCTGTACTGGGGCGCGCTGGTTCGTTCAGCTAGCGCCAGACCCCGCAGTTGGTACGATCGCGTGAGTTCAGTGGTCGTCAATCGAGCTAATGGTGGCATTTCAGTGTAATTTAAAGAGTTTGTAAAAATTATTTGTTTGAATAATAAATAGACGATCATTCTCATTTACATCATACTTAATTAATGGTTTGATTTATGACTTTCGCACGTATTAAATACGATTTGTTTATTTTTTTCGAAAAAAATATGAAAAAAACTTCGTAGTTCACAAAAAAAACTAAAATTATGTTAATTTCAAAAATTACGTTGCATATTTGGCTGCAGGTCTTATAAGATTCAGTAATTTTAATCCCATGATCTACAATACTCTGTTAATTGGTCTTTTGTTCGACCTTCATTTAATTGTTTGAAAATTGTAAACGTTATAAATAGGTTTACAAATTTACTGTGTTACTAGGATGTTTTATCTAATATCTCGATATTTCATGCTCAGCACGCAACTCCCTGTTTGTTCCCCAAGGGTTGGTATATAGCTGATTGCCTACCTTGCGGCTATAAGCTGTGAAAGCTTTTGATCGACACGCGCAGGTTTTGACGATAAATAAAAAAATCTTAAGTCGACAAAGTCGACATAACAGGGATTGGCAATCCAATGCCATAGGATTGGCATAAACTTTCGTTTATTCTTTTCATTTTATTCATTTCGTCATTTACTAAGCACGAGATACGTATGCAAACGTAATAACCAAGCTTCATTTTGTTCATGCTGTTACATCTTTATTCAATCCATACAGAAACACTTAAATGGTACAATCAACACCAGCATAATCCCGTGCGATTCTATTCAATCAAACAAGCTTTAGATGTAGGGGGCAGTAAAAAAAAGGAGCTAACACAAGAAAAATGGTGAAAGTAAAGATACGCGATAAAATAACAGTTTGAATCGGTCTCTCCGCTCACGGTATATAGCTCAACTTGTGTACCCGATAAAAGTTTTTAATTGGATTCCGTTCTATCAGCAGCTAATCAGCAACGATGAAGCGTTCGTTAGTGAGAAACGAACATTGTAGAAAGTTGTGTGTCGATGCAAATAACTCACGCAGAAAAAAAATAATGAAACAGTTTTGCAAGTTGTCATCTCTATCGGCGAGATGTTTTTAGATACTGGTTCATGAATGGAAAAAAACGATTAGTTTACATTATACTGATGGCGTTACAATGTCGTCCACACCATGTTATTTATGTGATAAAAAAGTTGATCCAAACCTGTTTCAGTACCTTTAAGGAAAAAAAAAACATTCAATTGAACTATGCAATGTATAAAGGTTTATGTATGGTTTTAAAAACATGCTTCGACGGTGCAGCTGTTTCACGTGAAAGTGATAGAATTTCCATCATTATATGATTGAAACTTTTAATCAGGCGGAGAAGCGTAACGTGCTAATTAAATACTTCAAACTGCACCGTTGCTAAACAACTGTTTATAAACTTTCCGCAAATGCATTCTGCGAATCCTTCCGGAGCTACAGCCAACCATACGAACGAGATAGTTATATGCATGGGATAATCATGCAGCGTTCCAGCTGTTGGCAAACCCTCGGTTTGCGTTAATGATAAACAAAACGAGGTCCAAAGTAGTGTTGTTGATGTGTTGTTTCAATTGAATTAATTGTTCCTTTTGCTGAAACACGGTCACATTCAATGCCAAAGCTGGCAATGATTCTACTGCTTTCAGTTTCCTGCTGCTTTTTTCGAATAGATACTGCGAAACACATTTTGTGTGGTATGTTTGCTTAATCCTCGACCCACCTTACTCTTTCTCAGCGGCTTTTGTTTCTAGACTTTCAACTCTACACACAACCCCATTTTTAACACACCCGCACACAATCTAAGCGCCTAACTCAAATACAATATAATGACTGGCACGTGTTGCTTTTCTGCGGACCAGCTCACATGTCGAAACAAAACACTCGCTTAGAATGGGTTCTACAGTTTTTAATTATCTTCGGTTACAAAGTGCTCTGCCTTTGCTCATAACACATGAGTTTTGCTATTGTACAGTTACTCATTTTGGGTTGGTGATTAGACAAATGTGGGCAAATATTATTGTGACAAGCGAAACACACGCAGCTTAAACCCCGGGATGAAAAATGTGTTTCACTTCGAAACAATGTTTTTTGAGGGTTAAAAAGAACATCTTTGGCCCCAATTTCATGCACGCATCCGGTTGCACCTTCTGGCAGAATTGCGAATTTGATTGTGTTGGTGAACACACTTACGCACACATAAATAGCAAAACGATTAAATAAGCCTAAAAGGATAAAAACAACATACCAACTGACTAAGAAAAGGGAACAGCAAACGAGATACGAACACAACAGCATATTTGCGACAGAACTTAGAAAGAAAAGCAAACATCGGACTGTATCGGTGAAAATGTCGCGTCCACGTTCACAGCTGTACCAGGAGCGAAGAATTCGCGGGAGTTTGCAGTAGGAAGGCTATGGTTACTAACCGCTCGACAGCACGCATGGGCAGGATGGGCAAAACACAGTGCCACAGGGAACACACACCAGTGCGGAGTTCACACTCAACTTCTCCTGGCTGTGCGAGAGGAAGCTTTTCCTTTCTTGCAGAGCAAAGAGCAGAAGAAAATGTTGAGAGCCTTTATCAACGTGCGTACCCCCGACGGGAATGGTATGAACCGTCTGTTACAATTCAACAATTTTCTCACTCAAAGGCTTAACACAATTCTGTGACGGAAGTGTGTCTGTGTAGGTACCACGGTGTATAAGGAACAGTTTTTATTATTTGTTGTGATTGCGTTTATGGATATTCCGATTGCATCCTAATGACACCGTAGGCAATCTGTTCCAACAAAACACACCTTCAAAAACTGTCACACGACAGCTCATGTGCTGCGTAGACAAGCCACAACAACGCATTAAGCGTCCTTCACTATCAAACAAGATGGACGCGTAGCATATTCTACAGGTTATTTTTGATGATGGTCAGTGACTATCATTCTTACACGATGGGAGAGTATAAAACCGTTCCCGCTCGAGAGGGTTTGCCAATGTGTGGTGCGAAGATAAGAAGCTGTTTTTCCCCATTTTCGCACAACTGTGCTCTCTGGCTCATATTCGCTCTGTATCTCTCTATCGGTTCGGTACGATGTTGCTTTACATTTTTCCTTTTATCTGCGCAGTCATGCGTGTGGAAATGCATCGATTGAGGAGAAATGAGTACCGGCTCGGCGTGGAAAATGAGTTCCCGGGAAAATGAGTTCCCAGGAAAATGAGTTCCCAGTAGAGTATTCATTCTGGTTATCAATAATTCGCTGCCGTGGTTTACTTTCGTATGCATTTCCATCAACAATAGTAATGCAACTATCAGGTTTATGCATTTTAAAGTAGCATACGATATTGCTTTTGTGTGTTCGGAAAAATTAGCAGAAATGTAGAATGAGGTTAATTAAACAAGATCAAGTATCTTCATTCTTAATTTTTTATTATTCATTTTGAGCTCGATTGAATTTTAATTTACTCGTATGGTTTGTCAGGTAGGACTAGGACTTTAGGCATTGGATCATAATTAACTCTCCCTGAGGGTCCCTCATTATACACACACTATGACTATGATAGTGTGTAGGTTTTAGAAGTAAAAGAAATGTTGTTTCTATGTGATTTTTTAAAATGTTTACTAAAGCGAGAAAATATTTTCATGCTACCATGATATTTGAATTCCCGCCATCACATTCCAACATTCCACAAATCGCCTCTCAATGTCTGTATGTAAAACCTTCGATCCGCTAAAAGCACTGTGCAAATTACAATTAAAAGAATAAATTAAACTCAACGCTTCACAGAAAGGTAAGCCAATCATATTGTGGTAAAAGATGATTAAAGAGTGAAAATTAAAAAAAAACTCGTTGGCATCAAATTCCCTCCCAACGTGATTAATCTGTAGCATAACTTCAATCAACGCTGCGTTGATTGCACACCAAAACCCCCGACCACATCCGTAAACCATCAAACAAACCATAATATTGCAGAATTCCACCAAATTCGAATCAAATATCAGATTCAGGAGTACGAATCCATTGCAAATGCACCGATGATGGCGAGCATTATGAAATTTATGCTCGGTTGCATAGTTCAACTACACCCGACGAGCGCTTCAACCTTCCGCCGGCCATAAATGTGAAAAATGTGTTTGACTGCATTATCAGACTGCAATCACTCGGGGAAAAAGAAAACTTATTTCGATTTCGAGCTGAAGCTACGGGAATAAAAAATAAAACAGCAAATGTTTGGAAACCATCGACAGAAAACCCCGTCAAAAAGAAGCTACCCGATCATATAGAGACTTCTAAAGAGCGAATGTCCCAGAAGGTATTTGTGGCGCATATATGCACCGTTCGTTTTGATTTTTGTTCGTGGTTTCGTGAGTTGGTGCAATTTGGGATTGTATCCTGCCGCTCGACATCCCATCGACAGTACCTGCTTCAGTCCATCCTTCAGCATGACGTTATTTCAGCAATCCATCACGCCAGCGTCCTTAACTTTTGTCACAATTACGGTATCTATTGCCGGGATACCTTAGCGAAAGAACGACTCCTGATGGTTCGTATCGCGTGCGGCGTGGTTGGGTTGGTGAGGGAATGGAGCACCCACGGTAGAAGCCAGATAAACTCAATTTAAGCAATTTGTAGTCATTCTCCTACGGTGTAGATTTGCAGCAAAAGGGAAAAACCAAACCCGACAAGTCACGAACATTATCGTCCCCATCACGGTTGCACTACGGTTGCTGTCTCTATATATTTCTGATGAAAGATGAAGCAATCGTCTCCGAGTTTTGCGTGATTTACAAACGTACCAGCAGAGGTGTAAGGGTGTACAAGATATGGCAGGTCATAAAATCGTTCTGGTTCTAAACGTGCACGGCATGCAATCACTGCCAGGGTAAGGCAACGGAGCCGTTGACGGAAATTGGCACCCGTCCTCCCTACGCGCCAACCACCTGGTGGGGATCCCGGGAACCGGCAACCCGGGGTGGGGGCGAGTTGTTATTCGAAGATCATCATTTTTAACGAGATGATTTGCTGTGATTGGTGAATGGTTTAAACTTTTTGATTACTTTCGTCAACGTGCTTGTGCACGCCCGGGTGTGTTGGGTTGTAGCATTATGGTAAAATCATTATCGTTTTGTAACGGCAAACTATAGCGAAGCAAGCGCAGGAGGAAGAAAAATTGTGTCACCGAAGGGTATGCAGGTTTTAAAGCAGCGTTACTGAAGCGTGTCGGGCTGGCCCGTGCTGCCGTTGGTAGGGAAAACTTTTAATTATGTTTATGACCGAAAGCTTCCCGCTGGGTGTTTTGCTCCAAAACAGAGCGTTTCAGACCCTGCAACGAAGGACACCCACTGCTTTACACCTGTAGCTACCGTGGAAATCTGGCAGAAGAGTTTGTTTTTAGTGCATTGGGAAATGTTTGTTAGTCAACTTTACTCTCCAGTGTGGTATTAGGTTTTTTTGTTCGCGGTAGAAAGGGAGTTGTTTCAAAATTGATTGCTTGGAGCGATTTTAACCATATTGGAATGTCAATAAATCAAATTAAACACCATAGTGAGTTATTTATTATAACTTTCGTAATTATCTCATATTTCGTAAAACAAATTATTTCAGTTATATATTACGTAAAAAATATATTGCGTTATGGAAATATGCAAGCTTTTCCATGAGCCTTTAACATGGAGTAATACTGATCAAGAATGAACTGTTTTTATATTGTAGAACGACATTTCATTGCTAATAATATGAAACATCATGCGAAACGAACGAAAATCTTACGAGTAAAAAATAAAATATGATAAAGATGAAAAAACAAACATGAACAGTGGATCGAAAAACATTCAAACAACCGAAAAAAGAAGTTGAGTGTGTAAAGATAAAATAATAAACATCTTCTACAAGATGCTGCAAACAAAGTAACATATGAGTTCAACGAAACCTGTTCCTGGTGAACCCTTATGTTGCTCTTCGTCATGTGTTTTGTTGCTACCTCCTGTCATCGCTTCCAGCCATTTGGCACCACTGCCACCACTCCGGTTCTGTTTGTTTCATTGTCCATAACCTGCATCGTATGTTCATTGTCATTTTCCATTTACCACTATGCGCGAACGACCTTGTCACAAGTATTTTCCAACCCACAAAACGCAGAAAGGGCAAACACGGAAGAAAAACTGATACCACGTAAGCGTAAAAAGAAAAGGCAATACTAAGCCACAACGTCCACCAACCATATTTCCTGCCCGATAACTTGCTAACGAGCGAAAGGGAAAACCGGCGAGATTTATGATGGCGCAAGAATTAATTTCACTTTTGGAAGTCGAATTATCTGTCGAAGATGAGCGGCCGGGAAAGGCGGACAGGTTGCATGGGAACAAAACCCCGAAGTTCTCTCCTGGTGACCGCTTCGTATGGCCTTTGATCTGCTCTAAAGTCTTGCCACACCGCTGCTTGAAAGTGACAACAGAGAAGTGAAAGAAAACAAAACGGACGTATTTTTAGCAATGTATCCGCAGGTTGACCGTCATTGGGATCGAGGGAAAAGCCGGTAAAGCCCCAAAGTGTTTGAAAAGTTGAAGAATTTTACTCTTGCTCTCCGGCCACTTGCTCCGAAACCGAATGTAACCATTCCCATCGGAATCGGAAGAGCCCATCTTTAGTGGGCAAGTTTTGAAACTTTCCTACCAATTCTTAATGCGTCCGTCATCTTTTGCGGTTACAGCAGAGTGGTGAAGTAAAAAAGCAAACAGCGGCCAGTGTTCTGGAGATTTATTTATTTTTTCCTTCCACCAGATGGAAGCGTAGGGATGGTGAAAAATTCAACCAACTTTCGCTCAGAGTCATGGCGGACGTTTTAATAATTGACTGGTGCAAATAGACGCTACAGCAAACAAGACACTACAATCCACCCCGAAATCTTTCTGTGTGAATTGGTATCCATTTTTCATCTAGCCTTCAGAATGGTTCACCATTTATTGCATTACAACTGTCAAACATTTGACAGATGTCATGGCAATAAAGGAGCCAATGGCATAAAAATTGGCCGTCTTAGTACTCTACTAATTGGAGTTTTAACTGTAAATTTTTTAATAAGCTGCCACCAACTGCTGCGGATCGTTATTAGTTAAAAACATAGACCACTTCCCGGAATCGACAATAGCTGATAACGCAAAGCAGCAAATGCTGCGATATCGTAATGATTTTTATTTTTATGTTCATCGTACCTGCTTTATCCCGCTTGGTGAAAGAAAAACACTAACATCATCTACAGTCATTATCATAACATTTCCACCGGGTGTACAGGATAACGATAGAAAATGGCTCCCAATAAAACACGAACCTGTAATATTTATGCCATTCCACCGGTATAACGACGCTTAAATGCGTGCGTTTCAACAGACATGCTTTCATCTTTGGTTCCCTCTCAGGCAGCATCAATTCGTTGCCTCCAATTCCTGTGAAGAAAGTGCGCTCATCAGATCCTTCATATTGCATTGGAAGACATCTTTACGCTGTCTGCTGCGCCCGATCCTAAGTAGCACCATGAACGATCATCAAAGTAGGTTTCGACGAACGCAACAAAGCTCTTTCCACAGTTTTACTTCCCAGTCACCGAGGAGAAAAAAAAGACTTAGCCTAGCGCTCCCATCAGATGCCATCCCATGCTCAGCGGACATAATTGGCGAAAAAAGATGTTTTGCGATGCAACCGAGTGTGTGAAATTGCAGCCACGTCGACGTTAGCGGCACGATGGCGGTAATGAGTCTGTTCGCTCATTGCACTCCGGCGACGCTGTCTGACGTTGTGGGAAGCTACAAAGATTGGTTGTATTCTCTACCGTTACATTGTCGGTGAATTCTTTGAAAACATGCGACACGTGCTGCACGGTACAGAATGAGACATTGCGTAACATAACGATGGTCGTCGGTTGTTGGTGCGGTCGCCATGACCGGTGAGGTACGGTGATTATCTTGGCATCGTAAAAACAAGAAACTTTCATCATCTTTGTTGAAGCTGCAAACACAAATAATACTCCTCGTGGCGTTTCATCATTCATTTGTATTTGGAATAGAATGAGTTAGTATGTGCAACAAGTACTAAGAGAAAGAAAAGAAATTTAATTGAAAGGAAATTTCGTCAAACTCAGTCGACCATACTTGGCCTTTGGCCGTCAGAAAGGAAAATAAAATAAAAAATGTACATAATTTCTGTGTTCTTATGTATTCCTTCGCTTGTTTATGCTGTTGTTGCACATTCACAAATTCATGTCTTTTCCTAATACATTAAGCATAGCTCATAGTATAATAATTAGCCCTGTGTATGCTATGGCGCCATCCTGTCAATAATTGACACCGACAAAATTACACCCACAAGTGTGTAATACTATCACTATTTACTTATTTTATTTATTTATTTTTATGTTATCACTTTTCAACAACATAGCTATTTCACTAACTAAATACAAAGGAACAGCAATGGCATACCTTTGGACGTTTAAAACCCGAAACGCATTTCAAGCAGAGGTTAAAATTCGATATCACAATTCCGGAAATATGAATTAAAACCATATCGAAATAATCCAATTATTGATGTTCTTCAGGCGAATGCTATTAAATTCAAGTTGACCAAATGAGTCCAAACTAATGAAGCTGACCTTTCGATCAACCTGTCGAAATTGAAACCATTCTCATTATAGTGCCTTATCGCATTGAAAAAACAAAAACACCGCCAGCATGACATGGGCAACAAGGGAAAAGTTTACTCTCGCGTGGAAGAGTGCAGAATTCTTGACATTCTCTTCAACTGCTCAATGCGACACATCATCCGACCCGTCAATCATGTCGAAACAAGTCCCGATGTCTTATATTAAGCTCACAATGCAGTGAAAATATGGCCTCATGTCATCGTTTTCATTGTATTGTATTGGAGAGTGCATGCATTGCAGTGCAGCGAACTCCATACGACGAACCCGCAACAGGGAACCCACCTTCCAAAGCCACATCAGACGTTTCTCTCCGAGCATTCGAAGCATCGACCACCATGTCAAACATGCCACCGTACAGCAAATCGAACGGATGGATGTCTTTGGTACGGTATCGCATCGGAACCTCACAAAAGGGTTACCGAAACCTGACCGAAAGCACCGAAAGGATCGAGGCAGGATGGAACTTTATGATGTGGCTGCATTTTACCGGTTGCATTTCGAAACTTCCGACGCTCCCAAAGGCGGAGTGAAACCATTGTTTCTTCTAGCACCATGTACGGATGAGAGCGCAATGGCTACTCGAACTTAATTTCGAAAGTTCCATTCGGTCACACGCGTCCCATCCCTATCATTACCGGTGTTCGGATGTCGGTTCTGATTCCTCGCAGACACAAATTATTTGCCCAGCGAACTGTACTCCGACTTACGGACGAATACTGTAAACGGTGGAATGTTGTACCGTTCTGTAGGATTGCTTCGAATTTCAAACCGAGCGAAGACACATGTTTTTGGGTTAGCGTGGGGCTTCGTTTCGAATGGATTGGTGATGGTTCCGGGGGTCAAATATTCCCATGGATAGTCCGTTATCAGTTGTTGAAACAATGTCATGCCCTGCAATCCATGGGAGATGTGGTGCTGAAGCCGTACGACCCAATTGCGGTCAGTTGATGAGCTTCAACTTCAGGGTCAGAAGGTGACGTTAAATGATGGAAAGTTGCGGTTTTGCAGTACCGTGCCGGGAAAGCAGTACATCGGTTTTGGGGCATCCAATACTTGACCGCTCGGGTATTGCAAGAGATGTCTTCTTATGTCAACAGTAACTTGTGCGGTGTATCCGGGCGACTGGTGCTTGTTTCTCGCCTGCCGGGAAAAAGTTGTCCATGCTGTTGGGTGGTGGTTGACCCGCATACGATTCGTACCTCGTGACACTGGCGCACATCCATACATTTGCTGTATCGCATTTAAATTGGATTTCTTTGTTTGTTTGCTATTAAAGCAATGGTTTCGCAATGGATTGGTTTTTTGCCGTTGTTTTTGTCCAAAATCTTTTCATAAAAATGACGACACACGATTACACTTGTCCTGATATAAAATACCTCTGTGTCTGTCGTTGGAAAACTGCTTTCTTTAAACATTTTTATTAAACCACAGATGATTACACATAAGTGAGCTCTTTAAGGATTCTACTCAAATACCATTCGGCAAATGGTGTTTTTAACTAAAATAATGGCCTTTTCAACTTTCATCACCACTGTGCCATGCAATAAAGTTTGCTACTTAGAGGAAAATCCAGCTTTGCTTCTTTCAAGTGCTAAATCTGGCCAAAATCTCTCGCAAGTTGCCTCCAAAGCTGCAAGAGTAATTGATACCAATGCATCTGACAACCTTCGCAAAGTCCAGCCTTACCTCGGCGCTACCCGTCGTCGACGAAAGGATAATGCAATCCCCGGTGGAAACTGGGACCAACTGTTGTCGTGGCTTTCCTATTTACCGCATCTTCGCAAAATGGGACTCATCAAGGAAGTGGCAGCCACTCTACAAGCAGGACATCTCGAATCTGGACGACAGACGGAGCTATTGAAAACTTGTCACGAGAGTTTTCTCACAGCTTGATGGTTTTCCCGCTGCATGAACTTCGCCTATTGTTTGTATTTGTGTGAGCGGGAGTGTGTTTTTTTTTCGTTTTTTGTCACCACTTTCGCTTAAACCTAGTGTTGCACTCCAAACGCTCGCTCTGTCAAACCCCGTTGCGCATGAAGTATAAAGAGAGTGTTTCGTTAACCCCTTTAACGATACGGGATGCTTAGGGTCCTTCTTTTCGTAAAGGCTTCTTATCGTCCAGCGGTTAGGATGGAAGATAATACTGAAGCAGCGGAAAATCGTGAAAACCCTTCCGCTCTCCATCAACTGTCACCGACGTCCTTTTATGCTGTCCCGCTTCAAACCCCAGAAGCTTAATGCGAACAAAATGGGACGATTTGTTTTACTTATCCATCCATGCTTTTGATACACACTGTTCTACGCCGACATTCTTCGGGCTGGGGCTTCACTATTGTTCGCGGTACGGGACGGACGCACCACTGCTATTGCTTATCCATTTACACAGCCCTTGAAAAGGGTGGCACGGTACGAATGTGAGACCAGAAGGAGTAGTGCGCTCCAAAGAAAAGATAAAGAGATCCTTCCGTCGATGGGCTCTTCATTCTGAAAGGATCCGTTGTGTTTATTTTTTTCCTTTTTTTCATGGTGATGATGTGTTGCTGGTAGCTACTTTCGACGTTTGAAGTTCCCGGTGCCCGGAAAGGTTGGATCTTTTGGAAATCTTTTCTCCGGCTGGCAGAAAGCAGGATCAAGCATCCTTGCTGCTTCGGTAAGGGATGGTGAAATCGACCGTTAAAAATGAATGTCTTGAGATCGAGATAGTGTTGGGGTCTTGGATGGGGCTTTAGAATGGCCAGTGCACCAATTCGTTGTGTGGATATTCTGACGGTTGAGTGCGGTCTAGTTCGCCGGCAGAACGGCCAAGCTATAATGTAAAATGGATCATTGGTAGAATGCGGCAAACAAGTGAGAGATAAATCGGGTTATAGCAAATGGAAAGGAGATCGACATTTTCGAATATTCTTTGAAAGAAATTAAAATTTATTTAAAAACATGTTCCATTTGATTCGACGAATTTATGATTAACATTTATCAAACTTTATTTTTCAATTACTTCAGTAAACCCCAGATCATATAGAAGATACACAATAGTGCTTGACTTGCATTGTGTGAGTAGAATAATGAAAACACCCGTACTAGTGGCTCACACCATGCCACCAATAACCATTACATCTACTCTTTAGTTCGTTCGTGAATACTCGTCTACGCTCTGTGCCCCAATTGGCCCCAGGCATCCATTTATGGCGTAATTACATCAGTCATCATCTATTCATTTTCACCTCAAACCAGCATTCCCTTCTGGGATGTTGGGATAGTGGGATGGAAACGAAAGTAGGAAGTTACTGCCACTCGGGAGTGAACTTCCTGCATGCTCATTCTTCCTTCCGTATTTCCGTTTTTAAGACGCCCTGTTGCTGTTGCAATGGGACGGTGGGCAATATTCAGCAATATCTTTTTGCTGAATAGATTCTAATGCGATTGAACATGTGAGAGGAAATGTAAAAAATGTAAAATATTAGGTAATGTTTCGTTGATATTGAGTATTTCAGAACCTCTGTGTATGATTCAATAACATTTTCTTAGCGGAACAAACATTATCAATAAACGAAGTTACATAAACAGAGGTGGGCAAGGCTAAGCCGCATCCTTGACTCTCATATTTTGTTACTATTTTGTTACGAAGGCAGTAAAAAGAACCTCTTACACTGAATATCGGATATAGAACTGTATCAATAGCGTGATACCAAGTTCTAATCATTCTAACAATCTAATTCAAAATAATTGATTTTCCATTCTCTATAATAATGTAATTACCTGCCAGAACATCAATATCTCGAACGGTGCCCCAAAAAACCCACAGTTAAAATCAATAATGCATTAAATCATAGTTTATGACCGCAAAAGACCACAAGACACAACCTTAACTCGATCAACGAAGTTACACAGTCTTCCATTTGATACACCACACCAGTGCTGTCTTTCCGTTTCGTTTGCCATGTGGAGTTAGTGTTGTGCAGATGTGTGCCAGACCCAACTCCGAACCGAATCAAATTCAACCAACCGGAACCGGAAGCAATTACTTTTGAATTACCATTATGCGTGCGTGTGACTGACCCCGTATACTTGTACCACGTGTCAGCAGTAACACTATTCCATTCCATTGTCTGAACAACAAAATCGGCATCGTCACCTTGCTAAACAGCAACCGTACCCTCCAAACTAAACACCATCGTCAATTTACGAGCATTACGAGATCGCTTCATTCCTTCCGAACGGAGGCCAAATTCCTTCCAGAGGGTGTCTAGAAAAGCCCGACACCAAAAACGGATCTATTGCGTTTGGGTAGGTTTGCGTTTTTTCGGAAGGTTAATTTAAGTGTCCTGTTCCCTCGGTGTGTTCACTGCCCGATTTCACGTCCCACTCGGTACACCGTGCACTTCATTAACTTTCACTACACCGTTTCGGGCAGGACAGAAATTGGCTTCCTATCTCGGGTGAGGATGTGCTCGGTATACCAAGCAGACAAACCCTTGAACCTTCCGCAGGCTAGACTCGATGGAAACCTATGCAAGGTGGAGCAACAGCAACAATAATGATAGCAAAACGCATACCAACAATGAATAAGGACATTTAGTGTGTGTTGTCGTCCTTAGCCCCAAGCACGAGACGGTGGTTAGATGCCAGTCCCGAAAAACTCCTAGCATCCGAATCAGAAGCATGATGAGTGTCACCCGAGGTAAATTAGAATTCTAGCCCTGCTTCTGTATACTACTAAGGGACGAGCTGTTCCTCCAGTTTGCCGCTCTTCCCAGCCATGCTGTCCACGATGGGAGAAAAAAAGGTCACGCAGACCTTGAATATTCCCACTTTTTCCCTACTCATCCCCATCATTCGTATACGATAGGGAATTCTGTACGTTCCCTTCCCAAAAACTGATAATACCGAAGCGTAATCCAGGTCACGGACTACATACATTCAGAAACACACATACACCTACACAAATGCCACTTCACGACTTGCCTGCCTGCACCGTTTTCGTGACAATGTTTTTCTTTATTGAATTAAATCCTTCAGACCATCGACTCTCGTTGTCGTTGTCATCGTCGTCATCATGCGGGAAGCGCTGGTTGCGTTTTCTTTTTAAGGGTGTGGAACTTGGAACGCCACCCGGAATCTTGCTCCTTGCTTCAACCCTCCCGGATCTCCCGGATGGAAGGTATGCGAGCCCGTTTGGATACGAACGCTTGATACGGTGAACGTGGGAAGAGTTCTCCCCAAATTACTAGCTAAAGGAAGCAGGGTTTCGAGGTTTTTCCTTCATCCTGGGTTGCACGAGTCCCGGTACCCGCCCGGAGTAACCTTCAATCGACATTAGCGTGAGCGCACCCATCGCAACCAGGATACGCTTTCGATTCAGTTTGCATCCGTTCCTGCCTACACTTCCTTAAGCGAAAAGCAGAAACTCATTCGTCATGCTTCGTGCGGGTAGGAAGTGCCGGAAAATCGGTGGGAAAATTAGAAAACCCCTGTACGCCACCTGTGTGTCTGTGGGTAAGCTTCCGTCGGTTTGTGGGATTTTCCTTTTTTAACGACTATTTTCGAGCGTATCGAGATACCGGAGATACTGAACCCTTTTTTCGGGTGTAGGTTAGGGAAAAGCAACCGTTGCCTCGATAGTATCAGTATTGCCTTTCGATTGCATACGTTTCAGGCGCGGGTTAATAGGGTAGCTTAGTGAAAGGTGTGTAAAAGAAACCTTCCCGAGCAAGAGTCGGGCAGAGCCAGACCGGTATGGATGTGTTGCGGTTGCTTCATCAGTGAATGTAGCCACAGATGGAGTAGCAAAGGACTCGCACAAGCTTGAACTGCAAGAAAAAACGAATTTGTCTCCTGGTGAAGAAAACAAAAAGGAACAAAAAAAGAAGATCTCCCGCAGTAATGCGGGGAAAACTTATCGACAGCGAGGAGCAACGGAGCTCGAGCTTGATTAAATAGAGAAATGTTAATTTAATTTTAATTTATGCATTCACATGCTCACGAATGTTACCGCCAGCGTTGGTATGGTCTGATTGCGCCTCCCATTCGTACCTATACACGTCGCATCGTACGTGCATTTCAGCGAGTTGTACAGTTGTGTTTGCCAAACGGGAACGGAGTTGAACCTTGAGGCAATTTCACTTTTGATTAAATTGGTACTTCTGGAAATTTGGGGAGCATGCTGGTTCGAATCCTGCACGATGGGATGACAGTACAGGTTAACGAACATAATGTACGAATCTCGAATCGATTAGTGCTTACAGCTCATTTATTAATTTACGTTACTGCCAATTGTGTTACGAATTGTACCAAAAAGGCAGAATGTTATTCCAAAGCGTTTCCCCTCCAGCTCTCCTCTTCTTTCACTGCACACCCCCCAAAAATCAACAAGAAATTAAAAAAAACGATGACACGGGCATGATTCTTGTTTTACATTTTAATTAATAAATGACATGTCCATTATACAAATTACATCCACGCTGCATTTCATTAAACATCGCTTCAGAACGCTATGGATCAAGCCGCACTTTGTTAATTGATTGATAGAATGATAGCACTACTCGGCATTCGATTTGACCGAAAAAAAAAACAATCAACGATAATTAGCATTTAATGTTTGCTGTTAGCAGTGGAGGATTTTTTTTAACTTGCATTGTATTTTTCATTTCTTTTAGAAAAAGATTGGCATTGTTCGTACTAGATTTGATCACCAGTATGCCATTTACCAATATTTTTCCGTTTCCTTCCAGTGACAAAATAAAAAAGCTCGATGAGAGTCTCACAAGTGAGATGATAAACCTCCTACAATACATGGATGCCTGTTCTTTAACCGATATCGAGACGACTCTTCTACGGAATAATCCTTCTATTCGATTCTCACTTCTCGTGGTTTCATGTGTTATCATTTCTTCGTAGCAGTTATCAATCGAATAAACCCCGCTCCCAACTCTTCCTTATCGATCTACCAATTTTATCCGTGCATCGTTACACGTTGAGCGTTGATGGAATCGAGTTGATGGAACCGTACGTTTCAGCGATTGCTTTTCCCTCACGACATTTTCCGAAGCGTGGACGAAAGAAAAGGGTACCAAAAGCTGGGCGAATCATCGTTACATTCGACCTACTTTCTGATGATACGAGCACACTCACACATCAGGACTCGTCCTGAGTGAGGTTGGAAATTGAGTGGAAATTCATTGCCATTCTGCTCGAAAGCTGTTTCAACTTCTAGCCCACACTTGAGTGGTTTGCTTTCTGGTGCTGGTCTGGATAACTCAAGGAATATTTTGATTGTGTTTTCTTCGTATTCTCACAATAATAATAAAAGAATATTTCCGTTTTTTTTTTGAGAGCTGTTCAAGGAGCTTCTATTCCAGCTTTCCTTTTTTGATGCTGTTCGTTATCATATGTTTAATAGACAAGCTTTTAATCCTCTGGCGAAATGGTTTGCTTCATGTTGTAAAAAGTAAATTATGTATAAAATTCGATTTGCATGATTGTTTGTTATATTTTTAAACTTTTTAATGCTTTTCAATCGCAAGAATTCGATTAGTATTTCGATTTCATTCCAAAAAGACAAGATTTTAGAGAAAATAACACCTCCAAACGAATTTAATGTGCAAGTATGAATCTATTTAATAATTATTTTTTATCCTGAACCCGTTACAAGCAACACTTGAAACAATGCATCAATAATCAAAATATTGAAAGCTTTGCGTATACAAAAAAAAAATGCGCCAACTTATCAAGATAACTCGCACCGCTGAAACACTCATCTGTTCATCGACACTCATTTTCCCCACACCGATTCTAAGCGTGGACAAAATGTTCTCAACGCACTCGTAACACATGTACAATTTTCGCTCTTACTCCTGTAACAAACACATCCTACCGCACTAACACTATCGCACCGAATGTTCCCAAGAGATTTGGAGACTCTCTCGCTCTCCTTTTCGTGCCTCTTGTCTGCCTTATCGGTGGAGTTGGTTGATAAAAATCGTCCCGTGCCGAGCACGTTCAGTAGTGTGTTGACCGTGGCCATTGATGGTTGGAAGTTTTCTCCTGGGGCAACCACCTTGTACGCAACCGAACGGCATCGGTAGTGGTAGTGGTGGAGTGTGTTGTGTGCTAGTGATGGTAGAGGAAGTAACTTCTGCATTACAACATCCTTCCCTTATCTCAGCCACGGTAAAGGT
Source organism: Anopheles marshallii (assembly GCF_943734725.1). NCBI lineage: Eukaryota > Metazoa > Arthropoda > Insecta > Diptera > Culicidae > Anopheles > Anopheles marshallii. The sequence continues at coordinate 77,852,017 of NC_071327.1, read as the reverse complement.
TTATTCGTGCAAAACGTGTGCTTTAATGGAAGCAATGACGGTGTAATGTTTGTAAGGAAGGGTATAACAAAAATCGGAGCTACACTCGAAAAGGAAGTGTGAGGTGAAGGTGAAATGTGAAAACGCACACCAGCTGAACGTTGTAGTGTTTGAGTTAAAAAGTAATACAGAGAGCTGGAAAGGAAGGTTTCTGGTTTTGTGATTACAGGTGCTTATACTGGTTGATTAAAGAGCTTTGTGTGTGACGTGGTGCGCAAAAGGGAAGGGAGCCAGTAAATGTACTAAGTTTGGATTTAAAGGGATGGTTTTTAAATCGTCGTGTGTTAGAGGAAAGCTAGCATTTCTAAAAAGATTAGAAATTTTTCCAATTCAAGGGTAAACATTTCGTGAACCAATTTTAGATTTTATATGAAAAAGAATTTATCAACATTTCATTTACATTGCGAATTATTGTATTATAAAATTGAAGGATACAGAACTTTTGTGTTTTATTACTTATTATAGTGCCAAGCATTCATCTCGTTAATGCGAAATCGAAATCAGCAAATGAAAGAAATATATCTAACAGTCGACAATAGGCATGATATCTCTTCCGAATTCGTGCCGTACTTGACTCGATTGCAGACAGCTAGGGGAGTTCTGTGATACCATTCAGTTCCTTTGCCGTTGCGATTCTTTACTCCTCAAGGCGGAACGCAACAACAATCGGAATGGGTGAAAACAAATTAAGCCTATGAATGGGACGAACGCCTATGAAGAACGCGTTCGATGCAACTAACATATCGTGTAATTGTGTCTATTCCATCCGGTACAGGATTTATGCGTATGTCCGTGTGTGCGTGTGTAAGCTGTGTATCTGTGTTTGAGTGTACAATCTGTTGAACGTTCCCGCTGCCAGAAGGCAACAAAACCTAGAGCCTCCAGTGTTTTGCATTGTGTGTACGGTTTGATGCGAGCTGTGCGCCATTGTGTGGTACCGTGAAGGAGTCACCATAAATAGGACGAAACGTTCCTATACGTTATTGTACGTTCAATTTATATGCATCGTTTAGTGGATAAAAATCACGAAATGTGAGAAGCAAATGCAGCCGGCCAGTGGGATTTATTTGATGTACGTACATTTCCATAGAACTTTTTAGCAAAAACAGTGTGTAAGGAATAGTTGTATTGGTGGTTTGATATTTAGTATTGAAATTGGGAAACAAAATTTATCACAATAAGCTAGTTTATAACGGACATAAAGATGAAAGCATATTTTGTTCCCAACAAATCAAAATCGCTCCTGTATCAACAATGCGCATTCATAACATGCCAAACATTTTATCTAAACAGACAAAACATGCAGGAAATGGCCTGAAAGCTTGCTAGAAGGTTTGAGACTCCGTTTCCACCAGCTTGTGCCCACGCTAACAAGAATAAAAGAAGAAAGCGCATAAAAATACTAAATGGAATTCCGGCACTTTGCGTACCAGCGTACCTCATACGAGAGGACGCTTCACAAATGGAAAAATAAAATGAACACACGGAGCGAAATAAGACAGGCATGCAGCCATTTCTCCAGACAAAAGTCACACACACACACACAGGGCCCTGGCCCACTCTTCCACTTGGCTTCTCGACAAGTTTTTCCCATTTTTTGACACCGGGAGCATTGGTCGTTTTCCCTTATTTTTGCATTCACAGTGAATGTTGTTTCCCCCTCGACAAATACTAGTACGGTACCATTTCCCAGCACATTTTTTCCAGTCGTGCACTGTGCCCCCTTGGTCGGTGTTTGCGAAGAGTGATGCAATAAGGGAAGGAACTTTTACGATTCATCTTCTCCGCTCGTCTGACGTTCGTTTTTGGCGCACGCAGGAAAAAGGACACCAAGGCCAATAAGCCGTGCCCGCGGTGGGCAAGGATGCAGGGTGGCCGTGAGTGATGAAAATGGAAGTAAATCGCATTGGAAAACGGTTTGTGTTCGAGGACGTTGACTTTGACGCTGCTCTCGACAGTCGTTGAGATCAAACAGCCAAGATTGAACGATATTTGTCATTTTTCAACGACATATAAATATACATTATCCTCTTCAGTCCTTGCCCTCCCCAAACCGATGCCGTTACCTTTATTGTAAGCGGTAGCAACGGGAAACAATGGATGTGGGATACATTTCGGTTCCGTCGGGCAAATCCGGTTTTGTCAGCATGGGAAATGGGATTTTCATCACAATTTCCCTAGCCTTGCGTAGAATTTCGTGAAAGTATGCACTCGCTCGTATGGGCCATCGCTTAAACCAAGCATAGGGAAGCATTTTTCGGGTTGGTGGAGTTTGGTTGTAGGCGTTGATTGGAGCATAATGCAAATATTGTAATGGAACAAACGACGTTACACGTCGGTTCGTTGTATTGTCATTTTGTTCTTTTAGTTGAACATTTTTTACTGAAAATTCCAACGCTTTCGTGAACTGGAAATGTTTATATAAAAATATTTAATAATTTAAAACAATTGCAGCTAAATTAAGTTAACGACTAAACATTCTTATTGCTCGTTTTACGGTTACAGAATGTTCAACATGGAGACGCCTGGTACTTCAAATCGTTATGGAAAACAATATATGTTTTTTCATAGAAGTAAAATACAAGATAGATGATGTTCGTTCTTTATGAACTAAATTAAGAAAAATAAATGAGATATTCACTATCGCTTTAAACCGCTTTAAAAAAATAATTTCATTAGAATTGGATGATGGAATTGAATTGAAACCGCAACATGACATCAACGTACGTGTGACATTAAATAGACCCTGTACTTGGTATTGATTATACTGCTTTGACACTACAACACTGAACCACATCATCCATCAAATGCGTAGTAAAAATCTTTAAATTATTCATCACCATAATGAGTGGGAATTTACGCCAACTGGGCATCGGCAGACCTCATTCGCACAGTTCGCTGTGTCTTTGTGTGTGGGAGAGTGTTTGATGTGCATGACGTATCGTTGGAGTCTATCATATGTTACAAGCAAATTTAGCAAATATTTTATTAAAGCAAACGTAATTTCATACACAAATACGAGAACAACACATCCCAATTCGTATCAATTAATTTCCTTTACATTCAAATTCAATAATCCCATGTCTGTTTTAGACTTATCTAAAGGCTTATGTCATGTTGAACCGTAATTTAATAGAATGGTTTATGTGTCAACACGTTATCAACACGTAGAGGGCTCTGAGCTCTCGACATTATCCACTGACGCATTAATTAATCGAATATTGCATCCATCCCGTGACAGCGAATCAAAGATCTAGTCAATAGTTTCCGCTGATTTGCGCCCGAAGTCTCCCGTTTGTTCAATGTGTTCATTTGCCCGTAGAAAAGCATACATCATGGTCATCATCGTTCCCATTATACTCATAAGCCTGAAGCCTTACTCCATCACGGACACAACGGAAACCGTTTCCATTAAACGTGAGCGGTGAATGCACACGAAACTGCCATGCAAATATAGCTGCTTTTCGTTACTCGATGGTCCCCTTCTGATGGCTGATGGTATACGTCATCGTAATGTGAGACGACTAATGCAGCTGTTCTCGTAGGCAAACCTGATTCATTAATATTCATGGCATATAGAAATACGATACACAGCACCCACAAATCATCAACCACTATCGAAAAAGTTTCATGAGGCTTATCTGTGAGGTTGTCTGTTTGGTGTGTTCGTTAACGTACAACGCTAGTTAAAGTATAACATAGCAACACGAAGGTTTTAGTGTCGACCGGGTTAGAAAACAACCTCTCAGACCCTTCTTTCATGCTACAATTTTGAAACATTGTTTGGAAAACCTGCCTGTATCCGTCAATAGTCGTCAGACTATTCGAGAGTGGAGTCAAAACAGGTAATCACTTCACATAATTCATTCATAATACATTGTGTGTGGCAAGGAGAGCGCTGTGCATGCGAACCAAGTCATAACACTTGACTGGTTTCGTGATGTACCAGTCCACCTTTGATGTTTTTCAATTGCAATTTCATTTTGGACGTTTTGATGCCGTTGTTGAAAAAAGGAATTGTTAAATTATTTGTTCTCGCTACGCCATACTTCATCGTTACTAAACAAGAACGTTTCAAGTGTCTACCCATCGACACCGTCTACAGGTGCAATGGCACTTGTCACCAAAAGCTATCGCTGGAATCAAATTATTACTACCACGGCGCATGCATAAATAAGTGTACCAGCTGTACGTTGGTGAACAATATTTTTTTGCATTCCATCAAACTTGTTGACGTTATTATTTGGAGTGTGTTTCTGGGAAGACTAGGTAAAAGGCAAACCAAAAAAAGTGTATTCCTATCATCATGCAAAATTTGGTGATGGAACATAAATCTTCCCAAACGGTGTCAACTAACACTTGAAATGTACATGATTTAAGGATGTTCAGAGACAGTGTCAGTGACACGAGTTGCAGTATTCACATTAATTCCACGAAACACACATCTTTTATTTCCATTGGCCTTACAAAATCCTTATTTTAGTACATATTGCGAATGTTTCCCAATTGTTCAAGGCTTATGAGCTTTTCAAGCGAAAAACTCGAGGCTGAAAAAGGCAAACGAAACAAAACATCCCAGTTATGATACTTTTGCCATTCCTCGAACCAATAAGCCGGCAAAAATATTGATGAAAAAACTTTCTCGATAACGACAAAAAGAATTAACGAACGTTCCCAGCACGAAAAAACCGTACCAGAGCACCACTTAAGACTGACTCGCAATCTTTCAATCAACTTGCAAACAATGTTTTCTGATTCTAACTGTTTGTATGAACGTTTTTGCGAGGGAAAGAGAGAAAGATATATAAAGGGAGATATTAACCATTGATAAATAGAGTTTCACTCGAAAAATCCGATAAAATAAATAGCACAACTTTGAAGGGTAGTTCCATACAAGTCTATCATCTGGGACACATGAGAAATGCGGTGGGTGAGACCGTACTTTTTCCTCTCTTTCTGATCTTGTCAGATTCGTCCAACAGTCCACCTTCGTCCTTCATTCAATCGTACACACACTTGTTGCTAACCCGGGGCACTATGTTACTTTACTAACTGAAGATACGTCCATCAAGCCAACGGCTATCGGGTGGAAAACATCTATCAAATGTTGCGTCGGTTGTAAGCCATTTACATTTCGGTATGTTACTCTTTCAAAAGTGACATACGTTGTCACACTGTTGTTTGCTCAATGCAAATCCTACCACCGTTAGAAATGGAAAAGAAACCAAAAATCGAAACAATCGATTCTAAGCGGACTGAACGATGAAGAAATGAAAATAAAGTCTAGTTAAAGTGGAGAATTATTCCCGCTTTTCATCACTTTTACAAATGGTTAAACGAAAAAATGCAGTGCTCAAATGTTTTCTCATTCCGTTTCGGCTTAAAACTGATTTAATTTATCAAGAAAAGAAAGTGAGTGCCTTATTAAAAGAAGAATGAAGAATTTACCTTAATTTTCTGGAGTTTGTCTTCAAAACAATCGAAGAAAATTATTGACAAATTAGATCTTTTCTATTTATATTACATGACTCATTGGTTCTGAGCGTCGTTTGACCCATTTCGAATGAAACCATACCGCTGGCAGGAAACAACACGATGGTCCATCTGCCAATGGGATATTTATTGCATCCGACAGCCATCGAATGATAGGTTCGGTAAAATGACCAACCAACAGCTGCATGAATGCTCCAAATCGCACGATGCCTAACTGCGATGAACGCCAATGAAACGTGCCAAACGGGCTTAGGAAAGCATACCTACGATGGCACGAAACATTGTTTAGTTTTGTGTCTTATCTTTCTCATTCTCCGCTTGCTTCCACACAGATCTTCATCATTCGAATGCGTGAAAAATGTTGTGAATCAGTAAAATTAGTATTAGCCCGTTCGTTAGTGTGCATACCGGTCCGCTAGAGAACGATTTATTTTGTTTGCGTTCGGGTGCTTCTTTTCGCTTAGGCGCCATCATCAAACTTGAATTCGAAGACGAATAACAATTTCGGTTGACTCACGTACACACCGTCCATGGTTGATTAGCTCACAGGGATTCAGAGACCGTCCTGAACGGCCTATACCGATCCCCGGTTTCGCGGAGCAGCACTGTTTAGAGGCTTAGTGGGGAAAGTCAATAAAAGAAAGGAAATAAAGAAAAAGGGATTCGTTAATGTAAGCAACAGCGAAAAACCGTACAATTTATTTCGCTACCAGGGAGGGGAATCCTTTCACTAATACTACGGTATTTATTATTTTCCGACGGTGCCTTATTTGGAGATGGTTTGATTTTCGTATCTAAAATCGCATTCGGCATCAGTATAAACACATTAATCTATTAAGGGCATGGCGGCACGAAGGACATAAATCAATCCGTTCAAGCAGTGTTCGGTTCAATTTACAAAAGAAAGCAGATTTTTCAAGGAGATAACATGCTAAAAGCAGCAGGAAAATACGCAAAGTGCTTTGAGAAACACTTGTTACGATATATTTCCCTCGCAACAACATATTAACATAAACATCTATTATCGAAAATAAATCCATACTTCCACGAGCCAGACACCCGAAACAAAGCAAGCGTCGAGAAGGAAAGTCATTTCTTCAAAAATCGTGTGAATCGTCTGCGCTTAACAAAAGGTTTCTTCACCCGCAGCTCGGTGAGAGGACGTCCACTCGAAGACGCTTTTATTGTATGGCGTCATAATAGAATATAATGATTTTTATAGCCGTCTGCTAAAGAAGAAATAGCCAAAAAGCACTTTCGTTTATAGCGTTGGTTCCTTTCCAATAGAGGGGGGAAAAAAGATTAAGTCCAATTCATAAAAACAAATTTAAAATGATCATTTTGTGCACTAATGCCATACCGCACGCTTCTCCCCAGCTCACTGGGCCGCATTGTGATTAAAATATAAATGCCTTTTTTATCCGTCTCTGGACGGACGGACTTTAAACACTTTCCTTTCCGTTGGCACCCACCACGGGTAATGGTATGTCGTCCATTCATGCTTTTGCAAAATACCAAACGGCACGATCGGTTCTCCTTGACGAGAATGTTACTGCCAATTCCCATGAGTGTTTTACAAAGATCCCCCCTGCGAAGGCGCCCGTATTGAAGTCAGCAAGAAATTCTGTACCGGAGAGCGAAAAAAAATGGCCACACCGCCATATCAGATTACCGAACGATTAAAGTTTATATGCCTTAATTGCTGACACAATGTCTCGCTCTTTCGACCGGTTCGCCTGCTTGTACCGCCTTCGTGACTACATTGCATGGCCGTTGGTCTACTGCTTGTCTCAGTTGTTTGGCTCGAAATTTGTGAACTGTTTTGTTTTTCCTTTGTGTTGTTATACACCTTTCTCCCACTGTAATGGCGTTTCCGTGCAGTTAGTGCAAATTAATTCGAAACACGGAACGCTCGGCGCCTGGCACGGAATGAGTGAAATTACAGTTGAATACATATTAACCGTAAGAAAAATGCTTGTTTAACAGCTTATAAACATATTGGAGGGGGAAACATTTTGTGGACATTGTGCATGCGTGTTAGCTGGGAAAGCCTACTAGTGTTATTTGATTTTTTTTCAATAAAAATCATTTGAATCAGCTCTGACGGTGTTCTAACAAACATCGAATCTCAATCAACGAATTTATGTGTAATTTATTCATAAGTGTTACTGGTTGGACTAAAAGACGATTTCATGATTATTACAACTTCATTTAATGTAGGCGTTCATTTCGCACCTATGTAAGCTACGGGCCTTTTGAGAAATGGTATCCTCCAATAATCGAAGCCGTCATGTACGATAGAAATGATGAAGATGGCGGATGATTGTTGCCATTTAAAGAGGGATTAATTCGACTAGAAGTTAGTTCGTAGCAAGAAGCAAATCCATTGCTTGAATCAATGTTTTACGCTTCTGCTATCAATCAGCAACACAGAACGGACCTCTGTTCAGTCTTTTAATGAAACGTATTTTCATGTAACTGAGCTGTTAAATTTGTTGAATACAGCACGCTTTACGACGAACTGTTGCTTTTTGTGGCCGTCCAACAGGGCCAGAAAATTAATCAACTCATCTTTTCAACCAACAGCACACGCACGCACTCCGACAACACCGAGGTGCTGGCTATGTTCGTTTCGTTGCTTGGGAAGCATGCCATTGCTTCACATCGACTAAAGGCAAATGGGTCTGCAATACGAATTTAAAATGATTTTACGACCTAATTTTCTGCTCTTCGTCGTCTCGTTGCCGTATCCTCTCCATCAAGGACGTTGTGCGCCATCCGGCATATCTTGCAAGGGCTTCTATTTCTGTGCCGGGCCCGTTTCAAAGACGCTGTCGGAAAAGCATCCCGTTGACTTTAATTGGAATTCTTCGCCCAGTTCCGTACGAGCTGGGTGGCAGCATCTTCGCTCACTCCGCGCTAGGTTGAGCGAAACGCTTGGAACGTAAGGAAAGCGTATCATACGGAACGTGATCGGGGCGGAGTTTCGTCTGAGTCTGTTTACGGAGGTGACAGAAAATTACTACAAACTACGTTTTAACGTTTCTCCTCCACCGTACCGGCACTGCAGCACCCATGTCGCAAAACAATCACAACAGCATTCCGAAATGATGTACGACAGTGGTTTTTTTTTGTGAGGGAAAAATATGCTGCTCAGCAAATGTTGAATGTATCTTCGGCTGCATTACAATAAAATATGTTACTCGTGCAAAAACATATCACGTTTTAGATGAAAACATCCTTCGTAGAATGTTACAATGCACGTATGCATCATTCATTTTTATCATGCCGAAAGACCTGGCTTGGCATAGAACATTTCGATTCATTTGTATTTGTTTGTTCATGCTTTTAATAACGTTTCTATTTCACTTATTTATTTATAATCTTTTCCAATCTACGTTGTATTCGTATTCGCTTGCCTTCTGAGTACAATCAAATAACTCCTCTTTATTTATGGGATATAAAACATGAAGCACAAAATGGAAGCACGGGAAATGCTGACTGCATTTACCTTTCCGAAGAAAAGCGAGCAACAGTTATGAGAGAATGTTTTTGTTCCTGAGCCAGTATGAAATATGTTTACAAAAAAGGAAACAAGTTCGACTGCAGAAACTCGCACTGTTTGATATTCTGCTTAAGCAGCTTATGACGATTGTAGCTTTCGTTTGCATCTGCTCGCTACAACAAAAATGGTTGTTTATTGCTTCTGTCCGCACGAAAATAATATTAGCTTTATTTATGATCAAGAAGAGTTTGCTACTGCACCCAGTTATAAAACTCATATTGATTTAACACAATACTTTTAGATAACTTTTCAAGGAACATAATCTGGCACTTTTTTTTAAATCAATCTAGCTTAAAAAGCCTATAAAACGTGATACTTTAAAGTTGTAGGTTGAATATTCTATACCTTTCAGCCAAAGTACAGGTAAAAACATTAGTGCACAAAAGAGCAAATTTGCAGACGATTTTTAGCTCAAATATTATGTAATCCTTTCGTAAAACAGGTTCTGTCATACTCGGCACATACAATAAAATAGTACAGTGCAGATACACGTACCTTTCATCTTGTTTGCCATCCAAGAATAGTGCGAATAAAACACGAGAAAATGACCGCGTATTTTTTGTCCAAACATAAAGTGCAGCGAACGGTAGTGCACATTCATTGGACGAAATTTTATCTCTGACCACATTTTCCACTTTACGGTTTATGAGTAGCATTAAAAAAAAAATTTCCATCTATCTACTCAACTACACCATTCTGCTCGTTCAGGCTGTCATGATTTATCTTTTCTTTACCTCCCGTCGGAACCAAGCAGAATGAGCTGAATCTTGTGTTGATATGAAGCGAGGGTTTTGATAGAGTTGCAGTTTTGCCTACTCTGTTACGGTATCTTCTGTCGCTTCCCGGGAACACGTTCCTTTATTGCTTTTCTTCCGGTTGTGTATTAGCAACGCTAAGCCCTACTATAAAGCCAACAGCAGCGATACGTCTTCAGCAGTTCCAAAAACCGGTCCCATTGCCAATGCGCGTAGCATGTTTTTTTCGTCAACCCTACGCGTAGTGTTGATATCTTTGCATTTAAAGCACCATCTAGCCGGAAAACATTCGTCCGGCGGACGGCTGTTCTGTTTGCCACCTGGCGTTGCTACAGCCTCGCGATTTGGAAGCGATTTCCGGGTAGAACGAGAAATATGAGATTTATTAGATTGTATTTAATGCAAATTTGATCTTAATTGAGTTTGCCAAATATGCTCCAAACGCCAAACGACCGTTCTAGGTGTAGAAAGCTGATTCGGTAGCGACAGGATGCACTCAGTAGCAGTTCAGTGGTTCAGTTGCGCACTCTTCAAAACATACGAAACATACAGCATTCAACCCAACCAACCTCCCAATTGCCGACATGCAGGCGCCAGCCGGTTGCTTTGATTTTAAGTGCTTACACGTTTCTGGTTTGAGTTGTGTCAAAAAACGGGGTTGGCACGCAAAAAAAAAAAGAAAATTTCCGTACCAAACAAATGGAAATGGAAACGAATTAGATCATAACTGTACCGCATTCTGACGCATTCATTTTTCTCTTTCTCTTTTTACAGAAATGGAAGCATCAGCACATCGTTCAATGGTAGTTGTTACAACGGGAAAAAATTATACTTGCGTGATGCAATCAATACAAACGAAACGATAAATCAGCAACATTTTTGTACAACACTATCTCCACAGTAATCACACCCCTGCAAAGAAATTTTTTGCCGTGGCTACCGTCGAACGGTACGGAACGATAAATGTAATTCTGACAACGCAAAAGCTTGGCGGATGGTTCGGACGTAAATATATTTCAACAATACTCGCAATCAGACGTTCGCCTTAGATGCTGTAAACTGACCATCAAAGCCCTCGCAAAAAGCGGATGTTGTACAAGCGTTACGCCAAGAGCTTCTTTTCGATTCTTGCCACACCAGCGTTACCGTGATGTGAAGTGGCTCGTGCAAGTTCTTACCATCTGACTATGAACGCTGGTCATCAAACCTGCCAGCTACAACAGTGCTCAACTAGTGACATTGATGTTGTTTCCAGTTCTGCACAGCGGACAAGGAATGCCACGATCGCTCCGAAACACGAAACCAGCACTCGTTCGCCCGCTGAGACATTTGCACGTACTGGAGATGAAGCTGTAAATAATAGTAAGCCCTGTGTTGGGTGGTTACAACTAGAACCGAGTAGGCTGACATAAAGGGCAGCAAAGCGTCAATTTATTTGTTTCTCCCACAAGGTGACGTACCGTAAGCGAAACAGTCCAAAAGTGTACATCGAGAACTAGTTCTTTTGCCCACAATAACTGATAGATAGAACGTACGTGAGCGAGTCATTCTATAGGGAGAAGGAATAACGAACATTAAACAAACAACAAAACACGTCTGTGTGCTTCCGTACTGAGTAACTTCGGAGAGGTAAAAAAAAGTAAAGCAGAGAAGAAAAAAACAGGAAACAGTAAACACACTCACCAGCCACAAGATGAGCTTCTTCAGTTCGCTACAGCAATACGTGACGAGTGGGGTCGCCGGGCTCGGGTTAAACCCAAGAAGGTTTTCCCTATCGCGCCAGGAATCGACCGAAGGTTCTTCCGGGCCCTCCGGTGGCCACTCGTCTTCGTCGTCCTCTGTCACCTCGCCGTACAGTATGGGTGGACCGGGAGGTGGTGGTGTATCGGGTGGCATGGGCCACAGTCCTGGCCCTAGCCCGGGGGGCCCCGGAAGCAGCAGCCAAGGCATGTGTGGTCTCGCTTTAAGCAGCAATATCACAACGGGTGGTGGAGGTGCAGGATCAACCGGTCAGGGAGTGAGTGGTGGCACATCGACAGCAGCAGGAACATCGCTCGGTAAGTGGATAGCTGATGCAGCTGTGCAATTCTTGCACTGCTCTTCTGAAATGTAACGTCACTGCACTCACAGCGAGGGCTCACAAGTCATACTGTCAAGTGGTGGCTTAGGCAAAAGATTACGGCCATGTATCGCGCGCGGTATCGGATTGGGCGAGTCGCGTTCTCGATGTGATGTAAACGATACAGCAAAAGAAATTGATTGCTACACGTGCCTTTCAGGGAACTAGTTTTGCAGTACAAAACCATGCACATACGGCAATGGTGAAGAGTTCTTAAAACGCGAGGCAGGTTTAGGGGATATTCGCTTCCGTCATTTAATGTTCAGCTTGTGGTTTTTTGAAATGGAAGAGTTGGAATGAAACAGGAAGTGTTCCACATGCTCGAGCGCACATTTTCTGCAAAACATGGTGGCACTTTTGACGTTTAATAAATGCAAAGCATTTAACAGAGTGAGAAAACAGAAACACAACAGAAATGTTATTGAGCGGAATGTTTAGTTTCTTCTCCTGGTCATATAATACTTCAACATTTGATTGGGATGTTTTCGAGCACTCTCCATGAGACTTATCACGTACGTACATTTTTATTTCATATGTTAAAAAAACAAGATCATTCTGTCCTGCAAAAAACGTACTTACCACACTTTGTTGTCGAGTAAGATTTCCAAAGAAAAAATCTGTCGGGAAAAATTTCATGACTGTGTAGATCGGTGTCATACACATGACCTGACAAACCAACTATATCATATCCTGTTACACTTGTAAGACATTCATCAGTGGAAAGTCCTTGTTCATGAATTAGATGACAGATATTGTACCGTCATAGGTAAATTCCTTGGAAATTTTTTAATTGGAGCTTTGATTAAAAATACAAAGCAGCAGTTTTCGTCCAGAAGTTCAAGATTTGGGTTACGGCTTATGAAGATCTTGATTAGCGTCAATTTTCACTCCTGATTCGTTTACCGGATATGTTTGCTCCTTTTTACTGTTATTTCTTTATTCAATATCGCAGTAAAGCCAGTATTTCTGAATAGTTAAAAAAATCCTAAGGCTCTTTATGGTTGACGACAGTTGATTACCCAACAAATTTCAACCCACATTAAAAAGACCCCTTCGTGATATTTACCCAGAACGATAAATCTTATTCAGATGGTTAGTCCGCTTGCACCGGTACCACCAATGTAAAAATCACTATTCTTATAAAACAAACAGCTTCAGGCCAAAACGTGTTCATGAGCGCCCGATTCATAATTCTGAAAGGTATTTATTATACTTCGCCTTTGCTTTAATGCTAGTCCATCAGAATGCTTTTAAACTGAGCATATCCCCTCAGAGGATGACACTTCATCAAACACCAGGGAAGGTGAAAAATATTAATCATACATTCTACACCCTTCCAGCTCCTTCGTACATCGCTGAAACGGCGAGCGAAAATAGAGATGGATTAGATCGGGTACGATGAAGTGGGATATGGGATGCCCGAACCTTAAACCACGCCCTACCCTATGCCAACGATGTCGCCTGACAGCCCGTTCGCAACAAAAGCACTTTTGAATATTTCAAAAACTAACTCACCAAAAGCCAACATCCATAAAACATGCCTGCACATGATGACGGGATTCGTCGAGCCGGTCGTTCTGCCGCAGGAATAAAACTGGCTCGTGCTTTGAATATTTTGCTTTATACTCGGAGACCCTTAAGTGACAGTTTGGAGCACGTTTGGAGGTGGAGTGTAGGGGGTAAAAAAAAAACAACATCAACAAACGGTCTTTATGGGACTTTCCTCAATCCAGTTGTTCAACGGAAGGTGAAAGAATTATTAATCACCAATAACCCCCGGTTGGGGTTTCTTTCTCGTTGTGTGAAGATATGGGATCAAAGTTATTCCAACTGCCACAACACAAATGGTAGCGTGGGAGTGCGTACGTTCGGAAGTTCCATGTGAATGCGGATGGAAGATGAGCAGCATCATCAGGACCAGCTTTTTCGTCTCCGTGCGTTTCAGAATCCACGAGAGAATCTAAATTGAATTTGGACCTCATCCTTGCTGGCCATCGTTAAATATACGATCGACTGCTATCAGGAGGATTGTGTTGAAGATATTTGCTTTTTAATTTCGCAGCCAGTTGGTTGTCGTATCGTTGTTTTCTGATTGCATTACGTGCTGTCCTTTTAATGTTAATGCGTTTCATGTATATTTATTATTTTCTATTGCGTCTGCCTAAATGACAGATGTGTTTGTTATGTGTTACAGTATAGAATGGCATCCATGGAGGTATATTTGAAAAGTTTACTTAAATCAGTTTTAACCGGCCTTGACATCGTTTTTCTGTTTTCCTCAGATAACATTGATTCGTATAAATATTATTCAAATAGTATTGGTTGTTGGTCAACAACGACACTTCTTCATCCCTACAAGGCAAACAAAAAATGAACTGGAACACATGTCAAATTAAGTCCAACAGTTTATTTACCGAAAGCTGTGCCAATCGTATAGAATAACATCAGACAACATGCATAAAACATTCAGTTGGAGTGGCAAAAAGCAACCCAAAGCAATCCACCTGTTGGCTAACGCTCTCTTCGATGAGAATGAATAAATTGTATACCTTTTTTTTGCCCTCTGTACGGACATCATTAAACAGTGGAAAAATATGCTCAATGCCGTTAGTAATTACCACACCCGCCGTATATTATGTCCGTGGTATTATGCGTTTTGTTTCTACATTCTTTTTCATCCCTCTTTTCTAACACCTTCCCGTCCGGCCAATCTGGTCTGTAATCAAACAATTAGACCGAGCAAGGCCTCGCACATGAAACATGAAACGATGGAGCTTTAATCACTGCTCTGCTCCAACACACGGTCGTACCTTGCTCATGTTGTGACTCGTAAATAAATTATACTTCACTCCATTCGAGCATGAAACTGTCTCGCGCCCTTGTTCCTGCTGAAGATCACGAGGATATGGTGTACATGCTACAGGGTCAAAAGCAAAGCGTAATGCCCCTAACACCCAGACTGTAGCTGATTGCAGATAATTTTGGGGAAGCGTTCGTGGCTGTGGCATTCTTCTTCTACAGAGGATCTTCTACCGCCAACACGTATCGACACGGGCTGGGATGAGCAATGTCATGTCGAATGAGTGAGTACGATGACGATGATGGGATGAGTATCCTCGGGACTAATTACGAATCCATGTTTGCTCTAGCATACAATGCAACTGCAACAGGTGAAAGAGAAAAAATGACATGAAAAATGTATTCGCTTAAAGTTGGTTGAATGTAGCAAAACATTCTTGCTTAGTTCGCTGACTTGTGCGTATTATCACGATATAGTTACTGATGCGATAATACAAAGTATAATTTTGTATCTTTTTAAATGAAACATGAATATTTACACTGATTTAAAGTTTTCCCTTGCTACCATTCAGACGGTTCATTCATGTATGTTATTTTGTTACAAAAACAATGTCTTGGAGAAACAGGGTGCGATCTCTACTGACAAAGAATTTTGAAAGTTAAAACACAAATTTCATGCAACCATGTGAATGAAAGCAAGAAAAGAAGAATTTTGTAACCCACCATTAGAGAGAATAGAGAATTTTCACATGACATGAAATCATAGTGTAGTGTAACTTGTTTAAAAACGGTTTGCATTATGTCGCCCGGTATTACTAGTGTATTTTCACGAACTCCTTTGTATGCACGAAAAACACTCATGAACAAACTCCCATAGGATGACTTACATATCGGTGTTTGCATGCGTCTGTTTTCTAATAAAATGGAATGCCCTAGATGCTTGGAAAAATTTCCTTTCCTCCATTACAAGAGTTTACATAAATAGAGTAGAAATTAGCCTATCCTCCGCTAATGGGTCATAATTTCATTCCTGTTTTATAGCCCCTCTATTACGAAATGCTTCTGTTTACATGCTTTCGATCGCTTCGCAAGGACATCCCCAGATAATCGATTATCTTCGTCAGTGGAGAATCATATTTATATTCTATAGATGGGAGACTTTCCCACTGAAATGTTGTTTTGATTGCCGTTAGGATTTATGCTTATGTAAATCTCATCATAAGGTTTAAATTCATGCTGAGACGAAGTCTTGCGAATGAAAAGATGAAATAAATTGCGTATAAATGGCATAATGTTTTGAATTCAGTCGACGTGACATAATCTGTTCTGAGAAAATGTTTTCTACCACCCCAGGAATGATACCATATGCAAACAAGCCAGGAAGCGTTGAAACAAAATAAAGCAATCTTAAAATTGCGTTTCCTAATGTAAAAATAAGCAAAAAAAGACAATATAATTAACTTCATCGGTCAATACGGTAATGCTCGAAGATGTTTTTCCACGCGTGTATCGCAAGAGGTATTTTTCAAAATGTGTTTAAACTAAAACATGGAAACCTAACAATCTACATCAAAAACTCCTCGTCTCACGAGAGCATACACACAAGCGAGGTTGAAGAACGCGCCACCATAAACAACTAATGTCAGCAAAGTCAAAAGTTCTTGCAACGCATCGTCCCTTTCTAGAACAGATAGAGCTGCAATTCGTTAGTGAACAAAATGAAAACTTTTTGCTTGTGCTATTCAAGCGTTTCAACAAAAGTGGAATGATTGTTTTGCTGCCTCGTTCAATTTTCATCAAGTTTAAATTCAAGAATGGCCTGATAAAAACCATGGTAGCATATAAAGTCATGTTTTGCAGGAGTTACGAGTATTGACAAAGAGAAAATATTTGTTGCTGGAATTTTTACTTATATCAGAAAAATGCAAACAGCAACACTGGATGGAGTTTGAGTTTTTAAATTAAAAAAATAGCGCAATAATCTTTAATATTCCATAAGTTGTGTTTCTCATTCAAGCAGCGCATGACAATCAAATTGTAGAAACATGTAAGAATCATTAAATAGTATCACAATAGATGCAAAAAAAGATGCATAAAGAAAGACACCCTAAGGTTCTCGCTAAAGTTAAAGATCCTTCTAACGAGCATCCGCTTTCATCCGCTGTATCTCGTACCTCGTAACTTGCTGGCGAAAGTTAGACACACTATAAATTATTATTGCATCTTCTCGACACAACCTACCGCAACACCATTTGTGTGTTGCATCGGACCCATTTGTGTATGTGTGAACGGCAATGAAGATCTTTACGGTAAATTGCTTCCCAAAACTCGGTACGTTTGTTTGGCAGCTGTTTTCCTTTTCTCAGCAAACCGTTTGCTTCTTGACATGTACTTCCTTCCGGTTTTAACCTTTCCAACTTGCCAAAGATCGCTTCCTTGTAATGTGTGTGATTGTATTTGCACACAAACAGAACAGAAGATATGAACGAACTCTCTAAGAGTTTACACTTCGGAAAGCGTTGCAACCTCCGGAGTCCTTCAAGTTATTGCAATAAAACTGTAGCGCAGAGCGAAGGGTTAGTATTTGGCCACAATAAATGAGTGAAACGAACTATTTTAGTTATTTCCTATCAAGAGCCATTGGAGTTTACTAAAAAAATATCCTTTTAAGAAAAATATCTGCCCTGTAGAGTGCTGCAAGGGGAATCACACAATACTTCTTCACAAACTAAAGCCAGAACGTACGTGTTCGATATCAAGCAAGCACAATAAAAGATAAATTAAGCCATGTCTTACATGTAAAGACTTCCGACAGCAATTGCGATGCCAGCAGAACCCGAGGTTCCCTCTACCTTGTGGTTCCAACCGGGTTCCATTGGCCGAACAACACGTGCGAAACGTGGAGAAGAAAAAAAAACCATTGCTGAGCAGAAAACAGGCTCTTACATTCGGCATTTCAGCATGCATGGGTGTGCCTGCACGTGAAGCCTGTTGCCTGATTGCACATTTATTCATTCAGCCGATAGTTCATGTGCATGTGTAGATGAGCGTATGTGTGTGGATGCATTCATGTATCGTTCGTCTACATTTGCCTCTTCCGTATTCATTTAAGTGTAGAATTTGCCAACGGGGCTGAACCATCACCTGCACAGTGCACCTGTTTTCCATCTCGGCGGGTGGGCGCATTAGTGTAGCAACATAATTCAATGATTTCATTAGACTACAATAGCACTCGAGTGTTGGGTCAGCACTTGTGTCACGAAAGTGCACTTGCTGGTATGCTACCAAGGCAAAGGTAATGGCGTACGCCTTTCCGTACCAGAAGCCAAATCACGGCTGTCTGTTGCAGGAGGGCATCTTGTGTGCGTGTGCACACACAAGCACTTGAAAACCTCAAACATTTCCGAGACCAATCGAAAACCAGTTCGGTCAGTAGAAGCATCCTGTCCTTGGGCAGTGTACGTGTGATCCTTCTGCTTTCAATTGTGCCATCTTAAAGTGTTGTTACGGGATCATATGATGGAAAACGTTGGCACTACACACATGTTCTTGCTTCGATTTTATCCGATTTCATCGATAACTCATCCCTTTAACTCATTTCATCCCTCCTTACAGGCTATGGCAAGGTGGCTACACCATCCACCCTCGCCGCACCCGGCACTCCGCCTATCCGGCGCCAATCATCCGGCCGTGGTCTCGATGCACTCGTACCACCAAACCGCCAGGGTTCGTTCCGTGGCCGCAGCTCGCCCATCAACCCCAACCCGCCGGACAAACCGTCGTTTTCCGTGTGGAAACGACGCCCGTCGTGGCCCGAGGTGGAAATTAAATCGTCGTCCGGGTAAGTTTCCCCGATTGGCTCTATGGATTTTACTATGATTTTTGTGTTTGTTTTTATTTATCCCAGCTCGATTGGGGACAGGCAGTTATCCGACGGGCCCAAAATGTGTGTGTGTTTTTTTTATTATTTTTATTCCCTTTTTGGCCATGAATATCCTTTCCAATCCAATTTACTCTTCATCCTCGGCTCAGTGTTACAGTGTACGTTTATTTATTGTTTTTGCTGCTCCTTTTTCACTTGTTTACTTGTAAACCGTTTTTTCCCCTTAGGGTATAATCCGAGGTACAGACACTCGTGTCCGTGGGTTAAAAATTCCCCTCGAAATCAAACACGAACTCTATTCCGTTTCGTTCTCTTTTCGACCAATATTCTAATTCAAACGCACGAACGCGTGGTGCAGCGAGAAACAAAAGCGATGTTGTTACTATGGTTCCAGGCCATAAATCGATTTGTTCGATTTTCTAAGTAGATTTTGGGATGTCGCTTACCGGGCTTAGTGTTATTTATGACGGTTACTTATTGGATCGATTAGTTACTTAAGATTTCCAGCCCGGCAATCTCCTCGCCCGCTCTCACTGTCATAAATTTAGGGCAAGGTACTTGCACCCCAAATTGAGCCTTTGTTATGACAACCAACTTTTATGCCGAACGGTGTGTAAAAAGCTCAAAATAAGCTATTCCCCTTGACATTACCCCTTGACATTGACATTGAACGAAGGTTCTCGGAGGGGTTCGTATGGTCGATAGTAGCAATCGAAACGTTTTCATTATCTTACCAGCTGTTTCATTAAAACCCATTTCATCCATGTGGTTCGTTCGATGAGTAACGACATAATGAAAAGCAATATTTTATCGTTCATAAAGTTTCAAGTTACGATTCCCATTGACACATCTGTTTGAGAAGGTTGAGACCATGACACTGTTTGCAAGAAAAATTTACAATCAATTTTACAGGCGATAACACGAATTAATGGTTAATACTAACACTAATGCTGATATCAATCCCAAAGCTCATGTCATGAAAATCGGGTTCTCTAATAAGAGACACACGCAGATGGGAGCTCACTAAAGTGTAACTCCAACCCGCAACCATGTATCGCTAGCAATGGATGCTTCTCAGCAACGAATCCCTCCCATAAGCTGCGTCGAAAGCAAAACAAAACCACCGGCTTTGGCTAGTTTAAATTACATTATTATTAAACCTTCCATGCTTGAATGACTTTCCGGGAAAGCATCCACGTGATGGGCGGCTGATATTGTGCCCGCTGCAGAATGAACTCACACTCCCAACCATTGGCCAAACAAAGGCAACCGGGCGCATTACACGCTTGCGGGTAACATCAACCCCAACATGGACAACATGACCAAACATGGCGAGGCACAAACATTGGTTTGCTGTAACGCGTTTTTGAGAGAAGTGGTGAAAAATTCATTAAACTAATTTCTTTAATCTTCATCTTTACCGGTATATGCGTTGCCCTAAAATAGATACCTACACCTACACACGCTCCAGTTAGTTCGTATTATCCACTCCGAAAATATGCGACTATATAGCAATATCCACTATGTTCCTGTGGCTTGCAACAGACCACCAGCAAAATGAAACACTCATGTTGCCGTTGAAAGGGACGCGCGGGATGTAATGTTGTCATAATTAGTTTTCGAAAACCACAATAAAAGCGACTCCACCCCGGGTGGTATCCAGTACTGCCTCCCGGCCAACGGGAAATAATGGACCTTCATTTCCTTTCTGCCACTGTGAGTGGGAAAAGGATAATGTAATAAAATAGCCCGGGAACAGGATCTCGGTGAATGGTGTCGTGAAATAAATGAAGCTTCCGGTTTTGAAGAGTCCCACCGTTCGCATACTGCACCTCGTCGAGTGAAGCGCATGCACCCACTGAACTGGGCAGAATGTGGAAAGTGAATTTAATATTTTGGAAAATAGCATTAGGAAATATTTTGTCCGAAAGCCGTGTGAAAACAGCAGTCGGTTGTAGTCGGAAAGATATATTGAACAGTCTTCTGTGTAGAATAGGGCTTGAGGATTCCGGTTCCTTTGAAAGCTTTATTGAGGTGTATATTGGAATTTTTCTCAAATATAAGCTAAAGTCTAACATATCACTACTCCAAGCACCAGGCAAAGAACCATTACACATTGTATTCTGATTTGCATTTACGTCACATCATTCCATGGAACTGCTATCTTTTGACCACCAACAACATCGAAAAGGCGGCCGAGAAGAGAGGAATGAAGCAAGCCAATAAGCAAAAAGCTTTCAACTGGTAGGGATTGTTATTTTATAATTGTTTCACAATTACGGTCGGGTTTAGTAAGCCAGTTGCAGGGTATGGGATTGAACCGGAAATGTTGAACAAGATGGGTACTACCTACCCTGTATGAGTTTCTCTCTATGCTTGTGTACGGTTCCGGTAGCACAACCTCTCACTTTTCACCCATCCCAGCTGTCATACCCCGCTGCAAAGCGCTCGTCCAAAGTAGCCCAACCGTAACAAAGAACTAACAGGGATAATACCGAGAATAATAGCACGATACACTTTCACATGTCCACGTCGTCCCATGGCTTTGCGGCCGTTACCTCGGGTTTGCAAGTGACGATCGAAGGGACAGCTTTTCCCTTTCTACCGGCACAGCTGCGGTGTCCTTGGGGTTTGGGGTCTGTCAAGCCATTCGTCGATTCATTTCGTTCCGTTTCGATCCATTTCGTTCCAGTCGATTGTCAGCATTGCTAAATGGGGTGTGCCACGGATTATGGGGTTGAAAGGTAGTGGTGGACATGAGGAGAGGGGGAATGGGGAATTAGGACTCGTCAATGGGGAACAAAATGATGTATCCATCAAGCTACTTTCACCTGGAGTTTTCTACTTCTCTTGTTTTTGATGGATAGTTTCACCGACAAATACGCGTGTTGTATTTTGCGCTGTTGTCATAATATAATTAAGCTTCCATCTAGCTAGTTTACTGACCCTTTCGAATATGGGATTTGATTTAAATCTAGGTTCTTTGTTTCCGTTTTTTGTTCCAAGTTGTATATTTACTTCATTGAGAAACTCGACCATCAACCAACTCGAACTCGACCGAGAAACTCAAAAATGGTGATGTTTTGCTGTATTTGCTCGAAGAAACTTATATGTTTCAATAATCTGAATTCCATTGAAATTTTCTCCACCACGTTCGACACATGTACAGTAAAATCTGATTTAATGCCAGTGAATGTGAATGTATTCAATTCGTTAAGCTTTACCGTTACCGTGGAACGTGCGGTATAACTGGATTGATAAATATTTAAATATGTCAGCTTAGCTAGAAAGCATGGTTACCAAATCCTAAGCAAATTCTGATTTTCGGAAAATAAATTTGTCAAACAAACACACTAAGATTAGGCTCTACAAATGGATTTGAATTTGGGATCTACGAATGGAACAAATTATAATACCATTATATTAAAGCTACTTAGTTTATGTGAATGTGTTACTAATAACTTTGCACAGCGTTGTAACGAAACATTTCGAACAAGTTTGATATGTTGTAGGAAACACAGAACAATGCATAATCATATCTCATCACGCATTGCACTACAAGAGGTCAACAAAGCATGAACAAAGCGACCGATGCTTTTCAAAATGGCAGACGAGTTTGGATCGGAACTCTAGTATCATTACAAACCGATGTATCTACTTCCGACTCATCGTTCATCGTGGCTAAAAGCTTTCCGCTTCGGAGTTTAAAGACCTGATGACGTGCATACCATCACTAATGGAAGAATATCACTGGTGAATAGGCAAAACAAACACGAACCCTTTTATGGTTCGCCTTAATGTTTTCCATTTCCTACACATTTCCGGTCCAATTTAACCCTGACAGGAAAAACTTCTTCGATTGTACCTAGGGTACATGTTTAATCGAGCTAAGGGTAAGGAAAGCGATGGCAGACTGCATAACAGAGCTCCAACTGTTGCTACTAATCAAAATGTGACTGCTTGAGTAAAACAATATTATTAAAGGAACATATCCTTTAAAATATAATACATACAATGGTGTAAGTAGATTTCTATTTATTAATCTTTTAAATTTATGTATATGCTGCCATGAAAGCACAAACACCGATTGTTCAGTCACGCAATGACAAGGCGAAGTCTTACTACTTGCTTACTTCACTATTCGCGTTTCAAATTAATGAAATGACTTCGAATTTACCCTTCAACTTATAACCTCAAATTACCTCCAACTGTTACTCGAAGCATTTTCATGGACCATACCCGGGATGCACTTTTCCATTTAGGTGTTTTTTTCAATTCCATTTATTTGGCTCCTGCCAAAGAAAGAACACAGCAAGCGCACGGTAATATGCAAACAGTAAAACGTACTAAACGAACCGCAACATATGCCACTTTTGTGTACCGTTGGCAAGAAGGCAGGACATGACGTTTACTGCATAACCATTCATCAAACATCTTCTCCATACTCGCTTCATGGCCGCACAACCTTTCCCTGGAATGTTCACCGAACCCGATCCGGCTGTCCATCGATCTTTGTTTCGTGCGGTCGGTGTTAAGCCCGCTTCGACGGTTTTCGGTTCGGTTTGGCTTTGGCACTGAGCCAAAATACTTCCGGCGGAAACCTGTTGCCAAAGCCCACAAGCCATCGTCGTCGTCGCTAGGTAATCCGACCGTAGTGTGGCCACCTGTTGTTTGTAGTCTCGTGTACCTTACTTACTGCATGCTCCCCATTCTTATTACCACCGCACGCGTTCTCTCCCGCCATGAGCGACCGACTCCGCCCACACGCGACTCCCATCGTTAGGGTGGGCGGCAGGACCGCGGATGAAAGCATATGCCCGCCGGCCCGTCGGCAAAGGCTCGGTAATGAAAACGTTTATTTTCCCGTACACTTCCCATTTCCACCGTTCCGTCGTTGTACCTCCCAGGGCAGGGCAGGTTGGTAAGTGCGTCATTTTCGTACACTCATCGACATTTCGAGCCATCAAGCACACAGACGAACAATTAATTTTGCCGACATCCATTATCTCGTTGGCGACATACTGGCAACATTATGCCCTCAGCCACCAAACTAGCCTGCCCTGTTTTCATTGTTGCACACGTACTGTTCGCATTGGGAATTGCTCTCGGGGGCAATGTCTGAAACAATGGCCCAACAGCATATTGTTAGGATTTTGGGTGTTCGTGTTGCTGCGGCGGTGGTGGAGTCTCGAGGACATGGGGTGCAGATCTGTTTTTGGTAGTGCTTTTTGTCCCATTTGTCATCCCTTAAATCGTAAGTTTATTCTAATTTAATGAAACGAAGAAAATTTTGCATCAAGCCATCGCCACTGATTGCCTGCTACGATGAATTTCTTGCTACGCTCACCAACTTCCATTAAAACTTCGGCAGCTATTCCAACCCCGTCTGTTGTTAGCTGTTTGTACAACAACAAAAAACTAATCACTGACGCCTTTTTTCTCTCTTTCTCTCTTTCTCTCTCACAAAACTTATCTCTCAATTTTCTCCTCCATCTTGCTTCCCTGTTTGCTGATTTCCTGCTATCACATGTTTTTGGCATGTTTTGCTCCACACAAATTTATTCATGCTCTACCTGTGCCCTAAACTCCATTACTATATAAAACAACAATGCCCACACAAACATCGCTTGAAACATGCTTTTGTGGTTGGAAAAATCCTTTTTTTGCAAAACCATTCCTCACATCCACACCCATTCCGCTTCATGAAAGAGTTCATAAATTTCTCGGTACATACATTTCACCACAAATCCTGCAACGAATAAAACCACCAATACAATGTGCAAATGAAAACAAAACAACAATCACTCAAACACACACACAAACACACACCGCACGCACGAAATAATCGCACACACGGCTCCAGTTATCCGTCCCGGGCCCCCATGATAATGGTGCAACCAGTGGCCGAGGAGTGTTTCTCCTCGCACGGTCCAAACGAGCAAGGCGTGACGGAAATAGTGTATCGCTTCGACAAAATGAATCCACCCTATAATAGTGTCGTGAGTGCGAATAACAATAGGTAACGATTTATGCAACAACCACCAAAAACACCTACTTGTCTCCACCTTGTGCTGTCGCTGCTATCTACTATCTTCTCCTGTACCTTCTCCTCACTTACTACTTGTGCTGTTGTTTACTACTGCGTGTACTTACTACTTCACTACTTCACTACACTAACACCTCTTTCGCTCTACTATCAGCAACACTTGCTACTAACTTACTCTTACTCGTTCCCAATGATGTTTTCCTGTACGCAAGCACATTCTGTTCATTCAAGACACGCGGCACACCGCCATTGGGGCTGTTCGATTTGTTTCACATGATGGCCGTTCGTAACTGTGTTTTTCGTTGTTGGTTTTCCGTGTTTTTGTTCTTTGTGTCGATGTTCATCCATGATATATCAAATCAAATCTTTTTTCCATGACAAATTTATCAATAAAATGGTTTAAATTTAAATGGATATCTTGAAGTTCCTATAGTTCTCTCATGCCTTACGAATTTCGTAATATTACGTATTGTTTTCTCAATGTTATTGTCGATGTGTGATTTAATGTGCTTTCGATAAATATTCGTAAAATTTGTCAAACGTTCTAACGTTTATGTTCTTTTCAAATCAATTATTTATTTTTTATTGTCGTTATATTTCTGTCAACTTGTTTTTCTTTCCTTTTTGTGTATTTTTAGAAGTTTTTTTTATATTAGTTTCAAATCGACTTGTGTCTAATTTGGGATGTGTTTTTGTACCAGGAACATTATTTCACGTTCAGCTAAGTTATAAATAAAATTAAAAAAAAACATTATGTACATTTCAGCTGTAAATATCCTTGCATAAACAATAAAACAGTACATGTGTTTTCCTAATGCAGCTACTATTTCAGCGTCCATTTTATGGATCACGTTCAACTTTGGCACTTTGCGAATTTCCCCCTTTATGTCTATTGGTGTTTTTTTAATCGATTTATGTTCTTTACAACTGCCGCTTGGTTTACGATCATTCCTTTCATAGCCAAACTTTGCTTCATAAAATTGTGTGAATTCGTTGGACAACGCTAGGAAATAGCATTTGGAATTGGAACTAAACTAGAGAAAAACAGTGTACTCCTGCACACAATGGTTGCTCTTTCGATTACAGCGCTCCTTTGCAAGCACGATGGGCAGCAAAAGCAAAAGACACACTTCTAAGCTGAGCTGGCCCCAAGACCTCGGCAGTAACCTTCGCTTTCTATGCAAATCTGTATTTAAACCTCGTTTAAGCAGAATCACACCAAAATGGAACCACAAAACAGGATTAAAGAACCTTCACTTGGCGAGAGCAATAAGTGCTCATGAATAGCAAAAAGCGCGGAAAATGGACCACGACTAAGACGTGGTCAGAATGTTGTATCGTGGCAGGTTCTTGTCGAAGCCCAGACCAAGTATTAATGCACCGGGAGAGGAGCGAGGACAGGACTGAGGGAGGACATTTCTTTCTCCGTTGTCTTTCTGCGCGCTGTCCATCTTAAGCTGGGCGGCATTGCTTTTTGCATGTGCTCTCTTATGCTGGGAGCTGTACTGATCTAATCAGGGACAGGTTGTGTAATGTAAGTGAGGACAGAACCACATTTAACCTAGATTTTAATCAAAAGATCAGAACTGTCAGGGCAGATGTCCTTACGTTGTGTCAGATATTGCAACAATGGATTCCATTTGTGTCGCTGTTATCAATAAGATGGGTTCAAAATTATGTTTTTACAATTTGTATTTTGTTACACATTATTCTACGGACAATATTATCTCGGAAGATGATTCTTTGTGATTGGCATTAAAAATGTAAGAAAAATGCACTAACGATGGTTAGTTAGATTGGTTACATAAAAAAATTATATAATTATTTATCAGTTATTATTTCATTCTTTATCTACTGGGTTTCGTTCAAATTAAGAGACAAAATATGAACTATCTGATTTTAGACGACGCTTTAAGTTTTCGAACAGTAACAGTACCCATGATTCCTGGAACTACTTTTATATGTTTTTTTTCAGTTGCAACAATACATTACGTTGAGGAGACTAACAGAGCAATACATTCTAGAGCACAGTTATTTCCCAAAAGTTCTCAAAACTATACGCACAAAACATAAATCTCACTGTTTGTTGTAATAAGTTTCATTACTTCATCTACGCCATACACTCTAACACTGTAACATCCATAACACTTTTTGTTTAAATTCCTCCTCCCTACAATAAATGCATGAAACTAAAACTGTTCACTCTTTGCCGCGCCTTACCATTCCCATTCCGTGTCACAATGTGTGTCGCTGTGTCAGTTCCGAACAGTACAATGATTTCAAATCGCGATGATGATGGCAATGATGATGTGGCACCTTAACTCGATGTTGACGCATTGGATATTTCGTTGATGTATTGCGTGTACGGTGGCAAAACACTTTTATTTTTTTCCATGTATATCTCGTCAGTACTAAACGTTCCGTAAAACTCACCTTCTTTTACACACCGGTCAACAAGGTCACAGCTGGATGGTTCTAACGCGCCGCTTCATTCTCGTTCTCTCCCGTACAGTGTGCAGGAAAATGACGGTTCCTACTTCGAAAGTTTCACCGCCCTGTCATGGAAAAGCGAAAACCGACGGCTGTCCGCAGTACGGGCGGTGGAAACGAGGGCCGAAATACTGCCGGAAAATGACAACGATCGTCTGCTGGAGGATGACATCGAGCGGTCGGAACAGAAGGAGCATCTCTACCTGGACGTGCTGTACGCGATTGCAAACACGGTCGGAGCGCCGGCACCTGGTGGACAGGTAGGTCAAATGGGTGTTTCATGAGGATGATGAACCGACGGAATACTACATGGAGACGGATAGGTGTGGTCCTCGCCATATTTTCCCATCAACCATTCTTGTGCACTTTCATCTCCTGTCTTTTATACTAATAAAATCAAAACATAGGATTTTTGACATTATAAGTCAGCTAAAAATTATCTAAATTTCACATGTTTCACATAGTCGGAGGATGTCCTGATGAATCCTACCTTGTATATTATACTTTTCCATCGTAAAGGCTCTCAAGAGCCTAAAAGTATGTTTTCCCTTCATTCAGGGAACATTGTCCCCGAAGCAATTTGTTAAGTGCTAGGTGTCGCACATTCTATCGCACTCTAAAAATGTGAACAAACTCTTTAAGCTGCATGTTACAAGTAAGCTGAAAAGTTCGTGAAAAAATAACATTTTCCACGCACTCGTCCCCGTTTGACACTTTAACTTCTGCAGCATGCTCAACGTTAACATCAACGTATACGCTATCTAAGATTCTTTCCAGTATTATTGCTTTGGCACACTGATGAGTATGCTAATGAAGCAAAGCCGTGATAAACTTTTTGACCCACATGTCTGCAACGCATTTGCATTCTATGTTTCATTCCATTCTGGCACGTTATCGTACATTTCCCCATCCGTATTTTCACCACCTCTTGATGTTTATCTGATGTACGTATGTGAATGTGTGTGTGTCTGTATGTGCTCCACGTATTTATCTGCCATGTGCACCAGTTTCCCTCACAAAAACCCTATCCATTAACTTATATGAAAATTAACATCAATGTGTTCATAATTACTATAATCTGTTGTCTCGATGGAACTTTTGGATTTCCCATACCGTATTGTGTTTCATTGGCTATTATTTGTTTCTCTGTCTCTTAAAATTGGACTTCTTCGACTTCAATCAACTTTCAAGCTGTTTCCATCTTATTTGGGTACATTTGTCTAGTTTTTGCATTTCATTTTCTTTCACATTTTCATACTGGTTTAAGTTATTCTTCTTTTTACCCTTTTTCTCTTGCACATCTATCGTTCCATTTTCATCTCTCATTATTCTCGTACTGTTTCTATTAAACTATCTTTCTCTCTATTTCTTCTATAACTTCTATCACAACTTTCTACTCTTCTGTCTACATCTTTGCACGCATCGCGTACGTATTTTGCACCTCAACCCCGAACGAAAATCTAATCAAACGCAACCGTCCGTTCGTCGTTGTATGGAAACCTGTATGTGCTACTATTTGGTGCGCGACACGTGCAATTCGGCCCACAACCAAACGTAAAAAAAACCAATTTTCCATCCAACGGGTAATGTGCGATAAAACTCTTACTTTCACGGCACTGGACTACTGTGCATTCTATTAACACACATCACTTAAAAAAGCGACTTAAAGTAAATATACTAAACCTTCTTCATAATCTCTAAGGCAATGTTTCATAGTTTGTAGTACGATTTGTTCTAATTTAGAAAAGTCTGCATGTAGTTGGAAATGAATGATTAACTAGTGCCGTAATCATGATTCGTATACGCATACATTTCTAACATCATCGTAGTATTTCTCGCTTAAATTACCCTTGAATAGAAATTCGCTTAGTAAAATATTCACTTGTTTCTGATCATAAATTCTGTTCTGCGATGTACAATGAATTGGTTCAAAAATCGTTCTCTTTCTGCGCCGCGATAGTTTCATACATGCTCTAAAATTTCCACTGCAACGCCATCTTTTCAACCTCGTTCATCTATTCATCAATCGCTCTCACTAACCATCCATGCAATCGATAAACTGTCCCGCTAGAAACGAAAAAAAAGACACAGGAAATGAGTTTTACAGCTTAGAATGAAAACCAATTCCTTCGGGTGCACTGGGATGAAAAAAACAACGAGTATGCAACCGTACCAGGAACAATATTCCCTTCTCACGGCCAATAATTCCCTTCTCCAACCTATCCGAAATTCGTCTGAGATTGCCCCCAGTCAATGGGAACCGTCAGTTTGCTTGAGGTACAAAGACGTCTAAAAGAATCTCTGCTCCCGTGCTCATGTATGAGACCGCATCGGCCGTTCATCCTGTGCATATGGTGTCCAAGGTATGATGGAATCAACTTACTGCTGCATCGTTGGTTTGAAGCATAAATGGTGCACGCCATTCCGACCAGATTCGACCCTATTGACTAGCTCGTAATTGAAAGATTTCCATCGAAAGGTGACTCGTCCATCGGCCAGATGCGACCATCAAGCTGAAGGCTGAGCTAGTCGTCTGGTACCTTGACATTCAATAACTCGGGCCTGGTTTGCTGCATGATGAAAATATGTTTGAAGAATGGTTCGAACGGTATGCTTTTGGAGAGGGAACACAAAAATAGGCACAGAGCTTTTGCAAAATTTTATGCTTTTGAAAGCGAAAAACGGTTCCATATTGAATGTTTAAGGTGTTTTTTGGTATATGTGCTTCAATCTTACTGAACTGTTCGTCATCAACGAAAGGTTAGTAAAACACAAGTTTAAATGTTTACTTTTATAAATATAGTATTCAATATCCCGGATACTGCCCAATCTGATACACCAATGAAAAGCAGGATGTATTGTCTTAGTCTAATGGAATGTAATGTCTTATTCTGCAAGTCTCTCAAATCATCTATCATTTAAGAGTCCACTCCTATTCTAACAGTTTCCTAAAACCACGTAGACCTAGAGTTTTGGACGAGTGTGATTGTGTAAAGAAAATTTATAAGAATAAGCAATTGCACATTGATTAAAACGATTTTAAAATACCAAAAAGAAACACTTTATTTCTTACAGCTAAACCAGTGTAAGTTCTGACCCTTGTATATTTTACTTTTTAACCTTTGTTATTGTTACATCATAACATTAGCTGTTGTTGGAAACGATTTCCTCGAGTATTCATTGAGATGCCGGATAATTTGAGATGAAAATAAACTCGGAACCAAATGCCGATCACGATCGTTAAAAGTAACGAGAGCCGACTTTGAAATTTGATCACGATGGCAGTTCAGTTTGTGGCAAGGAAATCCTTATCACTCCTTTTATTTGGCCCTTTTCATACAATACCAAAAACCACCCAATATCTGTTGCGTTCGAAGTCTTAGTCAAACGGACATACAATAGCTGGTACCTCCTCCCAACGGTGCCATTTCACTCAAGTGCATCGGACACAACCGTGGTGACCGTGGGCGTTCGTACAATTTTCTTTAGGTCGTACCTTCTTTCTCTGCCATGTGAGCAACTTGCGTACGGAGCCAAAATTCATTCAGCTCGGATAAAAACGACCAGACGACGACGGCGTCGTACCGGGACAGATCGAATTGCCACCGCTGTGGTGGAAGCCGTAAGACAATTCCACAAAAAAGGATGAACGAAAATAATGTTCATTCAACCCTCCAAACCGTAGTGTTTAAGTAGCGTGGGATTTCCGATTTGCGTCACCAGAAGAAAAACGAAATGGGCGGAAAAAAAACCAAAATCTTCACCATGTGCAATTCAATCCTGCGTCGGTTAGCAAGAGAAATGATTTAGCAATAGACGCTGGCCTTCGGAGGATGCCGTGAGTGCTGTGAAGCGGTGAATGGGAGTATAGAAACTGTCAAATTCAGTCGATGATTGCATGCTATTACTTGTTGTCCTTCACTGAATGGGTACGTCAGGCGTGGACTGAATGGTACAATGACGCAAACGAAACCTCCTGTCTAAAGTTGGTTTTGTTTATCGTCATTTGACGTCTCGTTATAAAGGCCGATACTACAGTGCACTAGTGTGGCAACCTTGCATAGAACGCTATTCGGTTGTTTGTACTCAATGGAATATGTTATAATGCGAAACATGATATCGCACATCAAAATACCATTTTTACAAGCATTTCCGAACCCTATGCAACTGTTCGAAATAAAATCCCCTTACGTGCAACACGCTTTGCCCGGTGCGCAGCAGTAAAACGTTGGAATCTTAAACCATTTTACTGCCTGATAAAACACCACTGCTTTGTACGCTGCTGGTAAGTCAACTGGCTAGCTGGCAGCATATTCCTTCCCGCCACTAGAGCACGTTTGCTCGTCTGCTGCGGTCTGCTATATTAAATTTGTGGCCCATCAATGCTTTGTTATTTCTTGTGTCTGCCTGGGCTACCTGTGTGCTACCTGCTTGCCCTTGCCCAAACCGGGATCTGCATGACCGGGAAACGAATCCATCGTTTTCCGCGAGTGTATCGGTGTGTGTGTGAGTGTGTCTGTTTCGGATCCTACCTCAAGGAGGTTTCATCTTACCGACAGCCGAAAACTACCTACGCTCCAAGCACCATATGCTCCACCAATAGCGCGGACCGAATCGAATCGAAACCCTTAAAACCAGCTGGAGCACAAAAGTTCCTCTAGCTCGTTCGTTTTTTTTTTTTGTCAACTTTTTGGGAGTTTTGCTCGCTTCTCTCGCTACCCGTCTGTCTGTTGCTGCCAAACGAACGGGAGTAAAATCCAATACCGACCGGTGACACATCGTTTGCCAGCCGGATCGTATGCCTGCGAGGTAGCCCACCCGTTTCGTGGCACTGGATTGGAAAAACGAAATGGAAAAGCTCGTTAGAAAATCAACATTATACCGGGTGTGTGCCGCTGTGGAATGATATTTGCATGCATGCATGCATGGTAAAATTTTGATATGATCGGCATTTTACATTTTCTCACGAGTTTTCTCACAACTTAGCGGCTTTGGTATTTTATCTGTTCGTTTTTCTTCGGACCGCCTGTAAAGAAATTTTGCGGGAAGGTAAAAATCTGTGCAAGAAAGAAAAATAATTCAGTATTTTTCACGTAAGTCAACATTGGCTTTAGGAGCTGCTAAATATGAGCTATGCTGGTCTTAATAAATCCTCTCCGCATAATCGCATTTCATCTGTCAAATATCTACACGGCATGACATATTTCAAACCCAGCCCAGTAGTGCATTGTATCGCCTTGTAGTTTCATCCGCCATTGGTAGCGATGCTTTATTAAAAGGGAAGCAACTGGATGCATCTCATCAACGGTATTAAAATCACACTGATCTCATTCATCTTTCTTACCTTTTTGCCTATCCTTTTCGCCGCTTGTTGTGTCTGTATTCGTCGCCAACTTCCGCCGGCGGGACGTCACATCTACGTTACGGGCAAACATAACACACCACAAACCAACATCGCCACGGGAACAACTGACACGGGGCTGCAGTTTGCGCACTACAAAGAGGAGATGTACCTTCAGGCACAGCGCGTGTTCAACGTGTCGGCCGACCGGCACTACCGGCTGCTGCATGCCGCCACCGAGGAAAAGCCCAAAATCATCGTGCTTACCGTGATCGTACAGGAAGCGGAAGGGCTCGAGGCAAAGGATGCCAACGGTGAGTGTAGCTTTCGCTTTTATTATTAATGGTTTTCTCCCTTTTCACCCTCCGCGGTCTTCCTTTGTGGAAAAGATTTATACTGCACGGAAATGACGCATTCGTCATGTTGGGAAAAGTTTTCCAAAATATTGCTTTATGTAATATAGGCTGGAAGCCTGTGTTTCGTCCGTTTGTGCACTAGCACTGTAGGGCATGGTATTAGTAACTATTCGTCCCAAGCTGTGGATAGTGGCACATTTGTCCAGAAACTTGCTAAAAACTTGCATGCACTCTCGAGAAACAATTCAAAATTGGATGGTAAGATTTGCAATCTTTCCACAATTCCCTGCAGATTATACTGTTTTAGTAGTGATCCTTACAAAACGACTCTTAAAAGTAAATCAAAGACAAAATTTAATGATGTTTGTGTCTTTCTCGTACATAACCTTTTGATAGCCATCTAAGTTCTAATCTTCATGCAGTATACAATCCACTTGGTACACATTGTAAACACATCATTGCATATCCACTGGCAGTGATGTTACATCAACCATAACCAGCTTTACAACAAAATCCGCACTAAAACGATTACAGTGCATACGAGGTAAAGCTGCTACCATGCAAGTGTTGTCATATACCAATAAAGAATCGTAGCAACACCAAGCGCAGTCTCGCGAAGAAGAACAACCAAACAATGTTGGGATTCGCCTTCACGCTGGTGTGTCTGTGTGGGTGTGTGTCAATTTTTATAAAATATATTACACCCGCTACAGTCCCACTTGCGGCTCAATCTGCAAATGCCCTGTTTGTAGGTTGAAGACGGATGCGCCCGTGAAGCAAGTGCTCAACGGTCTGATGATGTACCATAAATTTAATAACGGAAAAACAAGTGTGCAATATATTAGGGTACGCGTTGCTTGGTGTACGTGGTTGTCAAGAGGAAGCAATGCTGGTTAAAATGAATATTTGCAAGGTTCAAGAGGATATGCACACTCCAGCACAGCTCAGTGAATTTTATTCTTGCGAAAAATATTGTTGCTCAATATTTTATCTCAACGAAAGGAAAATTACATCTGGTATTGTACCGTATATTTTGCTTCTACGTGATGTGAGACCGGATCATGTAATTTTACCACACAAGAAAACGACAATCCACAATAGCTTCTTTCGCCGTTCAACGACCAGCTAAGTTGATTTTCGGGAGTCTATTTTTAGCCACCCATTACCACATTCTGGCATCCAGCGGCGAAAGCACTTCCAGCATACAGCGCAAAACATCCACATCCTTGCCAACATGACCACAGTTTACAAAGGCGACATAAAACGAACGCCTGACTGTGTCTGTGTTTGTGTGTGTGTGTGCGTCTGCACGTAATCAGAGATTTAAGAAAGTGCGCCACTACCGTCGTAAAGATAAGCAGATTCCAGCGGCAAAGGAAAAAAAACACAAACACACACCGGACCATGAACTCACCGTACATGCCACCACCGCCATTGACTTCCGAAAGCCCATTAACACCATCGGACCAATGCGGGCATTGGAAGCCGACTGAATCGTTAAACATTCGAACAGAAGCTTTGAGATGGTGAAAAAAGCGTTCGTTCTTTTCTTACTTGTGCTTTCTTACTCCAGCTCCAGTACGCTCGCTTTTCACCTTTTTCCACCAAGATTGAACGTTGTGCTGCGGGCGATGGGCAAGCAAAGCACTGTCCCAAAGCACCCAAGGCACCAAAGCGTTCTCAATCTTCCCACCTTTTTTTTCATACCTTTCTCGCTAAAATGATTAGCCCAGTAATTGTGTAATTCTTTTACGCACTCTTTCCCACTCGACCCACCGTTTC
Organism: Anopheles marshallii; assembly: GCF_943734725.1. Lineage (NCBI taxonomy): Eukaryota > Metazoa > Arthropoda > Insecta > Diptera > Culicidae > Anopheles > Anopheles marshallii. The sequence continues at coordinate 77,817,349 of NC_071327.1, read as the reverse complement.
TTCCACCCGTTTCCGTTCTTTTCATTCATGAGCGCAGAGGATGTGGCATTGCCATAGCAATGACGGCTTTACAGAAAACTTTGGCTACTAGATGTAGGAAGTGTGCATACACTTTTTTAAAAATTGAACATTTCAATACTCCTGAGCTTGCAGGTTGTAGCAAATTAACAGCCAAAGGTTTTATTTGCTTGCTCTCTTCCTTTTCGTACCGGGGCAATCGTGGGATGGTAGAAATGATTGTGAAATTATGAGAAAAGAAAAATATGATACTTGTCAATAAAAAAAGTCATGCTCGCAAGATTCGTTTTTATTTTTGGAAAAAAAAACACTTCATAAGTGATCCTCGAGTTGGTGGAGCGACTGCTGACGCGTAGGCTCGTATTGATATTCTTCCAAAAGTTGTTAGTTTATTAATCGTTATGTTTCATCGAGGATTAGGAAGGCTAGAGTGGGACGGATTTAATTGACTCTTCGTATGGATGACTTCAAATATTAATTTGATTTGAAGCGAAACCAAGACGGTTGTTTTTTAGTTAATCAGTTGTTCAGCTGTATTTTAAAACGAGCCGAATTCTGTGAGCTAATCCGGAGCATAATTTCTCCAAAACGCTGTAAGCTTATCGTTTCACCGGTTAGGAAAGAAGCTGGCGGTTATTGGGGTTTATTAATGTTTCAACGGAATCACCACTTATGGATGCCATAGACAGATTCTTTCCAATTTACTACCCTTCAAAACATCAAATGAAGTAAGTGGTAAAACTCGATTCGCCGTCCGTTTTAAAGCTCACATGTAAAATTGCGATTCCGCAAATATAACCGACGATCCACCAAACGTTAAAGACAGCCGATAACCACATCGGTTCATTCTTCCACGGATAGTGCCACTTGCATCACTTTCTTTCGTACACTCTTGGGACCTACCATTATTCTCCTCTAACGCAACGCAAGTATGAAATTGCTGCGAAAGAATAAGGGAAAATTGCGGAAAAACTTCCTACCACCTTTCTATACCTTTCGACAATGATGGCCAGAAGTTTGCACAAGAAATCGCACGATAGCGGCCTAACTTGCTCGACTCCCGGCTCGGGCTCTTCGTTACGTGTTCTGGTAAAGCTGATAAAGGTGTAGAATGAATTCCCACTCGTTTGGTGGCAATGAAAGGGGGGAAAAAAACAAGAGAAAAAGACTCCCCTCTTCCTACTAACCGCGGGGGATTTAATTTGAAAGTGAAGAAAATTGAAATTATCGATTATTTTTACCACCATTAAGCCCTGGGAAAGTGCCGACGGAAGGAAATATGGGCGCGGTTTGCGCACTGTAGTGCGGTTTGATTGGTGAACTTTTCTCATCGAAGTATTATACAGTGTGCGGTGTGCGAAGGAAGTCAATATGTATCTGCCTGATGCGGTCCCACTCGATGGCCCACTCATAAACGAAGACTTAACGGCAACCAAGGAAGGGTACCGTGTGGCTCGTGTGTTTTACAGGAAATCGGAAATTTATTCATCTTTTATTATAGTAAGGTTCGGAAGAAATACCTGGGAAGCACCATTTTGCAAACCCAAATCCATGCAGTACCCTTCTGTACGGTTCCGCGAATATCTCTTCGGGAAGCCATCATGCCCCACAGTTTACCCTGTCCTATTTATAACCAAGCAGACAATAATCGTTTCGAACTTACTTTAGTAGTCGTCTTCCAACCGTTCCAACGTAGGTACCGACGACAAACGACACCAACGGGCCACGGCGTCTTTAGGATGCATTTATCCGCCTGTCTGCCCGTTCTGATGGCAGTTTGATTGAACGGAATGACGCACACACATATTCGCTTCGGGCCGCGAATCGTTCACTCAAATAGCTTCCATCTGGCGAACGGAGGTGAGTTCGGTGTGTGAAACTTTTACACCGACCGGAAGTGGGAAGCTCTGCGTTTAGATAGTAAACACGTACACACGCTGACTGTATGGGAAAGCGATGGTTGCGTGTGGAAATCCACCCCCGAGCACGATGGGTACGTCGAACTCGTTCCGTGTCTATATATGGGTGTTGAAAGGCGGACGAGTGGATGGAAAAACGGAAGCTAGAAAAACTTTGCAATCAAACAACCATTTGGTCAGCAGCTTTACGCTCCCATTGCGTTGGATGGCGCGTTCAGCGTCAATGATACCGTCGCTCCGTTGGGTGGGTGGACTGGGTTTCTTCTTCTTCTTTTTTTGCTAACACCACCGGATGTCCGGAAGAGTCGGTATCGATGTTTCGCACCATGAAAACGTCGTCGTCGTCGCCGCCGCCGGTTGAATGCCAAGAGATTAGGGATGAAGCAGGAAAACGATCTAGCAAAGCATACCGGGCCGTTTATTTCCGGCCCCATCAAAAAAGCGAAAACCAAATGGCACAATTAGGTTTTGTGAGATGCTGATATAGCTGTTTCATGCCATTGTGTTCATACTTCGTGTTGGTGCGGGTGTGTGCGGTGAACGTAACGACGAATGGATTTCTTGCAAAAATAAGTAGACTTTAATAAAACATAACTCATTAACTGCACTACACAAATAAGAGTTTGGCATTTCGGGCTAGGCAGCTTTTTACGGTTGAATGTGTGCGTGTAGGTACAAACATTATTGGAATATTTTAAATTCACTTTGAACACCTTTGCCGCTCCTTTAAATGTCCGTCACGCCAGACCAAAATCAAACCGAATGCCCTTTTTCGACAGAAATTCCTGCTCAAGAACAATCCGATGAAATATTTCGGACGGAATATCAGCATAATTAGACAGCTACCGGGAAAGAACCGCTGGGGTCGAACACAACCACTCGGCCTGTGAGTGATTTATTGGTGTGAACGTAGGCGAAACCATCTTGTGCTAGTAGCATTCCACCAAGATTTATGCCAATCATCATAAGATTTCACAATACCAGTCAATAACTTTCCCTTTGGCAGACAGGAATAGATGCCTTTACTTTGATTGTCAGCCAGGTTGCAACTTTTTTGTTTGTATAATCGAAACCAACCTAAGAGTAACTTTTAATTGAAAATTTTGCTTAGTTTGGAAAATTAATGCAAGCCGTCCATGCTGATGTTGCTAAATCCTTAAAACGTGAATCTTCCCCAAACATTACCAATCTGTCAATTTAAAATCCTTCCAACGCTCTTATCCATCTTTCTTCTTTAATGCATATAAATCGAAAGTCTACCAGAATTCTTTCACTCCCTGACATGCCACCAGACGGGCCAAACGGGCTTTCCAGACGCGATGGAAAGATCAGAGAAAATTGATTCGGTGAATATTATGTTCACGCGCGTTCAGCTTTGCCATCGTACCTTTTCGAGAATAAAAATAACGCGACGCGAAGGCTGACAGAGTAAACCCCCAACTCCGAGGGTAGAGAAAATGGGATCGTTTTGCGCGTCGTTTTGTTGTGGTTCCTTTTTCCCGCAAAACCAATCCGGGAGAAGAAGGAACGAGCAAAATTTCGGGATTCGCAAAACAGTCGTTTCCCCTCATTTTAGTATTTATTGTACTGTAACGTCCTTTCCAAGCAAGGAAGACGGTGGATTGTTTCATCTCAATACCAACACACGCTGTAACACCGTGGTAGCGAGAACTGTTCGCAGAGTATAAACATACATTAAGCAATATTCGCTATTGGTTTGGGGCTGGTGCTGGTCGCGGATGGAATTTTGATTGATTGAATACTTTGACGAACGTTTGCACCTGCTGCCGATGGTTTGAGATTGGAAATAGTGGAATATTTGAGGTGGAATTGAACAACTTGTAACAAAGCAGCCGAAAGCGTTGAATTATACAATAAAATTAAAAAACTTACACAAAATGTACCAGGCGTCTCCATCATGATGAACTTATGCGATGGGTGAATTTGGCTGTTTAATTAAATCTACAATGAACATTTGCTACCATTTTTCTTAACTGCTTTAAAAAGTTATAAGTATTTTATTCATTATTTAAATTCCAACTATTCTAAAAAAATATCTGGTTTCAACAACAGTACAGCCAAACAGGTGGAGGCGCATGGTTGATTATGAATATGAAATGTCTTATAGTTTACCGATTTGACTAGACACTACAGTTTAATGTTTTAAATAAAACTACATTATTAATATTTAAGGTAAAATAATAATATCATTAAATACCCAATAAGAAAAAAGATATACTTTTTCTTAGTAAATTTTAATGAAGTCTGTTCATTATCCCCATCATTTTTTTTTGTGAAATACACGTAAACACGTAAGTCTTATGCTTCTAAGAATCGTAAATTCCCCATTATAATAGCTCTGCCGCGAACAATATTGCATACAAATTCTAGGAAACTCCCTACAGCCACGTCCACACTCAAATTTACTCGCATTAAACCTCATCGTTTTGTTCGTAGCTGATTGTTAACGCTTGCCGCCGATTCTCTCTGGAGGGTACATTTTAATTACAAAACCCCAAAGCGACCCTTCCTATGCATAGCACCGGGGCTTTGACACGAGGACATTATTATCGCCTACGCTGAAGGACGTGTGACAGAAGCTCATCACATCCTAGTTCGCTATCATTCCCGTTCTTAGTCTCGAGCCAATTTGCATGAGGTGCGAGGGTGCTGCATAAATTAAACAACCTGCCGGTGTTACTGTTCGTACTTGAAACCAACCAAACCACGTGCTATAAATGTTGGCAGCTAATATTGAACTAATGTGGAAGGATGTTTAAAATTACATAGTCTTGTTCCCCTTTTTTATTGCGATTCTTGTTTGCTGCTGAGCTTTCGGTTATGAGCGAGGCATTATAATTAAAAATCAATAGCCTGATTCAATTACAACCAAACCATTAATGAAGACTAGCACTAGACACGGGCGTGGCTCAATTGCTATTGACAAGAGTCGAAAGAAACCGCAGAAGTAATGCAAATAAAACACGACAGTAAGAACGCGACCACTTCCCCGAGCGGTCTGGTGCACGGTGCGACCAATCCGCATTACTGCCGAAGAAATCTCTCGAGACCATTAGCGACTGATGGCATAAATAGAGCTAAAACATTCCCTCCATTCAACGCGATGCAATCACTCCAGCTGTGCGAGCCGAGAAATTGTCCGCAGAAGTGGAATAAAATGTCAGCAAAGTTAAATTGATCGAAAAGAAGCGCTTTTCTATCTACCTTTTATCCCTTCAGTAATAATCAGCTCCCGATACTCCAGTAACCTAAATAATCGATGTATTTCACAGACAGAGTCAAGTTAAGTGTGTTTGAATGAATTAAGTATGTTTGACGTCAATTTACTTAACTACTCAATTGACTTATCGATACATACAAAATATAGAATTTATTTTTTCCCAACAAGCCATCAACAAGCTTAAAACATTTGCATAGATGGTCAATATTTTAAACATTTAATTGCTTCATCAGCACACAGGTAAAAGTTGAAACTGGCTTCACGACGCATACGTGCATTCAACACACGTTAACATGGCTAAAAACCCAATTAACCCCCTTCGTTCTGTTTTTGCTGCCCTGTTGTGTACCGTTCTTAACACGCAGAAACAAAAACAGGTTCCCCGTACCGTTAAACACCTAATTAAATTCTCACTTGGCCGGCCTTTCTGCTCGCTACGGACTAGAAGAGAAAACTTTTTGTTGTCATATTAACTTTTGCGAAACACACTTAACCAAAAAATGGGACGTAACGTGCTGGAAAAAATAATACACCAACCTTTCACTAAACAAACAACTGGTGGGGTACATTAAAATAAAACTTTATCTACTGACAACACTGGCCGGTCCTGCAGCATTAAGATAGCAATTTTCAGAACCGTTTTCGTGTTGCTTACGTCATTCTTGTTTTGCAATTAAACAGCGAAAAAAGATGGGAGTTTTTAAAACTCATATTACTACATTACCGTATAACAAATTTGCTGTAAATCGTGAAAAATTACACAACATTAAGCCCGTTTCGTTCTCATCATCATCATCATCCACGAATCGTAGCATTGAATCAGAATTGGATGGGCTCAATCTTAAACAATAACGTCCAAATGTTATTCTGTAAATCCCCCATTTGAAACAGAAACCCGCCTCCAAACTGAGCCATTCTAAATCAAAGTAATCTCGATTTTTTTCCCAAAATAAGATGACGAGACTCACCTACTACGATCACTGTAAATAAAATCGATCGTTCCATGATAAAACACATTCAAAGGAAATGGTATGAAAATTTTCCAAAAATATAAATAACTCAAAATGCGTATCGTAAATTTAAAACAATCCCTCAAATACATAACCAAATACGCGCACAATCATAATATTCATACTGAGAGTGTAATTTGTTTGCAAGACGTTACGCAAAAGAGGTTTACCGTTCTTCCGTTCTATTGATGTGTCTACTGTCAACTTAAGCCTTTGCATCACCATCTCCCCGGTAGCGCCAACCGTTTTTCCAAGATTTCAGCCACCGTTATGTGCAGGCTGATAAATCATCATAATTTTCCACGCTCCGCCAGTAGAATAACCGGTCAGTGACCGGGAGAACCATCTGCCCGGCCAGCACGGTGAAAATTCCTGCTGCAGGTGATCGTGGCAGGAGTCGGTCCGGCCCATTAGTGCTGATTGATGATCAAGGGGCTTCGCATCCATTTCGTTTGCGTACGAACACACACACACAAGCCTATCCCTGCCACAACACCTTTGAAGTACCCATTGGTAGGATAATTTTCTTCGTCTTTTACGACGCACAATCTTCAAACGCAAACGCTCTTTCTGTTCGTGTTTGACCCGTCACGGGTGCGCGGGCCGAAATTGAGGAAGAAAAGAGCAAGGGTATGGCAAGTTCCATTATGGACGGGTATTATCAGCAAGTTGACATCTTTTAGATTATGCTTTTATCTTTCTTTCTCTCTTGGTGCTTTTCTCCTCTCGGTGTTGTCCCTTTCATGAGAGCTAAGGTGACACGCAATCAAACACCGACACCATTCCGTGCAAAGATAGTCTTGATTTGCACCTTGAAAGGTGCTGGAGTCTTTGTTTGAAAGGTGTCAATTCGAGGATCTTTAATAATTGAAAGAACTGAAAGCAAGTACCGCAAAACGAAGATCTTCAAAATAAGCCACTATAACACTCTAACAGATGAGTTTTCTCACAAACAAAAAATATACTAAGAAACAACTATACTGAACAATGTTATATAAGCTATAAGCTGAAGTATTTCGAAAAATATCCAATTCAATACTCACCCTGGACAATAATGACACACTTCCAATGTCAATCATTAACGAGATCAATTTTCTGCAATTCCGTTTCGGGCTTATAATTGGCTATCCTAGAGAGGGAGAGAGAGAGCAAGGTGAGGGTAGAAATTAAACAAGGGGAAACAGTATACACAACATCCGAGCTACAGCTTGGAATCGCAGCAAATATTGTCGGTTGTTGTGCTATCGCACACTTCATCGCTCAAGGACTTCACTTCACGGTCCATACTTCCCAAACCGATCCGTAATACCATCGCTGCCATCGGCTCTTCGTCGAAGGACAGCTGCTACTTTTAATTACATCCCTTAATACGCCGGATCAGATCAATTTGTTCGCTTTGATGCAGCCCGTTGGCAGGTCCTGGAGAGCCAGATGCCTGGTGCAAACATACGCCCGCTTGAAAAAAAAAAAGAATTAATCGTTCAACGGTACTTCATCGTGCAGGAGCGGTGACCTTCTGAGGAGAGGTAACTTAATAGAAAAATTATCTTGGACAAAAATAAAATCTCAGTTTTTTCCAAGCTACAGTGTGCTAAAACAGGGAGCGTTATGCTCTTCGTGGAAATCCATTTTTCCTTCTCGAAAGGGTTGGATGTGCCTTTTTTTCGAAATTACTTTTATTATCCTTAAGGATACTCGTTAATGGATGGCTCTCTTTCATCACACACTAAACATACGCAAAAAAGAACATTGTTGGTGCCATGATCAGGAATTTCGGACTGGATGGACAGAAACGGTGCAGATTTCATAAAATATCAATGTTTGCGATTTGTGCAAGCCTTTTATAAACCAATCATCATCATCATGTTTATGATATACCGGACAACAATAGCATTGCTGTCCTCACCCGCACAGCCCTCTGCTTTCCAAAGGATTCTTCATTCTGTTTGCGTTTCGGCAGCTTATCTGCTGCTAAATTCCTACTGCAGCATTGAGGAATCGCACATACACCCCCCCTCCAAGGACAGAGCCACCAAACGCCCGTTTTCCGTTTATCGCATTTAGCGTTCATAACTTCGTTAGTCGCAAAGTGTACCGCAACCATAAAGCAAAGGCAAATGTTTGACCGTAATGTTGTTGACTGCCGACAATCAAATCCGCACGACCGACGCTATACAAACTAAACAACACGGCGCACATTAGCCGGGAATGTTGGGGAAGTACCGAAAAATTCAAACCACCACCAGAGAAAAGGAAAAAGCAAATCGGAAAGCAATTTTGGGCATCATCCTCAACGTAAACCGCTTACCACAATCCATTTGCTATGGATTATGGGACTGCTTTTCCAATTCCGGTTAAGTAGAGAGGGGAAAAACGAACCACTTACATGCACGCACAGCACTCCGCACGCAGTCTGAATGTAAAGAATGGGTGAAACGAAACATCATACACGATTGTTGAAATTTTCACCACCGATTGGGGGGTGGTCCAGTGGGTGGGGGGAATAAACCCGAGAATAAACGTGGGGCGTAAGTAAATCCTTACGCACGCAAATTCAAAACTCATTCATTTAATCATTTTCACTGCCCTTTGATTGTTTGTTACGTCCCGTTCGGAAACGTAGGAATTTTCCATGTCAGCACACGCAACTGGAACTCTTTTTGGGGTTTGCGTTATTATAGCACTGCCACGGGTGTTCACGGTTGAACCGGAGCATTTGGCCACCCGTTGGCGCTCATTAGCCCGTTGCAGATATGCCACGTAAAGCGAAGCGAAAATGGTTGATAATATTTTTACTCCACAAATAAAAACCGCTCGCTCTGCTTTGATCGCTGCTGACAGCGTTCCTTGAACTACACACAAGCAGTTTCGAATTTTTCCATCTGTAAATAATAACAGAAATTCAACGTGTACACAAAATGAAGAGCAACAAAAAGGAAACCGAAACCATTCGCCTGTGGGAACGAAAGCTTGTCCACCTTTGCAGCAATATGACAATATAATGTAATGACTTTTTACACTATCGCACCGCGTGGGGTCGACGTTCCCGAAATCACAACCACGCCACCATAAAGGCCATTCGATAGGAAAGTTCAGGCTCGGAATCAGGCGAAGCGTCGAGAGATAAGAAAAAAACGATATCTGACCTTACACCATTCAGTGCGGCATACCACAATGGGGCCAGCTGGTGGTGGTGGTGGTACAAACATATCTCGCTTCCTGCCGGCAAAAGATGGATACCGAAAACCATTTTTGGCCCAAGAATTTTCCCACTTTTCTGGCCATTATCATTGGACCAGATTGACTTGTGTCTATGTTTTTTTTTTGCATCGCTTTTGTGCCATGCCTCAAATCTTCAAAGGTAAACTTTTAACCTTTCGACGGATGAGAAGTAGTGCTAACCACAATTAACAGAAGAGTGGAGCTTCAGGATGGTTTATAAGGAGGAATTTCCGGTTTTATGGGGTGTTTTTTTCCGATCTCCGCTTTACGATAATCGCCAAAGGTTCGCACTTCCGGGCTGGTCTCCCGGGGCAGCATATTTCATTTCACATGGTTGCACTGGAAGATTGGTTTTTAGACGTATCTACTGCCCAACACACGGACCCACTAAAAAAAACGGGACGATTAAATGACCAAGCACGTGCTTCTATTTACTTGACCTTCGTGTAGTGCTGGATGATTTAATTCTATCGTGCTTCGTTTTTTTTTTGTTGCTGTTATCCCATTTATCTACCGATACGATTAGAATGGTTGAAGTGACAAGATAAAATCGCTGTAAGTAGTCAGTATAACAGGCATCAGAGATTGTGATGGATCAAAGTTCTGCTTGGCAGGAAGGAGAAGGACACTAGTGGAACCACTCAACTCGGTTGATGGATAGTAATCGAACAGCAATATCTTCAACTCGTAACAAATATTTTATGGAAACTGAAGCTACATAATAATTGGAATTTATATTTTTATATTTTTTACTACTTTTAATTTCCAAGTAAAATTTAATTAAAAACATAATTCCTAAAAATTATTTTAATGACCTTAAAGTTATGCCAAAGGCTGTAAAGCAACAGAATGCTTCAAAACGATCCGTCTCAATCGTGAATGACAATTAAACGCACGTGCAAAACCACTGTTTTTATGTTCCATTTACATCGACAATGTAAAACTATTGAAGCGGCATCGTAATGAGGCGACAATCAGATAATGTCACGTCAAGATGTAAAATGAAAGGAAACGGTGTCGCTCAATCTGTACAATACAAAACAACACCGTTTGCGAGCAGAATTCTTCCCCATCCGCACACCGCCTCACACTGTGCATTGTTCTGGCAACATTTGCTTACTTATCTACACCACTCCAGCCGGGGACTACCCGGCTGTCCATGTCCAACCACCATTTTACCTGCAGAATACCTGTACGCCAAAGCAAAGGCATAGTGAAGGCACGCGCTCCAATCTAGCAAAGACTAAACAAACCACCGTTACAACAACAAAATGGAAAAGAAACAGCGGCCTGTAACCGTGTGTAACCGAGAAGCAAGCTGAAAGCTGATTGTCCGTAGATTGACGGTTACAATACAATCATGCTCGATACTTCAACACCTTGTGTTTTCCGCTCTCAGTTTCCCTCATCCGTATCTTTATTATTTCAGCACCGAAGCTCATTGAACCAAAGTAAAGTCATTCTATTGATACTGGGCTGAAGAAGGATGTCCGCACCGTGTCGTGTTTGCCTACCTGCGAAATCCGATAAAGCGCCAGAGCGCTCTCTGTGCCTCTCTTTATGAACTGGGTGCAGAACCGGTACGCACCTAGTCAAGCGGCTGTTGGGCACGGTTTCCCATTGCCGTGCACCATCTCTCTAGCGAGTTTGTTTATCATGCTGGCCCAAGGACCCAAGCGCCAACGACCCAACCATCGGACGCGTACTTCAAGTTAATCATCGACAGGCACTTTCATGCAGCGTATCATAAACGCGCCAGTGTTGCGCCTTGCCTGTCAATGGGGTCCTTTTATTTCATCCCACCTCGGTCTTCAGCCCGGTGCTTCCCGGTTCTATTCCCTGGCAGCACATAATTGGAATGGATTGATGTTCCGCGTTTCCAAAAAAAAAAAACGCCCTTTTAGCAAAACCTTTGGGGAAGGCTTTGGTCGGGAAAGCATTTGCCTGTAACTGCCCGATGTTATTATTTCGCAGCGCAACCAAACACCGTCCACCGGGATGTGGTCGAGTTGGAGCAACATGTCGCCTGTAATGCCGCACGGCGTGGATGAATATATATATTGCACGGTATAATTAATAACCGGAACGTGCTGTACATGAACCGAGAGTTACACGGGTATGTGGTTCGAACCGTGCTGCTTGCAGTTCGGCATGTGCTTAGGGACCAATATCGGTTGATTGGCGAGGACGATGCGTTTGCGCCAATATTGTGTTGGCAATGTTAGATTAGCTACGTGCGGGATTGATACGCGTATCGAACTCCCATTGTTGCGGGACCGAACCATATCTTCCTGTATCGGTTCCCTCTGGCACGGTTTGAAGGGATCTCCAAATGCTGGATGAATTTACTCCTCGTTGCACTTTATCCAGCAATAAGTTACAATAGCTTACCGCCCGTGTCACCGAACAACTCATGCTAATCGCTAATTATAATTCCAATTTCCGTCCTGCTAAGTAAAAGCAAACATTATTTTTCCGAATATCATTAACCGGTTCGCCATTGCGAAGGTACACTTGGCTTGTGCCAACGGGATCTCTTTCTACAGTGCGTTTCATAGCTATAGGTATGTTAACAAACAGAAACAACCGCATTTATTATAAATAACTAAAGAGGATTCTTCCATTAAATATTTCCATTAGACATTTCTTGCTTAACTCTAGAATTGTGCCAACTTTTGCAAAGTTATACGTAGCACCGTAGTTATACACAATTTTTGGTCGCTTTACGCTCAAAACCTTCCCTCAAGGTGATAAATTTTAATGATTTACCAAACCCAACCAACCCGACCAACCAGCAACGTGGGGAAAGCTGTTTGAGCCCAAAAACGTCTGTCCAATGTCACCGACCAACATGAAAGGCTCTCCTTTTTTGGTAAGAAGCGGATAGAGACGGACGACTTTTGTTTATGTGATGAAAAGTACAAATTTGCATATTCTCATCTTAAGCTCACCGAACACGGTGCTGCTCTGTTCGTCTTTTTGGCTTTTTCGGGAATGCGGCTCGACTGGTGTGACACCAGCGGAACGTCATCTACGTAATTGAAACGTCACGCACCCAAAAAACCAGAGAACACATTCGTTGTTTAGCGCTAAACCCCGAACGGCAAAGGATTTTATCCTGAACAAGCTTGGTGATTTGTAAGGGCTGGATGGCAAGGCTGGCAAAATGCCCGCACCCTAAAGAACGGTGATAAATGGATTGCGCAGTCATGCTAGCGGCAACACCGGTGGTGAACTTTCGCCAATTTTTCTTGCGCGTTACATCTGTTCCGAGTTGGAAAGGTAGTGAATTTCCATACTTATTAACGCTCCCGCCAACGATAAATTACCGGTTCCTCACAGGCGTTTTGCGGGGTTTTGTTTTGTTTCGAACGTACGCCGAACTATTGAACATTTATAAATCATCGTCCACCACCATCTGGTACGCATTGTCTCATATTTCTTTGCCTTCCTCTCGCTCCTCTTGCTGTTTTTCTCAGGTTTCAGTGATCCCTATTGTATGCTCGGTATACAGCCCTCCGGAACACCGCCGCCTCCGTCGCCCCAACCGCCGATGACACCGCGCACCCTTTCCGACACCGGCATGGACAGTCTCGATTCGCCCGAGCATGGGAAACTGCGCAAACATCACAGCTTTCGGTTGAGCTTCAAGCGCAAGGATGGTCGCCAGCAGCGGGACTCGGTCGGTCCGGTGCCGGCCAAATTCATCCGAGCGACCTCCGTCAAACCGCACACGCTGTGTCCGAAGTGGAATGAAAAGTTTAAATTGTAAGTATGATGATGACAATTCCGACAATTCCAAAGTCAGCCCACTCAACTACGTTGATGTGTCCTCTTCACCATCTGCCAGTGACATCGACGATATACATTCGGATCAGCTACATCTGGACATTTGGGACCACGACGACGAAAGCAGCGTGCTAGACGCTGTATCGCGACTGAACGAAGTGAGGGGCGTTAGGGGTTTAGGTAGATTTTTCAAACAGGTGTGCCAGTCCGCCCGTCAAGGCTCGCAGGACGACTTCCTCGGTAGCATCAATATCCCAGTCTGTGTAAGTCATGAACCGCTTGGTGGATTCGGCTATTGCGCCAAAAGATAACACTTTTGGTGAATGTTTCTGGCTCCGGCAGGATATTCCTTCAACTGGCTTGGAGGGTTGGTTCAAGCTGGAGGCACGCAGCTCACGCAGCTCCGTGCAGGGTCGCATACGGTTGAAGATGTGGCTATCGACGCGGGAAGACCGCGGTACGTCCGAGGAGGACAACACGCTCGAGGTGAAAAAGTTCGAACGACTGCAGACAATCTTCATGATGCACGAGCTGAACGCCTTCGATCCGGCCTGGAAGTGGAACGGCGAGCTGGCCGGACCGTCGCTAACCATCCTTCACCAGATGGCTGTGCAAAGTGATCTATCGGATCTACAAATTTCTTTAGCAAAGTAAGACTATCTTTTCATTCTCAACACTTACTTCTTAACGAAAATTAATTTCTCATAAAGATGTCTGAGGTGTTGTGAAGACGTTTCGTGAATTTTCCTTTGGCTTTTCTAATGCTTCCGACTCTTTTTATCGCGCCTCACAGATTGGTAGCTATCATAAGAATCAATCGCAAAAAGCCACTAGACACAAAGTTCGTCCACCGGCAACTGATCGAGATGGACAAGCTGTGGGTGAACAACTACAACAACGAACCCTTGACGCGGGAACTGGAGCAATGGTTGGCCGATTCGTTGAACGGTTTCGTCGAACGATCGCTCTGCCAGATGAGGCGACATCGGGAAATCTTCCCCGCACTGCATCCGCCATCGCTTGTCCGGTTAGAGTATCTGCTCCGTTGCCTCGGGCTGCTCGGTTCGATGAGAGCCTTCCGACAAGTAAGCCCCTTCAGCAAAGGGGTACGGGGCGAAATCGTTGGTGCACTGCGGAAGGGTTCCATAACCTGGTCACAGGCGCAACTGCGTGAATCGCAACGATCGCCCAACCCGTTGGTGCACTATACGACGATTCTGATAGCGGACTTGCAGCTGGGAATTACCTACTACCATGGACTTTTCGATTCGACCAATGGCATCCAGTATTTTAGCATCGTTTACAAACAGTTTGATTCATTGGTTGGTGATATAAAAATAAGATGATGTTGGGGATATTTGTAACCGTTCTCAATATTTTACCTTTTCAGCTCGCTGAGGAAGTCACCAACCGGATCGAGTGTGGGCAGCTACCCGGTACGATAGTTAATCACTGGACGATTCTAGACCACGACCGAGAACCCGATACCGCACCGTTCGAGATCTACTTCGCGCTGCAGGAGTTCCACAACATGAAGTCACACCTCTCCGTAACGCCACAGCCCCCAGAGAAACCGCTCGGACTGCAGAACTTCCACGAATGGTTCGAACCCGCCGTACAGCGATGGATTTCCGTCAGCAAAACGAAGGCAATACAACGCATCAAGGCGGCCGTTAGCGTCGATCAGGTGTGCGAAGGGGAACGCATCGTAAGGCACAGCACATCGTCCATCGACACGGCGTCTTGCTTCTACCAGATACGCGAGTTCTGGAAAAATCTCGCCTGGCCCGACCACAGTTCCGGGGCACATTACGAAACGCTCATCATTGATCTGGTCTGCACCACGGCCAACGTTTACTCGGATCTGATTCACCAAGGGCTTGCCGATGGTGGGACGGGATATTATGACAAGCAGGCGCAACAGCAGCCCCGCTCAACGGACGAACTGTGCGTGATCGTCAACAATCTGGAGTATGTGCGCCGGGGACTCGCGGAATTTCATCCCGAAACGCATCAGCTGCCGGAGAACGCAGAAACCCTGCTGGATAATACGATCGCCCAGCTGGAGGCCAAGGCGGACCGAGTGCTCACCAAACTGACCGCCTCAATGCAGGGTCCGCTCCAGAAATCCGTATTCCATCTCGCATGGTCGCCGGATTCGTTGCCGGCAAATCAAGCCGTAATGCCGCTGTTAGAGTATCTCGATTCCCATCTGGCGACGCTCAACGTAACGCTGCTCTCGCAAAACTTCTACCGTGCCATGACGCTCATCTGGAACAGCGTACTGACGGAATTCGCCAAACAGATGGATGCGGGTGGCGAAGGGGAGAAGCCAACCAACTTCCACGACCGCATGTACGGGGCGCTTCAGCTGCTCGGCGAGTTCTTCAACGCCGAGGGTCTTGGTTTGCCGCCGGAGCTACTGCACAGTGACACATTCTGGCGGGTGGAACAACGCCTGCAGTACCACAAAACCGACACGGATCATCTGATCGATCTGTTCTACATGCAGCGACTGCAGGAGCAGCTTAACACGATCGGCCAAACGCCGCTCGGGTCACTGTCGGTAAAGGCGTACCTTAACCACGATTCACTGTGTGTGGAAATTCTACACGCCAAAGATGTGATTCCGCTCGATCCCAATGGTTTCAGCGATCCGTTCGTGATCATCGAACTGTTGCCCCGGAGGGTGTTTTCGCACTGCTCCGAACAGCAGACCAACGTTCATAAGGTAGGAAATATACGAAATATGTTAAATGCCACGTGAAAGCGACTCATGCGCATAAAAAATTAAACACATTCCCTTGTGTGATCAGCTGTTTAGTGAAGAGCAATGTTTGTTTACATTCACAGCTGACAGGCGGTTGGCAGTGTTGCCAGAAAAGCTTAAAAGTTCATTTAATAAATTTCATGGGGCTTATTACAAACTGATCGTGCTGATTTTACGATCGATCGAAAGATCAATTATTGTTTAGATCACCCAAATTATTTTGCAAGTAAATTTATTGCATATATTATACCTAATTCACCTTCACCACAATGGTATTAAATAATTGTATCATTATTTTTCTTCCACAGAAAACGCTCAATCCAGTGTTTGACGAGTGTTTCGAGTTTTCCGTCACCCAGGAACAGTGCCAGGTGGAGTCGGCCATGATCGTATTCACCGTAATGGATCACGACGTACTAACGGCAAACGATTTCGCGGGCGAAGCATTCCTGGCGCTCAACAACATCCCGGGTGTGGCCACTAACTTTAACATCGACAACTTTAACGGTCTGGCACAGATCGATCTACCGCTGCTGGAAATGAAAGATAAAAGTAAGCTTGAGCGCTTTACGGGATAATTGCGCCTAAACCATGCTCACCTACGTGTGCACTCCATTTCAGGTCATCCAATACTGCAAATTCTTGAAGGACGAGTTAACGACAAAAATGCAATGGATTTTCTACGCAAGCAGAAGGCTCGTGTTGTGGGTTAAAATGTGAACCACGAAGAAAAGGGCTACAAGGAATGCCCAAAACCCTAGCAAAAGCAGACTTTGAAAGTTGCTGATGACGTAGCGGTTGGAATTTTATTCCTAATTCCCCCCAGAAAAGGACCTTCGGACTTGCAGTAATAATTTGACTTGCCAAGGCATCTAGAGCTCAATAAAACACACCTACACAAACACACACACACGCAGCAAAACTATCATTGATGCAAAGCATTATTCCAGTAAAACACACACACACAAGGAACAGGATAGTGATGGTATGATAGATCGCAACATTTACGCATGGTAGAGAGTTTATATTGTACTTATACATGTTAGATTGCACCAAACAAAACCACTGGCAAACTCTTGTAAGACTTAATGCAACATTTAAAATTACTTCATCGTTCGCATCGTTTCTTGTGTTTTATATAGCCAACCATTGCCTTCTAAAACAAAATCCTTACAAAGCATACCTTGTGTAGCGTAGAATGCTGAGCGTAGTTTAGATGTACATACCACTCACTGTACCGCGTGTACTGGGTGCGGCGTGTGCATAGCCCATTAGCATCCTGCTAGGAAATCCTTCATCGTACCATTTACACATGGACGTTCACTAAAAGTCACAACCGTATAAATGTCGAACAACTCAATCATTGCTAAGGCGTAGTGTGACACATGCTGTGTCTCTCGTAATCAGTGTACTATGGGTGATCGGGGTACAGGCATTCCGTACCTCGCATAATTAAATATTAACGTAACCGCTAATGACACTACTAGGGAAAATGTATTTTTAACGATATAATGTACAACTAAGGGGCAATGGCGTCGTCTAAGGAAACTATTTATGCAACCAATTCCAATACTCCCGCGCCAAAGCTTGCTGCGTGAGCGTGAAGGATTGATGCTGCTGACGGGATTGATCGGTGGGGAGAACTAACGTACTAACAACCTGTAAGCGTAAGGATATGGGGTAGTTTTTTACAGTGTGTACCGCCACAAAGCATCGATTGAAGGCACGTATCAATCAGTTAGAGACGGGACGTATTTGATAGACCATCGTTGTGAGGAAGCAAGCAAGAGATGGTTGTAGAACTCTATATACAATTATAAAGGAAACCTTTGTAAGGAACTATACAGTTGTAATGATCTGTCTTCTACAATGAACTACTTCACGCCGGAACGGAGGCAAAACGTTTGCTGCACCCTGTGAAGGCAAACGAAATTTGTGAACGATCGAGAATCGAGCGTACGGGTTGTGTGAGAGAGCGTACTTCATGACTGGGTAATAGTGGTAGTAGTACGAACGTGGAATACATAATGTGTGCACGAGTAACGCCCTGCTAGCATCGAGTAAATGACCAACGAGAAACGAGTAAAAACCAAACAAAAAATCCATTACGGACGATTAACTTTTAAGCTGTAAATTTTCACAAACTGCAGACATTTTCTTATGAATGAATAATGACTCTAGGAAGTCGCCAACCGGTAAGGAACGGAAGCAACATGATAGAGTTGAATTTAAAAAAAAAAACCAAACAAACCAAAAATCAACGCGCAACATGTTTGCTTTTGTGTTACGAGAGACGGCGCACCCATCTTTACTCCCTGTCTCATTCTGCTACAACAATCTTTTGTTGTGTACATTTGGCACGCACACACTTCGCTAGACCAAATTTCCTATTGTGAAATGAATAAAACACAACCAACCCTGCAAAAGGGACTAACACACTTATCATTCGGGAACTGTAATAACCGACTG
Organism: Anopheles marshallii; assembly: GCF_943734725.1. Classification (NCBI taxonomy): domain Eukaryota; kingdom Metazoa; phylum Arthropoda; class Insecta; order Diptera; family Culicidae; genus Anopheles; species Anopheles marshallii. The sequence continues at coordinate 77,798,911 of NC_071327.1, read as the reverse complement.
TATACTACAACGCGTACACGCGTCAAGGAACTGTGTATTAATGCGTGTGTGTTTTTATCACTGTGTAGAGATATCAACAAGTACCACATATAGCACTTAACTAACCGGAACATGTTGTAGAACCCATGTATAACCCATCCCTCTCGCTCCCCGTTTCTCAGCACTCAACCACAACCGTACACCGCAAAGCATACAAGTGCAGCAACACTCAACAACTACAGTTAAACTTACTAGTGTAAATGGTAAATGTCGAGCTTAGATGTGCTAATCAACCTTAGTAGTCATAGCGTACGGATCAGTCTAGTAGGCGCTTCAATGACAATTCATGCATCCTTCAATATCCTTGGTAGTGGCAGCAGCAAACTGTACAGAGTAGCGCCCTCCGCAAACGTATTTTCTACAATGGCCAAGCTTTAAACTAACCAAAGGAAAACAGTGAGTGAATGTGATTGTCGTGGTGCAGGAGTTAGTGCATCCTACGTATCCATATAGCAATGTCCCTCAACCGAACAAAGTGAGAGCGGACATTGAACTTCACTTCACAGCAACCAAAACCGATCTAGAACAAACCAAAGCGAACTGATAAGTGTCTCGTTTCTTGATGTACCTACTGAACGTTTAATACATCCTCGATAGTGAATGGAACATTTGTCAACACACTCTACTGGGGCATCTTAGATGCCTGACAGAAAAAAAAACGGGAAGCTATCACAAACAAGCTGCTCTATTTTGTATAGCGAATACTTTTTTTTCTATCACATCTTTATATATCTGCATTTTTCCTGAACAGCTTGCTCCTGATATCCTCCACCCGAGTACCGAGGGCAAAGCGTATTGTAACTAAGACCTCCGCGGAACTGACTACCTTGATTTCGTTTTCTTCTTAGGCGTTGGTGTACAACGCCCCTTTTGTAACGAAACGTGTGTAAAGCTATAACACAAAAAAAAACGCACGAAACTCTAATATGATAATGTGGCAAACGATAGAGCTAAACTCCTTAAACTAAACGAACGCAACCTTATATACACTCACCTTTTAGGCAATCGTAACACATACACACATACTATCTGTATAGAGCAGCCTTTTTCTAGTGAAACTAAACACAAACGAACCCTTCCTAAACTAGTACTAAACAAAATTTCCCTAACCCTCTCCAACCACGCGGGCTCCGTTTCATCGATCGAGTGCGATCTACTCCATCAAGCGCGCGCCATTTTGTAAAAAAAATCACTCACCCGACTAATGTTCAACATAGTAGTAGCTGAAACCGCACGATCATCGCATAGAAAACGATATTCTACTTTTTAGAAGAGCACGCACACACACATATACACGTTAGATCACGTAGACGATGCTTGCTGCTACAGGAACAGGAAGGGTACATCATCATTAGTGGTGTGCTTAATGGATCTTTTGAGACGAGTCATCCGTACGAACCTTTTGAGTAGAGTCATTTAGCTTCTGTGTCAACTCTCCAAAAATTCTTCAATTCTCGAAGAATTCTCACTACATTCCTTATTTCAGAAGCTCAGAAATCATAAGCAGCCATAAAATCATGATTCCTTCATGGAGTCGAGGAGTGATGAATCTTTTGGGAATCGTCAAATGTCTATGACTCTTCAAAATTGAGCTCTAGAGTCAAACATATAGTTTAAAAATTCATTCAGATTCACCCGACACTAGCAAAGATGCATCCATTTTACTTACAGTCACAACTTCCTTTACCACTCATTAGCCTAACGGAGGTCTACGATCATCGATCATCATCACAAAACTAACAAATCCTTACAAGCAGTACAACTATTTGACTCGCTCCACAAAAGCGATTAAGCGCCGGCAAGTGTGAGAATTAGATAAAAATCAAAAATGCCGATAACAATCGATTAGCAGTATTGTATTGGAAGATGCGGATGTGCACGATCAGAGAGGATCAAACGGACAAAGAGAGAACAAGAAAGCAGAAGATGGAGCCAAAACACCCGGGATAGTCTAACGTGTTTTAATCCCCCTTTTCCGCTGTCCGTTCCATTTGCCATCGCTACTACAAACTACTGCGATAGCCGCGGCATAGCTACTGCGTAAGGGTTTTGAGGGTTGATTCAGCATACTTTACATACTGACGCGGCAAGTATAGCAAAGCGGAGCAACAAAAAACCAACACACACAAACACAAAAACCAAAGAACTATTGTTTAATGCTAAACTGCGCGGCCACACACATATACTGGTATATGTATATTTTTCTGTACACCACTTTTTTAATACCATCAACCAGAAACAAACATCTAACCACCGTGATAACCGGCGTATGATGTGGGGTGGCTGCAATGGCCGCGTTCTTTGGTACACGTGTACGCAAAATGAAATGAAAGAAGCGGAACGGAATTGTGTTTTTACTCTTTTAGCTAATATACGTTTTTTCCTTCGCTGGAATGCCGGATTTTAATTGTTGGAAATCAAAGAATTTAACTCAATGTTGTACAACTACCATAAACTATATACATTTATATTTATATATATACACACACACACATGCATACATGCAATTAGAATGGTGCGGGTATGTTTAGCAATGCGGTGATGGCGCGCATCAATGAGTTATCAATCCTACGATCAAATCGCAACGCAACAACACTATAAAGAAGCAAGAGAATAACATCAGCAAACAAAATCGCATTCAAAACATATAAGACTTATACTATTCGTGTTTGAAAACGAAACAGAAATGAAAAGTCCCCCAAAAAAAGAACCATCCATCATGAGCAGTAAAATGGTGGTGGAAGGGAACAAGAAACGAACAGAAGATAACCAGTAACAGGTGCCACCCACCACCAACAACTAAAATCTATAACGGACAATTAAAAGTGCACAAAACAAAACGGATTCACGATCAGTATGTAAGTGTAAGTGTGTGTGTGTGTGTGACAAAAAAAGGGAAACATATGTACCAAGCGACTGTGAAATCAGTATTTTCGAGTATTATCAAAATGTATGAATAAAAACAAAAAAGGATATCTGTTCAAAACACTATCGAGACATTCGGGGGTGTTCTTTTTGGATAGCGAGAAAGAAACACATCCGACAAGGAGTGCAGCGTTTTTGCTTTAATCTCAAATCTACAATATCAGTCAACCGATCTAACCACTGGGAGCTGAATGATTTCATTTAATTTTATTAAAATATGGGATAAAATTCACTTTCTTACACCCTACATGTAGTATATCGAAAAAAAACAAGTTCAATTTACATGACGGGAAATTGCACAGCCCGTCGCCGCTAAATGTTGCCCCCCAAGCGGCAACGGACTGTAATATACATATTGAATAATGTTGTAAACATAGTGAAATCCATTGAGCGTTTTTTTTCAGTTTGAAATCGAACACAAAAGATCAAAACCTTTCTACTAACCAACCGGTTGTGTGGTTCCGTTTTAGCTTGTCCCTTGTTTTTTTTTTTTTTTTTTTGCAACTTACAACCTAAAAATATCGAACAAAATGTAAAAACAAAAGAAAATTCATGGCTGTGTAACGGTGTAGCGGAAATACCAAATATTATCATAAGATCTCGTAGCAGTATGAAATTTCGTTGGCAGTCGGTTACTCTAGTCTCTAGTTCTAGGTAGATAGGTATGTATGCTTACGGACTAATGTGTGATCCTGCTGCGGCATCACATTGCTTCCTCGTTGCATGCATCCTTCGCTCCTTCTTCCTTCCTTGCATGCAACGCGTGTTTGTGAATGCTTTCGTTCAACGTTTCTCGTTATCTGCCCGTGCATTGTTTATGTCGGCATCGGTTCCTGTGTGAAGTAGGCATGATTAAGGCACTGTCTCGCGGACGGCCGTTCGTGTCGGTTGTAGGCGAGCATGCTTCTTAGCAGATCGTTCGCATTATCACACAGCTTCGGGCAGAACTCGCGCGGTTCCCGCCGCTTCGTGGGACGAAAATTTTCCCGCACGATCGAGATCCCTTTCGGCCACTGAGCTTCCGTTGGGCGACCGGTTAATCTAGTTGAAATCGTATAGTCATATGAAGGCCACAGGATGGATGTGAGTGGGCACCACAGTACTTACTCAAATATTTTCTCCAGCTGATTGCATTCGGCCGTCCCGGGGAATAAGGCTTGCCGTTGAAACATTTCCGCAATGATGCATCCCGCACTCCAGATGTCCACCGAGCTGTTGTACGCTTCGCCAAGCAATACCTCAGGTGCCCGGTACCACAGCGTTACCACCACTGTCGTTAGCTTCATCTCAAAGTCGTACGTTTTCGCCAGACCAAAGTCGGCCAATTTCAGGTGACCGTCGCTCGAGATGAGGAGATTCTGTGGCTTCAAGTCCCGGTGGATGATGCGGTGTGAGTGCAGGAAGTCGATACCGGTAAGCATTTCACCCGATAGTCGCTACAGAAAGGAAAGAAAGGATGTTTAGATCATGTATTATTTGTAATAAAAACGTAACGTATTACTTTAAGATTAACAGAACTAAGGTAAGGTATCGATACAAGTTATTTAACTAGACTAGTATTCGGATAACCATAGTAGTGATGAGAAGTTGGAGGTGGATCGGTTGATCCGATCCGATCCAGGCTTGAAAAATCTGATCCAATCCTATGATATGCGATCGAATGATCCGGGATCACTGTTGAACAGCGCCGTTGATCCCTATCGATCCGGGATCATCGTTATATGGAAAAAGTGATTCCTTGTATGGGGATTGTGATCCCTAGCGATCCGGGATCATCGTTGCATGGAAAAAGCTCTCTCCATCCGGAACAAACCTCCATACGCACCGATGTACGGAATAACTATCTAGCTACTAGTAAATAAAGTCAAAGAACGCCTGACATGACAGACTCTTGAGGTTGTTCTGCCGGTAAAGAAGAAGAAGAGGAAGAAGCAAGGGGGATATTTATGAGGAAACCCTCCAAAAGCCACCTTTCACATGGAGAGCATACATTGCATCTTATTAACTTGAATTCGGCTCATCATGATCGATCGAGCGTTCGTTCATATAAATTAAGAAAGGCGCCCCGAAGAAGCGCGAATTGTCACAGGTCTGTGGGAAAACAAATGTCTTTATATCCTGAAATGAAAATAACTTTCCTACACACCAACTCATATCTATTCCACGCTAGTTAAACTAAATTGATTTCTTCAAATTGCTTCTAAAACATTCATTCAATGACATGCATCCGAGCAGTGTCGTCTGGAAGAATTCGATACCCTGGAGAATTGGGGCGTTCGTCTTTTCGCTTTCGTTGAAATCTTGTCCATGTCAGTTCCTTCCATTTCTCGCATGGTGGCACAACCCCGCCACCGTCTTGGCAAACGATCGTACAAGCGTTGGTTGTGGAAACATGTCTACTTATGGCGAATAATTCAACACTCTCTGTCTCGCTGTTAGACCTTGCGGTGCTAAACATACCTGAATCGTGCTCGGTGACATGCCCTTCGGTGGCAAACGCTTCATGTACTCATCCAGGTCGTGATCGAGATGTTCAAATACCAGGAACAGTACCAGCTGTCCTTCGCGTTCTAATCGCGGCCCTTGACACACATCCAGGAGCCTGCGCACAAAACAGAAGCACCAGTTAGCTCACAGTAAGGACCGGCAGGATACACATACTACGGCCATCACAGCCCAACCATTCCCCAGCAACCACCTGTTGCCGGCTGTTGTTTCACGCATACTCACTTTACCACATTCGGATGCCCGAATGTGTCGAGCTGTTTGAGCATAAAAATTTCCCGTAACGTGGACATCGGCACACCATCCTCGGTTAGTGCAACACGGACCTTCTTTAGTGCGACGATTGTGCCGGAATTCTTCAGATCCCGTGCCCGGTAAACGGTACCGTAGGCCCCTACAAATGATGAAAAGATGAGAGTCAATGATCCTTTCCACAACCGGCTGCGGCTGCCGGCGGCCATGTTTTCGCTAGACGCCGTACCTGTGCCAATCACTCCGAGCTCCTCGTAGTTGCTTGTTGCCATCGAACAATGATTGCCGGATGAGGGGTGCCGTATCCTTGATGGTTGTGTTTACCTGTGCGCCGTTGCGTAGTGTCGTCAGTCAGTGGTATCGTGCGTCGATCTGACCGTTATCCTGCAAGCAGATGGACGCATACGTCCTTTCCCCTGCCGATCACTCTCCTCCCGGCAGCCGGTCCAGCACAATCGTTGCTGCCCGCACGAAGGGGAATCCTTTGTTTAGGTCGCGTCCGTAACGGCACCATGCAAACCAGCGGCTGGCGGGCGTTTGGCGGGCTGTGCAGTGCCGGCACAGATGTCGCTTATCACACGTTTGACCGTTAAATCTTCCCGGTCAGCAATGGTTAAAATCAAACTCCAATCAAGCGGTCGATGAAACAAAAAAATCCAAACAAAAAAGCTAAATCGCACCGAAACAGGAGAAAACGCTTTTTGACGTGTTGCGGGCGTGTGAATGTGTGTGCGCGTTTGAATTGCACCGAATAAAGGGGAAGGCAGGAGAATGCTGTAGGATTTGACACTAAGGGGAAAATGTAGCTCAGTTCACAGTGGGACAACACGGGTAATTTCAAAACGGAGTATTTTTGAAATATTTCCGAAATATCCTTGTTTTAAATTTCATTGTACATGCTGTTCTCAAAATACGCAGTATTTGTAAATCAGTTGAAAGTTACATTACACAGATTCACTTTCATCTTACCATGTGCAAGATCCTACTCCAATATGTAAAAATGATTGTTAAATCTGTAAAACTAAAGGTGAAATACCTGTAAATTCACGGTACTCAAATGGTTTTCGGACTCAAACGTTTTTGAACATGCACCATCAAAATTATCCATTCGTTCCACATTTTTCGTTTGTTAATAAGATAAATAAACAAAGATAAATTGCCATAATCAACCCTCAATAATCCCAATTTAAAAATTCTTCGTCATTGTGAAACCTTTCAAACATTCAATTTCATTTGAAATAAAAAGAAACATTTCAACCTGAAATGATGCTAGGAAATGTTTCAAGCGTGCAGTAAATTTCCCCAGTTGAAATTGGTAGTTGGGCATGCTGTCAGTTTCGGGTAGGTGCGGCAGGTTTACAACACCCGTTCATTTCTCCATTCTCGGCTTTATTGACGGGAAGAAGAAGAGAAGGAAAGATTGCTCCGCTGTGGGTAAACAAAACAAAACAGCAGTTCCATTATTACAAAACAGTGCTAGAAGAGTGGGTTCTTCTCCGTGGCTAGAAAATGTTATCGTTTAAGCAACTTGTTTCCTCCGTGCTATCGCTGCTTGCCTTCATTTCCGTGTTTTACTCGGTGGGAAAGCTTGGCATTTTCCTGGCAACGCCCAGCCGCACCCAACCGTCGACCCAAGCCTTTCCGACAATCCGTACCGAAGTACGTGCAGCTCTGTTTCCGCTATTTTTCAACACGATTTGGGTGGTCCTGTTCGTGCTGCAGCACAGTGCCATGCGGGCTGATGTGGTGAAACGTGTTTGGAAAGCGATCGGACTCGAACTGGCCGAACGGAGCCTGTACAATATATCTTCGTCGTACTGTTTGTTGGTGAGTTTTGTACGGTGCGAAGCCAAGCCGCCTAACTAACATAATGTTCCTTTTTGTAGCTTTTGATTAAAAACTGGAAGTCTTCACCAACTCAGTACATGCTTTGGTTTTTTGACGTCGAAGAAAACCCAACACTCTGGTGGTTGATGGTAGGAACGCACGTGATGTGCTGGATTGTCGTGTACGGCGGAAGCTTGATGGTTGATTTACCGGAACTGTTGGGGTACAAGCAAGTTTACTACGACATCAACGATCTGGCCCCGACAATGTCCTACAAGTCGCGTGAATTACAAGACTATTACAAGCGCTACCGCCATCCGTCGTTCGTTGCGCTCTCGATCGTGCTGTGGTTCACCAATGGCATGACGATCGATCGTTTGATGCTTGCCATCGTTTGGAGTGTGTTCATGTACCTGGGTTGGAACACGACACAGGCAGATTTAAAGTACCACGAGCATCAGCTCGAACGTAAACGCGCCGAGTTGGTCCATGTAACCAAATAAGAACGGTTGCTATTCTTCCATACCACGCTGGCGGTACAGATGATGGATCGTGTTCAAACTGACTGACTAATTTATTTTCCTTTTCGTAGCTTATACAACCAATCGAGCCTTATACTCAATTGAACTAATAAACTAACCAAAGTATTTGATAAACATGTGAAACATTTGATCAAACCGAAAGCAGAAAGAAAACATCATTGGCAAATTAGAAAAAAGGCATGACCAGTGTCTTCGCTAAAAGCGGCTAAATAATATGCAAAAGTGTGTCTTGGCTAATGGCAGCGGCGGCTTGCACTGCTTTTTGCAAAGGTGTCGAACAGCCTCGTTTTTATTTGTTTCATTAAATGCTAGCTAACATAACAAGATAATTTTTAATGCTAAATACACACTGGTACTATTCTTTGCTTTATTTTAAAACAATTCAAAATACCTTATGTTCGTCTAAATACGAAAAATCAAATAAATGGCTGAACTCCACACCACTGAACGAATTGCTTAGAAATTGCATAGAAATTCCACACGTCAAAATGGCACTGCGCAAAACCGTGTGCTGTTTGGGAAGGTAAACATAAACAAAGGGCGCAAAACAGCTGTCCAAGGGTTTGGCTTCCCGCGTTTAAATGGCAAGGATTAAAGGACCAAAGGGTCATTAAATCACTCCCAGCCGGTCAGCTCATCATGCAGTGAATAACTCCACCAACGGTTCGGTTGCTCGGGTGGCGCTCATAAAGCAACCGTTCAATGGTTCAACGGTGGACGCCGATCCAGCATCTCTATCTGGACGGTTCGCGTAAGTATCGGGTGCATCGGGAGCTAGTGTCCAAACTTGCCATCCATCAACTCGAAGCGGTTCGCTTCCTGTACACTCAGCTGCGTGAGGTAAGCGAAATGTGACCTTTCCTCGGTTCGGAATGATTCATGCAGTGTTGTCACTTTTATTGCAGTATACCGGAATTTTCTTGAACGATGAATCAGGCCTCGGCAAGTGTTACCAAACGGTGGCATTCCTATCCGCCCTGGCTGTAAGCGAAGATCGATCGCTAATCTTGTGCCCCGACCGCGATCGGCTGTACCACTGGACGTACCATTTGGATGCGTTAGCACCGTCGTTACGCAGCAAAGTGCACATAAAATCGTACCTGGATGCGGGCGAAGAACAATCGACGCTACGGAGAACCGATTGGCAGTACGTGGTGGTGGACGAAACCCGGCGATTTATGAGCGATAAGCAGCTGGAAACGCTTCGTTCACTGGCGGTAAAGCGATACATCTTTGTTTGCTCCATTGATTTGCTCGACCGGCTGGATGTGTTGATAAAGCGGCTAGATTTTTGTTACCCACGAGATACGAATCATCTTCTAACGGTGATCGAACAGCAAAACAAGCGACGATCGCAAAGAGATAGTTACAAGCTGTATCTGTGTACGAGACGATTTATCCTAAGACGGTACTCTAGCAGTTATCGTCAAACGCTTCCACTCATTGAGAGGGGACAGTTTATGGAAAGTTATCAAGCGTGGAGTATAGCGAATGAAATAGACATTCCAGCTATTGTAACATCGCAACGGGAACCTTCTGAAGGGCGTAACAATTCTACGCAATCGGGCGGAGAAGAAATATCGAGTAAAACAATGACACCGGAAGCAATGGGTGTTGCACGTGGCAGAGAGAAAGATGATACAACACACTCGCCGATTCGCTGTGGACGGCTGGAACTGACACAAGAGAACTCCCCGGATCATGCGTTTGAAGCGGTTCCACTACACTACACCGAAAGCGAACCACTGTTTGAACCGAACGAAACAAACACAGAACTTATGCCAGCTTTACGTGTCGAATCGGACACACCGTCGGAAAACTATTCCATTCCCGAGATCGATTCTTCAACCATCCCCGAAACGGCGTCCGACTCCCAGGGTTACGTGCAGTTCGGTCAGGAGATATCCAGCCATGGGTACTCCTCGTCCCAACCGTTCCAACCAGCACTCGCAACGGAGCGGTATCGATTTCCGATCGAAAAGTTCCTCCGAAACCAGGGCCAGCTAAAATCCTCCAGTTCATCGCTGAGCGTGGAAAGCATACCAAATGGACAGCCACTTCCCCCGGTCGCCGAAATCGTGATCAGCTCTTCCGATTCACAGCAGCGTAAATCGCCAAAATCGCCTGCACTGTTTGACGATTCGGACCATGATACGAAATCTTTAAATTCCATCACCTCCGATACAGAGGATGACATCTCGCTGATGGAGCTGTTGGCCTCGTCTCGCACGGTGGCGCCGATCGGTACGATCGGTGAGAGAATACCGTCGCCCAGCATAGCGCTCCGTAGGCTACCGTCCATCAGTACACCGATATCGAAGCTAATGTTCGGTCCACTGGCAAATGGACAAGGCGAATCGCAACCGGAGCCGAACAACATTTCATCGGTGGACATGTTTGCCGATTCCCTAGTCACCGGCGAGAATGTGGATAATGTGTTTGAAATTACGAAAAATAACGCCTTTCCTAATCGAATCGCGGTGCACGGAGAAGCGAATGGTAATGCTTCGTTGAAGCTGGTGAACCTGGACGATTCCACCGACGAGGATGTCCAGTTCGTGGACGAAACGGTCGGATGCATTATAGATCTCGCGAATGACACTGTTAGCACACCGAAATCGGACGTCCTGAATCGGGCCGTCGTGTGTCAAAAGACACCACCGAGCGGTGCATTGAATCAGGGCGTTTCTCCCGGCCGTGGATGGTTGGGCAAAAGCCTTCGAAAGGTGACTCTTTCACCCGCTAGTGGAGGAAACACACCCAGCACTAGTAGACAGTCACCTAACAGGCGGGGAGGTAGTAGTGGATGCAGTAGAGCTAATGCCGTTCCCAAAGGAACGACCCCGATTGTCCGGGACGCTAAAAGGCGCCGCAAGCTGGACGATTTGTTTCAAACTGTTACTGATACGAAGAGAGGCCGCTCCAGCCAGCGGAGAGCCTCGAGGAGATGATCGAGTAGGGAAGGCCAATGGATATTTTAAAATATTTGTTTAGCAATTCAATTACTTTAATGTGTTAAAGTAAGAGTGTACCATATGTTGTGGAGTTTAGGTATTTTTCGTGTATAGCTTTCGTCCTCTTTTATAGATTTTACCAAGAACTCTGGGTAGATTTAGTTAGGCATGACATCATTTTGGAGTCAAATTGAAGGAATTTTGCAGACGTGCAAATGAAATTTGAAAATAGTAGGTGTATACATGTACTTTTATGTTCCATGTTTATAGAATAAGCAACAAAACAGGCCGTATGCTTTGGCTACAACTTTGAATTCCCCGCAAGACAATGTATTCACCTACGTTATAGTTTAGTTTTATTAAAATTAATTTCCTTCGCATCGAAAGTATTCATAATAAGACGATCTTTACTTTATGGTTCAAATAACGCTACTTTACATACTTTCCGGCTTGTATTACTTTATTTATTATTGTAGATATATTCAATGTCCGAACACTTTCTGATAAAACTGTTGCTTCAAGTTCTCCATGATGGCTTGCCTTTGAAATTCGACCTCCCGTCGACAGAACCGACCGAAGAAGAAAGGACATTGGTAGTGCACCGTCTCCTCGCAGTATGTATCTTGTTGGTGGACGCGTGACATCTTAAACTCACCCTTTGAGTTCACTGGGAAGACACGGTAAGAGAAAATGGGACCAACAATTAAATTGTCCTTCTTTTAAAGAGCCACAATCCATACTGACCGCAAAACAAACCCAACAGAAAGCACGTTCGGTGCGTGGAGGCAACCGAATATTGACCACCTTCCGATTCTGGCAGCCTCCGCACCGAGTAATGTCCGATGGCGGTGTTAAACGTGTGCGGCCAGTGTGATAACCGTTCGTTGTACTCCACCGAATACTTCCAGTGCTCAAAGTTCCCGTGATCGGCAATCACACGGAAGTTTAATCTGCAATGTAAAGCCCCGTTATTTGTCCTGATTATTCCAGCCGCGAGGAACCATTTGGACGTGTGCGATCGTCACTTACATAGTTGGGTTAAGTTTTTTCATCCGACTAAAATCGGCCACAAACTCCCACACGTCTTCCGGTTTGGTGTGCGGGATGATGGTGCTGATGTGGTACTTGTTGTAAAATGAGGACAGGAAGTAGTATAGCCCGATCACGATCGTTACCGTGACGAATGTGCGACGCTTTGCCCAACGTACGGCGATCGACATCTTGCAAGATCACTTCGAACGATTCTGAAGCTTTACTATGAGTCCCACAAGCCAAGCTTAAACGTAACACAGTGCAGCGTCCGCTGGCAAACAGCAACGTGCCCCGGTCGTCAGATTGCCAGCAGCAGAAAGAAACGCACACACGTTTTCTACAAACATGGAATCAACATTTGTTTCGCATATGGATGATTTTCATGCTTACATTAGCGTTGCTCTTGCAACTCCTCCTTATCGTTCTCTCCGGATGCTGTGCGTGCGTGCGTGTGTATGTAGGCGTGTTCGCCGGGTGCGGGTGTAAAAGATAAACAAATCGGCCTACAGTGGGAAACGCATTTCAGGTACCTGATCGACTCATGTAAGCGAAAGTACAATTCATGTAATAATTGAAAAAAAGAGTATGAAAAGCGATGTAACGCAACAATGACCAAACTATGTTCTATGGAAATAGTTATATTATCGTCGAAAAGTTAATTTGCGTTACTGTCTGTGAAAACATTTTGAAGATGACTGTAGAGATTTTTTTAGTTTTGGCCTGTACTTCATGTTCGCGATACACAAAACATCGCAAAACATCGCGAGTTCGAAGATAAATTTATTGGTCAACTACACACTAGACTGTTCGATGATGTTTATTTATTTAATTTTTTTATTTTTACTCCCTAAAACAAATGGAGTTCATTTGGATTTTATATTTCGTATGTGATATAAGACACGTTACAGCAATACGGCCTGGCCGTTCTTATTGAATAAAAAAAAAAGACACGTTACGAAATACGAGACAGCATTTCGGACGCTTAGTGTTATGCTGTCGGGTGGATAACTGAAGGTGTTCTCACAATATCAGCAATCAATGAACGAGTGGACTCGACAGTCTTGTAGAGAATGGACAAAAGTTACATCTTACAACTCCGATATTCTGTTTTAATTGTGTGAGTTGACTACTTATCCTGTACATTTTTCCAAGAGCAGTGTTTCTTAGGCAGAACCTAGCTGCATTGGGAAGTTTAAGCACTCTTTGGGTATTGTTGGTTACGATATGCGCCTCCTAGATCTGTACATCTTTGACAAGCAAACAGACAGCCTCAAAAACACGTGGGCAATTATGTAACAAGCACTTTACTTGTGTGGCGACTGTTTAGTTACGGTGAACGTGTGGCATATCATCTGAATCCTTTCAACTTTCATATTGCTTTCATACTACTTTCCAAATCAGTTTCAACCTGTTTTGTTATCACTGTGAAATTTTTGTTATCACCATTCTCCCCCATGACAAGATCTACAGGAAAATTCTATACATGTTTTCATCAAAACGGCCAGATAATATTATTTTAATAATGATAAAGAAACACTCTATACGTGCACTATATCATGTTTAGTATATACGTTTGTATGGGAAAGAAGTTCTTCATGTAATTATGAAGCTCTTTCGGCAACATACATGAAAAATGAAGAATTCCGGGGGATTTTGTCACAACGAAACAACCATGAGGAAGTTAAGCGATAGAAAGAGATGAAGAATGCTTCTTGTTTGATCGGAAATACTTACACTAATGATTTGACTCCTGTTTTGGATAATAATGTGATATTAATTGGCAACATTAGGTCCAGGTATTAAAGTTGTGATAGCAGAGCGATCGTGAACGTTCCCAGTCTCTAATAAATTGTGTATGATGAAATAATTGTTAACATGAGTTAGGAGAGCATTTTATTGGTAGTAACATTTGTATTAAAACACTTTTATCAAAAGTTCACTTCATTTTTACACTCCACACTGTATCCGTTGAGAACCGCTTTCGAGCCACGGATGTCCAGTCACAACTCTTGAGTAGCTAACAGTACAGACAAGAATTGCGTTTGGACAATCAGAGCTAGAAAATGTTGATGTAGCTGGATGGCGATGGTTTGTGGCACTGTTAAACCACCGTACGATTATCTGTCAGCATAGAAACGTACTGATTTTACACATTTCCCAAATGTCCTTTACCAAATGTCCTGTTATATTCCCATCTGGTTGCTTCACAAAATAAAACAAAAAATCGCATTACATTCTTTTGATTATGAAAAAAAAACCTCTTCAAACATAAAAACCAATCCAATTTACTTGCAAAAAGTGAAAACCAAAAAACACACACCCGCACACACACACATACACTCAACTCACACTCCACTCTTGCCAGAGTCAGCGGAAAATCCGTCGGTCGTAAACTGTGAAGCACCAATTTTGCTGCCCCAAAGGCAAGGACAGTGGGCATTATCGTTAAACTGGTCTCCCTCCCATCCCTTCCCGCCGTTATCAGCTGCAGGACACTCCATGCTGTGAAGAGAAGCCACACCGTGGGGTGAATGAAGGTGGCCACCATGGGCGCCCACTGTGGGTAGACAAATAAACGCAATCCGCTTTACCAGAGGTTTTCCGGGGTGGGCTGTTTTTTTACTGCCCTGTGTTCGGTTCCCGTCCACCAAGGTCGGTTGTCTGTTGTCTGATTGTCCCGGTGTCCCGGGTGGCGGGGGGATGGCTGGTGAAACGATTGTCATCGGCGATGAAATGGAAAATCCGTCCAAATAGTCGTCCCGCAACGGATGGCGACCACGGTTGATCTGGAAAATCTGAAAATAAAAAAAAAATGATTGCAAAACCCAGATAGTCGACAGGTTGGTTTCCAAAAGTCATTCCAATAGAGCATCTACTTTTTTCTCCTTTCTGCGAACCTTGCGCACTCGTTTTCAGTCCATTACAATGTCGCCCTGTGTCTTGGAGATACTGATGGCGTTTATCGTAACCGCTAGCCGTTTCCTAGCGAAAGGGTTTCCACGTTCCAAGTGGCTGTGTGGAAATCTCCCAGGGACCACCAACCAAACAACCTGCTCCACAAGCGACAAGTCACGTTGAGGACAACTGGCACACCCCTTCCATCCGGTATCGGAGGCTGGCGGATTATCTAAGCTGGGTTTGATTGCTTTTTCATTGTTGTGAAAGTTCTAAACCAAGCGCGCGGCACTCCACACCGGTCCCACGGGTCAAAGTTACGCAAGAAGTAGAGCAAGTTTGTTAAGCAACGGTGGGAAACGGTTGGAATCACTTCCGTCTTTGATCTTTGTTCTCGGCGATCCTTTCATCGCTAAATGGTTTCCTGCACGAGAAAGAAACTAAATGAGTTGCCTCTCAATTTATCCCAGGCCGGGCCGGTTGGGAAGGCAATATTCAAACAGCAATTGGTAAAATTTGCAACACTTACCCGAGCTTACTACCGTGCGAGCGATTAATTAAAATTAATTGCACACTACGGGCAGACCCATCTGTGGAAGTTACACAATTAGAAATGCTTCATATTTAATTTGAGATCAAGCACCAGATCAGGCTAAGTGTTGCTGCTGGTGGATGCAAACTTATAATTGCGTTCTTTCATGTACGCGCAACGCTGTTTGGTGAGATTGCAATTAATATTGTCGCCCGTGTTGTGACACGGATGTGTCAAACTTGGGACGTGACGATCGTGCGACATAATGGCATAGCAATATTAAAAATGTTCATTATTTTATTGATTGAATTGACTGAACATAAGTTCTGGCTTTAGTTTTGCTAAATAAGGCTAGATGGCTAGATATCCTGTGCGATTCGATAGTAGTTGCTGGCTGTACATCCTAACCAACAAGGGCTTCTAATGTGGAGTTCTGAATAGCATCTCCAGACTCTTTTCAATCTCTTCTCCCATTAAGAGTTCTCACTTTGACAAACTATGAGTGTTCATTCAATATTTTAGTCTCTTAACTATCTCACTATGATCTAGAATTTTCAGTATATGAATTAACAATGGAATATTGAAATATTTAATGTATTCATTCCCGATTAATTATCGGGAATTATCTCTTTATCACAATATATTCAATAAGTTTCGAATAACAGGATGGAATAAATATGAAAATATGTTGCCAAATATTCGATTGCAACTGTCCGGTTCACTTCCGAATCGTGTTCAAGATCAATAAACCACTTCCGTCAGTCCCTCAGTTACCATCAAATCGTCACAAAATCCTGCAATCTGTTATTCTCCCAGCACTAAAATGTGTATTGAGAATGGAGGCAACAACAAAAAAAAAAAAACAGGAAGCAACATACAACAACAAAACCGATCACACAGCACCGGGACTCAATGGCAAATGTTGTTTGCTACTGTTTTGCATTGTTTGCTTCCTAAATCAACACATTTCCGTTTCGCGGGTTCGCTCAACATTTGTGTGCATTGAGTAGAACAGCCGTGTTCTACACCACACACGTACGTGAGGGTGGCCAGTGAGCCAAGAAGCTACATACACCAG